>NC_134531.1:193695619-194000952 GCF_050624435.1 Tenrec ecaudatus
AGGAAAATTCGCCACCATCTTGCTGATTCTAACTCATAGTGACCCTTTAAGACAGAAGAATTGCCTCTTTGGGTTTCCATGTGTTTCCATCTTTTAAAGGCTGCAGAGTGACTGGTGGGGTTTGAACCACTGACCTTCTGATTGGCAGCTTGTGTGTAACCAACTAGCCACCATGGGTCCATATACAGCTTTCCTTGAAATTCCCTAATACCTAATTCTTTTAAAAATATTCCTTACCTTTTTTGTCTTATCCTGGAATGTGTGAGTCTGAATTCTTCTCATATTTAAAACCAGGATGATAAGTTACTAAGTCAGCTGAAAATGCAGCGGAACACCATCTCTAAGAAATGAGCTGTTGCCGTCTATCCAAAGCAGTTTTCTGAACCGGCGCCCCAAATAATGCGGGGGACAGGCCTGAAAGCAAGACTCAAGAAAATGAAAGAACAGCTTTTGTTGGGCTGTGTTCTCTCTCCCCCTACTAGAAAGCAAGCTACAGGAGGGCCGGGAATCTGGCCTGTTTTATCCTCACTGGCTGTCCCAATGCCCGTATGAGGGCCTGGAACGTGTACACACTGTAACTTTTACTGTTTGTTCTGTCCTACATAGGGTCACTATGAGTCGGAACCGACTCGATGGCACCTAACAACCACGTCAATATGGGATCCGATCAGGTCCATATATTTGTTTGATTTCAACAAATACACGTTAAGTGGCGGGGGTGGGGGTGGGGGGGGGAACCTTAACTGTACTTGGAAGGCAGGAAGGAGCCCTGCTGGTACAATGGGATCATTGTTGGGCTGCTGTCCTGAAGGTCTGTGGTTCAAATCCACCAGGTGCACTGGGGGGGGGAATGATGAGGCTGTCTGCTTCCAGGAAGGCGTATAGCTCTGGAATGCTATGGCACAGTTCCCTGTCCTGCAGGGCTCCCAGTAGTCAGAACACCCCTCAAGGGCGGGGGTGGGGAGGGAGGGAGCAGAGGACTGATTGGGTGTTGGCAGGGGGGTTCCTATTAGAAGGGTTTACAAAGAAAGGAGGGCCTATGCCAGACTTGTGTGGTGAAGTCCCTCACCTCTCATCTCTCTCTCTGCCCTGCAGTGGAACTGACCTTGGATCCGGACACAGCCAACCCTCGCCTCATCCTCTCTTTAGATCTTAAGAGTGTACGCCTTGGACAGAGGGCCCAGGACGTGCCTGATCACCCGAGCCGCTTTGATACCAACACTCGGGTGCTAGCGTCCTGCAGCTTTTCCTGCGGCCGCCACCACTGGGAAGTGGAAGTGGGCTCCAAGGAGGGCTGGGCCTTTGGTGTGGCCCGGGAAAGTGTGCGGCGCAAGGGGCTCACGCCCTTCAAACCTGAGGAGGGCGTCTGGGCGCTGCAGCTCAACAGTGGACAGTACTGGGCTGTGACCAGCCCCGAACGGACGCCGCTTAGCTGTGGGCACCTGTCCCGGGTGCGAGTGGCCCTGGACCTGGAAGTGGGGGCCGTGTCCTTCTATGCTGCAGAGGACATGCGCCACATCTACACCTTCCGCGTCAACTTTCAGGAGCCCGTGTTCCCCCTGTTCTCGGTCTGCTCCACTGGCACTTACTTGCGAATCTGGCCGTGAGGGGCGTGACCCAACACCCGCCCCACCCCCAGTGTTGAACTGCTGGGTTTATCCTCCTCCACCCCCCGCCCCAGGGGCTCCTGGGAACACCCTGAGAAACATGAGCGTGGTGACTGAGTACAAGGACTCTGTGGTCAATTAAACAGGCGGCGAGATGAGCAGGTCTTGGGCTCTTAGGCCTTTCCCCACCCTGTTGGCAGTTTGTGGGTTTGAGCCCAGGAAGTGGAGGCAGAGGAGGATGGAAGTCCAGCTCATGCACATCCCTTGGGTGTTGAACAAGATGGGTAAGGGCGCTTCCTGACCTGTGGGTTCTTTTTGGCCACCTGGTGGTGCACCGGGGTAGGCTGGGTGTGGGCCAGCCAGATGCATGATTGCTCCGAGTTGCTTTTGGTCAGCTGCCAGCTCTCCCTTCAGAGGCCATGAGACCCACAGATCCAGCAGGCCTGAAGACGTTTCTATTCAGGGAGGGATATTGACTCAGCTCAGAGGCCTGTCCAGACCAGAACTGAAAGGAGACCTTGGCCGTGTGTGTGAGGAAGAGCCCACTCTAAAACACCCCAGGCAACACCATACGGGCACTGCTACCCCCCAGTACCCTTCAGTCAGGATCCAGCGCCATACATACATTCTTTATTAAACATTTTATTAGGGGCTCATACAACTCTTAGCACAATCCATACATATACATACATCAATTGTACATACATACATTCTTGACCACAACAGCTATCCTGTGTTCTTTCAGATGCCCCATCTTCCAGGACCAAAAAGCAGTCTCCCTCGGGAAAGGAGATGAAAAGTTCTGGAAGTTTGGTTTGCCAGGCAAGTTGGGGCTTGTAACTTTCAGACGCAGTCAGCACAGCAGAGATGCACTAGCACAAAGCTGCCCCTGACACACCCTTTCTGGGACCTGCCAGATGCGTGTTAATAGTCCAGGAGCCTGGTGCTCCTGGGGCTGGCAGCACCATCTGCTCAGATTGCCTGGTGGGCCTTCCCTTTCCCGCCTCCTCCTTCCGTGGCCGTCTGATGTGATGGTGGGGCTTCTGGAAGGTGACGTAGTTCCTTGCCTCGTGTTCCTCAGGGACAGGGGCTGGGGAGACGGAAATACAGAGAGTGAGCTGAGCTCTAGGGTTGCTGACTCTCCCCTGTCTCCTGGTGTGAATGCCCAAACACAAGTCTGAGCAAGGGCTTCTGGCTGGCGGAGGGAGGGAGCATGTGTGTTTGTGTGGATGTGTGCGTGCTTGTCACCTTGCGCCAGGCAATCAGGACCCTGGGTCCTAAGGGCTGGGGTCAGGACCAGCCTCCACCAGCATTCTCCAAGCTGAAGGGCGCTCTTAAATCCTGAGCTCTTTTCCGACAGGAAGAGAGCTCTAGAACACTGCAGCCCATCCACGCATTTGAGTGTCGCCGGTCTGCACACGGAAAACCCACTTCCAACGTGCAGTTTTCTACTTAAACCACCTAGTGACCATCAGACGGAAAGACAGCTGTTTGGACCGCTAGGGTGGCTTTTTGATTGAGTAGTTCAGTAACCCCATATCTCATGTAATAATTGTGCTAAAGTATATAGTTTAAAAAAACCCAAACTCCCCCCCCCCCCCAGCATCATGACCCTATTTAGGGTTGGATTCAGAGAGCAGAAAGCCTCATCTTTCTCCTGAGAGCAGCTGATGGGTTCCTATAACTCAGTACCCCACAAGGGTCCTTTCTCAGTGTCATATCTTCTCACAGCCGGGGTAGAACTGTCGCATCAATCCAACTCCGTCGCACTGTAGGGCAGTAGAACTGTCCCTGTGGGTTTCCAGTCCCAACACCTGACACCCATTGGCTGGGGAGTCTGCACTGCTGACCTTGTGGATAACAGCCAAACTCACGACCACGGTGCCCCCGGGGCTGGTTTCACATATGAGTACTTCTTAATAGTGAAACACTTTAGACAGCTTACAGAAGACTATGTGGCAGGCCAGGTATAGGTACTGGGTATGGATGTATGAGTGAGGAGGTTCAAAGGTTTGGGGACAAAGAGCTAGAAAAGATCATGGAATTTTCCCACTAACTTGTTGAAGCATACATTTTCAGCTTTTTGTGATGGTGGGTCTTAGAATATCTAAACAACAGTTTTAACAACAGTTCACAATTTTAACTCCACATGGAAGAAAGGATGTTCTCTAGTGGTCCCTGCTGATCGTTCTGATGGCACAGTGCCTTGTGCGAGTGTGTGTATGCATTTTCCTCGCCCATCCTTTGGGCCCTGGTGAAATCAAAGTCTCTGGGAACAATGACTGGCTTAATTTGGGCCCTTCAGACTCCACCCCTTAATCCCAGACACATGATCCAGAAGAGCCACCCATAACTCAGCCCTCTGTAACCCCATATTCGCAGGACTCTCAGTCTCTAGACTAGGGAACACCTCTGCCTGTCCACTGACCTCAGACTCCTGGCTTTGCAAGGACTCTAGGGCAGGCTGACCCCTGAGTCCAAGTCTAGGTCTACCACCTACAGCTGTCACCTGTCTTTAGTCAAGGTGAGACCCTTGTCCCTCACCATGCCTTCACTCTCCCCCTACTCTAAGCCCTTTGGGAGTCATGATGGGGCCAGTTCTCCATGATTCAAGAGGAGTCCTAAGGTTACCTTTTCTTAATTCTCCCAAAGGTGGCATGCAGGGCTAGGATCCACAGGACCTTCCCCAGGCTCAGTCCAGCACACCCTACCCCCATCCCCCACCACTTTCAGATTCTAGCCACCTTCTCAATTTGTTCCCTTGCAGCTGCCTCTGCTCTATCACAGTCCCACCCCCCCCCCACCAGATCCCACCTTCACAGGATTAGGACTGCTCTCAGAACAGGTCTACTACCCCCGCCCTCCCTGCTTCCCTCATCCTTAGCTCACAGCCATGAGCTCTGGACCCTGCCTGAGACACAAGCCCCAATCCTGTCTTTGCCCAGTCAACACCCCTTCTAGTGTCCTGGAGTTGTCCTCACTGCTCTATTAGAGGCACTGCCCTAGCCAGGGGTGCCCCTCCTTCCCTTGCAGTGTGCCCAGCCCTCACCCCATCCTTCATAACCCCCTGACATGCAAAATAGGTCCACAGATTCTCCCAGGATTTACCACCTGGCAAGGAAGCAACCAAATGCAGCCCTCACCAATTCACCGACGTAGCCTCCCACAGTCACACTCGCCACATTACCTTCACAGCTCTTAGCCATGTCGTCGGCAAGGGACAGGAACCTAGTGATGGTAGGTGACATTACCAACGGAGCTCCATGTGGGAGTGAAGCCATGACCTGCAATTCTGGATGGATCTTCTGGCATATACTGAACCAGGAGCTTGCCGTGGTCGGAGCTATGGCTATGTGTTTGTGTGGGTAAAGCAAATCCCCTGAGACAGATATGCAGAAAGTGCTGTAGCCGTGGAAGTTTAGCAGTGTCTAGATCAGTGGTTCTTGGCTTCCTAATGCCGAGATGCTTTCACAGTTTCTCGTGTTGTGGTGACCCCAACCATAGCATGATTTTCATTGCTACTTCATCACTATAATTTTGCTAGTTATGAATCATAATGTAAATATCTGATATGCAGGATGTATTTTGTTACAAACTGAACATAAAGCAGAGTGATTAATCACAAACATGTAATTATATATTGTGAAATATTTATTTCTAATGACAAATGAAATTTTGTCTTGAAGCATAGTGTAGTATGGGTAACAGTCTTAATATAACAGTAAACTACATTGCTACATTTTGCAACAGTATGTGAAAGCCAATGTCAGTGGGAAGGTTGAGATAGCTTCTTTCTCACCAGATCAGAAATTCTCAGGGCAGTCTTTGCAAGAGCTCAATGAAGATCATCTTCCACAGGTCTACTTTTGTATTTAGACTTGACAACCAGCAAGGTGGAAACCCCTGTTCCACAAAGATATGTTGTTGGAAATGGAAGAAGGGGCACACAGTCTCAGACAGAACAGGATACGACTGCAAACACTTGGTCCAGAATTTCGTAACTGGCATTGTAGAGAAATCAGTTCTTGCTGCATCGCTGTTGATAAGTTCAATGAGCTCCTCTTGTGCTCTCAGGAACAGCTTCAACTGACTAAATGGGCTTCTGACAAGTGCAAATGGGGTGTCAGGTAGATTTGGAAAGTGCTATGAAATTTCATCTGCAAGCATGGGCAAGTATTCTTTCACAGAAATTATCATTGTAATCCTTTTGTCTGGTTCAATGTCATGTTCCTCAAAAAAAGCAGATAAGGTAGGCAATATGTAAATTTCCTTTTTCTTTTTGGCTAAAGCTTCATTTGGAATGATTGGGTCTTTACAGACAAATTGAGGTGTGTTGCATTTGGTTCTTGCAGTGATAAATTTAACTCATTCAAGATGGCAAAGATGGCAACCAAGTAAGCTATTCTCTGCAGGTCACTTTTATCGCTGAAACGTGCTTTGAACTGTGCTTTCTGATTGAAAAGCTTTTTGAGTTCATTACGAAGCTCAAAAACGTTTTAAAACTTTTCCTCTGGACAGTGTGAAATAGCATTGTTCGGCGCATTCAATTCATTGTTGTGAAAACACTCGACTATTTAAAGTGCTCACCTTTACAAAATTGACAGAGCTTATAACGCTTTTCATTCTTGTAACTCTTGTGGCAGCGTCTTTGTTACTAATTTGCTGATGAATCATAGTGAGTTCTGATGATTTTCGGTGACACATTCAGTATCAAATGTTGAAATCCAGATCGAAATCTTAGCATAGCTGGAGGACCATCTGTGCAAACACTACAAACCTTTTCCCAAGAGATCTTATGCTCTTTCAGAAATAAACCAACTTTGTCAAATACATCACACGCAGTAGTTGTTATTTCAAGAGGTTTGCAAAAAAAGAAACTCATATTTAAAGTCGCCATCATTAATATACCTCATGTAAACCAGTAACTGTGAACAGTTGGCAACGCCTGTTAATTCATCAAGCTGGATGCTAAATATTGGAAATGATGCAGATTTAATTTCCTGGATTACCTATCAAGAATATCAGCAGACATGTCATCTATTCTTCTGTGGAGAGTGAGTGTCCTTAGATAAGAAATTGCACTCAATTTCATAACAAATTTGCCTCCGATCATAACTCGAACAATGTCTTTGGCCGTTGGCAACAGTAAATCCTCGGCAACGTTGTGAGGCTGCAGAGCTCTGGCGATTCGGAGTGCCACCGAATAGGAAGCTTCCCCGGCTGCTGCGTTTTGTTTCTGGTCCTTGCCACCAGTGTCAAGTCTGGCTTTCTGGAGTCCATCAGCTTTGCTTAGAAAGTAGTTGGTATCCTTGCTGGCAAAGCTCAGATGCTTGCTATCAAAATGGTGTTTTAGTTTGTTCGGCTTCATAGATTCGGCTGATAGAACTTCACAACAAATAACACATCGTGGTTTCTCAATTCCTGCTGTAATTATTGAGGTAAAACCATACTGTAAAAAATCCTCACTATATTTTCTTTTCTTATCATTCTTCTCTACGTGAGCCACTGTCATGGGATGGTTTGCTAATGAAAATGATATATAACAATAGCTTTAATAATACAAAAGATGATACATGGCATAGTTCAGTCGATACAGTTCATTAAAGTTTCCTATGATTTACCATTGTTTGTTTTTTACATACCTGTTATTATCACAAGGGGCAGCATTCACATCAACCACAGCTGAATATAAAAAGACTGATCAGCATCCAGATTAAGTTCCCATGATACAGATATCTATATATTTGCAGTAGTTGGATTATACAGTACATGATTTTACATTTACTCAGTGATTATAATTCATGAAGCATCATTTTACCTCCAATACTGTGCTTTCAACACAGTAGCTGCTTTTAACAGAGTAGCTGCTTTCAACACAGCAGCTGTTCCCTACACGTGACTGGTTCACATAAGTACATTATGGCGCCAACCCTGCCACATACACCTGTCTTTGTACGGGATGTATGTGATGGGGTTGGCACGATGATGTCATCACACCAGGTACTTGTATGTGGGCGTATCTGCATGTGGGCGGACCCACCTGGAGGTGTCTCGGTTCCTAAGACCATCGGAAATATGTTTTCCAATGGTCTTAGGTGACCTGCCAAAGGGTTGTTTGACCCCTAAAGGGGTCCAACCCACAGGTTGAGAACGGCTGGTATAGTGACCCTGTCCTCCCTCTCAGGGGTGCCACCATACACCACTGTGTAGGTCGTACCAAGTATGTGCTGAATGTGGCCATCTTTGACAACCGGCAGATTGTCTCTGGCTCCAGAGATAAACCCATCAAGCTGTGGAATAATCTGGGTATCCGGAAGTACACTGCACAGGTAAAATGAAGGTATGGGGTTGGATCACATGTTCCGGTTCATTCCCATCTTTCCTCTACTATATGTACGGATCTCAAGTTTCTCTGGAACCCAAGGGCTGGTAACATTCACCTCCCAAAGCAGGATGGAGAGACAGTAGTCTAGACTTTCATGGGACAGGACATTTTTTCTGTCTCCGGTAGGAGAGCCTCTGAATAGATGTTTTATGTGCGCTTTGCGCCCAGCAGCAGCAATACCATCACTGCCTCGTGTGGTTGGGACAAGTTGGTCAAGGTGAGCTTGGTGCCAGGGCCACGAGGCCATTGCGGATGGAAAGTGCTGACTGCATCTAGAGGGTCACGGGGTACAAGTTTAAAAGCTTTGCAGACCCCGTCTTCGTAATTCATTAAGATGGTTCCGAATGCACGGTGGGTTGCTGTTTCATTAGCATGGGGCCTCGGAGTGTTTCCCAAGTGGGGCTTCTTCCCAAGTCCCCAAAGGGATATGAAACAGTGCCTTGGGTTTTTCTGGCTGTTTTTGACTGGCTTAACATATCAGAACTGGTGCCCTTTTTGCAAAGAGGCTCTTATATTACCAAGGATTTAGAGTTTATGTCTCAGGAAGCGAGTATAAACACTACATTCCATGGGTGAAGTCCCACCATCAATATTCCCCCTGCTGTTACTTAGTTTCAAGCCATTGGGTTTGCTGTTTGGCCGGCAGTGTTCTCAAGTGGCTAGTAGAGCATTATGGCCGTAGATGGGAGCTAAACCCTTCTACATGGCTAATCTGGACCCAAGTTCCTCACTGTGTGGGCCCCACCTTTCTGTCAACCTAGGTGTTGGAACTTGGCTAAATAGAAACTGAAAACCAGTAACTTTGCCACACAGGGTACCTGAACACGGTGGATCTCTCGAGAAGGATCTCTCTGTGCTTCTGGAGGCAAGGCATCTCCAGTGTAGAGAAAAATACACATTTCTGAAGAGCATTTCCCAAAATAACATTCAAAGCAAGCTGTTTTCTATAAAGCTAGTTTGCTAAACAATTGCGGTTAATAGAACCTTGTCATTTCAAAATTGATTATGGGGAGGCATAAGCTATCAGTGCCTAAATGGGGTAGGAGTTGAGTCCTGCATTTAAAGAAACGCCTACCAAGATAGTGTTTGAATTTTTGGCTTATCAAAAGCTAGGAGGGAAACTGGGATTAATTTAGATAAACGCTTGGCCTTATAGACGTGTGCGTGAAGTAACATTGCCCTGTTTCACCATACCTGTCTGCTCCGGATGGCCAAGGCATGCAGTGGGACCTCAATGAAGGTCAAGTACCTTTATACCCTTGAGAAGACATCAGCATCCTTTGCTTCAGTCCCAACGGAAGCAGCCACAGGCCCCGGGATCAAGATCGGGGTGAGTATGGATGGGTATCAGACTAAGTTCCTGGCTGCTCACTGGGAGCCCTGCCAGCGATGACTTCTCAACACAGGCAGTCCTTTGGTTACAAACATCCATTGACTTATTTCTCCATGCCCTTTAAAAGGTTTTAAGCGGCTGACCTTACAGCTATGCCACCAGGCTCCTTTGCTTCCTAAGAGACGATTAAAAGCTCTGCCAGTTCGAATCACTGAAGGTTTTGAGCCTGTTTTTCTTGCATTAAAGAGCTATCTGCACATATTTCAGCTTCACTACAAATTTTACTTAGAAGATATAAAAGGACATGGAAACAGATCTTGATCATAAGCCAGGGACTACTTTGTAACGATGGGCTAAATTTAACTACTTAGAGGAATAAACTATTATAGTCACTTACTCATCTTCAAAATGGACGTTTTGGGCTGTAAAATTGTTGCAAGGTTGCTCTACACATTGTAGAATGTTTACTTACCACTCCTAGTCTCTACACACTAGATGGTCAAATCTCTCCTCAGAAGTGATAACCAGAGGCTTTCGTGCATTACCAAAGATTCAGGGTAGGGGTAGCAGGGGAACATGACCTTCCTGTTTAAATGAGATTTAGATTTAAAGGGGGCTCTTGGGAGACCTATCCAGGGTGGGCGGGAGGCACATCTTAAGAGAACGTTTAGTTGCGCCTTACTAAAGTATCTGTGCCATTAACACCACTTATGGGGCCCTTGCTGCTTCCCAGGACTTGGAAGGCACGATCGTAGGTGAACTGAACCAGGAAGTTATATGCCCCACAGCAAGGCTTGAGCGTCCCAGGACACGGCTCTGGCCAGGTAAGTGTCTGTCCTCCAGTGACTCAGCTTGCATCTTTTCTGCTCTTGAGGTGACTAGTCTACCAGTCTTAAGACCACGGCTGATTTTAACATAAAGTAAAATGACAAAGAATAGCCAGGTTTAGTTTGTATACTTGTTACGTGTGCCAGTAAATGGATGCGTAGTATGTGCTCCGGCATGAGGTAAGATTGGTCTGAGGACACTGGTTAACCGCCTTTCACTTTGGAACGTAGAAATATGTACCGAGTCTGTACCATCAACTGGTTTGTATTATTGTTAGGGGTCACTGAGTTGGTTCTGACTCATATTGCTTCTATATACAATGGTCAAATACTGCCCAGTCCTGTGCCATCCTCGGAATTGTTGTTTGAGCCCACTGTGAGTCCATCTTGTCAAAGGCCTTCCTCTCTCACTGCCCCTCCACGTTACCAAGCAAGATGTCCTTTTCTAAGGATTGGTCTTTCCAGATAACGTGTCGAAAGTATGCGAGACAAAGCATCACCATCCTTGCTTCTAAGGAGCATTCTGACAGTACTTCTTCCAAGACAAACTTGGTGGTTCCTTTGGCAGTCCATGATACTTTCAATTTTCTTTGCCAGCACCATAATGCATATGCATCAATTATGTAGGAATACATAATCATCACCTGTGTTTTGGTTAGAGCAGTTTAGAAAACACGGCATGAAAGGGGGTAAAAATTTGAATTTTCCCAGAAACTTTTTGAAGCCTCCTCTTAACTTAAAAAGGCCCCCTTTACTGACTGGTGAACTGTAGACTTCCACTGTAGAGAGGTCTGCTCTAATCAGACATTTCTTTCTTGCAGCCTCTGGTTGCTACATAGATAACCTGGTGTGTGTTTCTGTGGCAGCACTCAGTGGAAATTTATGGCACACCTTTTTGAAATAAAAAAAAATCTAGCGAACTTCGGGTGTGTTTTTTCTGACACTCAAAACAGCAATTCCTACTTTAAAGAACAGTCTCTTCCGTGAACACTGGCAACCAGAAAGGTGGTGGTGACATCGGGAAAGCTCAATAAGGCTGATACTTGCCTGTGTAAGGCTTCCGGTGGTGTCACTACAATCTAATGCTATGCTCTCAAAGTTATGTGGGGTATGTATGGCTTGCCAGATCTGGCCCATCATAGTGGCCCAAATTTCAGCAACTGGCTCTTATGTGAAAGATGTGCTATCAGGATTAGAGGAAGGCTTATTAACAAACTGAATGTAAAGAAACCTTGCTTCCTGAAAAGGAGGACTAAAAGTCCTTGCTGATGAAGATCAGGACAGCTGCCTTTCATATGGGTAACACGTTACTGTAAAGAAAACCACATTCCGTAGACTTAAAGGTAACCATCATGGTAAATGGAGGAGGTTGAAGTGGTCAAGGATTTCATCCTCCTTGGATTCACAATCAACACTCGTGGAAGTAGCAGGTAAGTAATAAAACAACGTATTCCACTGGGTAAATGTACTGAATAAAATGATTTCAAGTGTTGAAGAGCAAGCCTGTGACGTTTGAACACTAACCTCCCCTGACCGTCCAAGCCACAATTATTTTCACCCCCTCTTGCACACGTGAGAGCTGGACCCTGAATAGAGACGACCAAAGAATTGACACATCTGAATCTTTGTGTTGTTGAAGATTATTAAAAGTACCATGAACTGCCAAAGTAACAAACAAATCTATTTTGAAAAAAGTATAGGCAGCAAGCTCCTTAGAAGCAAGGATGCTGAGACTTCATGGCTGTTATCAATACCAGTCCCTGGAAAGGGGTAGCACGCTTGGTAAAGTAGAAGGGCAGTGAGAATTAGCAAGACCCGCAAAAAGATGGACGGTTACAGTGGCTGCAGCAATGGGCTCAACCACAACTGTGAGGATGGCCCAGGATTGGGCAACGATTCCTCGGTCATGCATAGGGTCACTATGAGTATACGCTCCTCAACTTCATTGGCCTACTGCCTCCTTTTCAGTAAAAACACTATTTAGCAGTCCCTCCTTCCCCAAGCAATTAACAACATTTGTACTATAGCTCATAATCCAGGATACAGTATAGGCATCTGTTTTCACCGGCCCCCTGGATTGTTCCAGTGCCTCCCAGAAGGCAGTAGCACCTACTTTGGGAAACATTGGTCTAAAGGAATACACTTCACAGAAGCAAATAAACTTTTATTCAATTCCACAACACAACCCACCTCTCCCTTTCCCTTAGAACATGAATCGACCTCGGCTATCAAAGCAGAGGGCAAAAGCTTGTGACAAAAGGCAAGGGATTACTAGAAAAATAGATTATACCCAAGGCTCTCCCGGTGGGGATCCAAACCCCTGTCCCCAGGCATCCCCAGCAGGGCTTTGCCAAATGGAACTGAAGGCATGGAGAGAGGCTAGAAACTGAGAGTGTATAAGCAACTCCACTGAACAGAGGGGAAAGGGGCCTGGCAGTAAAAACCCTGAAACCGGGAGGGGTGGGAGGGTGAGTTTTGTTTCTAGATTGTGTGCTGGAATGAAGGGCAGGGGAGCAAATAATTTATTGGATGGTGGAACAGTAATGTAGGCTCAATTATGTCGACCACTCCAGATCTCTCATTGAAGCTAAGTTCTGGCCAGTCTATGGAGGTAGAAATAGGGGAAGGAAGGAACGTTTGGAATTCCTCCCCAAGTCCCCAAGAGAGTAGACATTTATTACCCAGCTCTACCCATTTTCCCCAGGCTGCCTCCCCATAAAAGCTTCCAAATCCCTTAGCTAAAAGTCTGTACCAGAATATGGAGTTGGAATATGGGGGATGTTAGGATTCATGCCCAAACCCTTCAGAAATTACACAGATGGGGAAAAAGAAGTTAATAAGGAATGATATTTTCCCTAACTTAAATTCAGACCCCAAGGGCCAGACTGGGCAGACAGGAGGGGGAGAAGGCCAGGAAGCTGTTCTCATATCAAGGACCCATGCAGACCTGTTGGACAGACAAAGTAGGTAAGAGAGGGCCAAGTTGGAGGCCAGGAAGGTTCTTTAGGCTTCTAGGAGAAGCAGGGGCCTGGGATCAAGGGGGAGTGGGAAGCAACGCATTAACATTGGAAAGGAGCCATTGAGACCCCAAACTTATAGGCCACCCTCCATCACCACCCGACCCCCCAGTGTTTACCAGAGGGGCCCTTGCGGGTGGCAGGCCAATCAAGGGCAAAGCTTGATGCGTGTGCTCTTGGAGAGCACTCGGAAAAAAGGGAAGACGCGCTCACCCAGGAAGGCAGCTGAGAAGGTGTGCACATGGGCCAGAGTCTCTGCGTTGTAGAAGCCCAGGCGCCCGGCCTCATAGTCCAGGTACACACCAAAGCGCCTTGGTTTCTCACTTGGGCTCAGCAGTGTCTGTTCTGTTGAGCTCTGTGCCTGGTAGCGTTTGCCATTGGTGCCCACACACCACACTTCCCGCTGGAGCAGAGGTTGCTGGGGTAGATGGAGTCTGCGGCGGCGATGGTGATGACGTGAGGAACTATCTCCACTGCCCAAAGGCGGCCCTGCAGAGCCCACCTTCTCCTTGTGATGGGTTGATTCACGGGCAGCACCCACCGCCCAGCCCCGACGCCCGCCCACCTCTACCTCCCAGTAGTGCCGGCCAGAGCGGAAACCCTGGGCCCCTAGTACACAGCAGTCAGCCGAGAAGTGCTTGGGGTGGTCAACCTCCTGCCGCTGCTCTGCCAGGCGGACCCCCCGGCGATCAGGGGACAGCATCAGAGCAGGGTGAGCTGTGTCAGGGTCCAGCGTCAGGTCCACTTGGGAGAAGGGAGGACAAATGTGCCAGGGCTGGAACAGCTGTTCCCCAATCTCAATTAATTCCATGGATTCTCCCTTTCCAGCTGCCCGCCCCTCACCCTGCAATCCACTTCTCCTCAGCTCCACACCCTGGGGGCCCACTATTTCCCCATCTTGTTCCCAGGACACTTGATAGACCTTCCATTTGGCTCCAGCTTTTCCTATCACTCTACACCCTGGCCTATGACAGGGCTACTTGACACTCAAGCCCCAATTGCCCCATTAATGCACCCCACTTGCTCTGGGTCCTAAATTTCCCCCACACCCCAGCTCAGGCCAACAAAGGAAAAGGGAAAGGATGGTTATACAGGTGAGCTCCCTACCTCGGGCAGCCTGACAGAACATCCGGCTCATTTTCCTCACGATGGCATCAGTCAGGAAGTCATGGCTGTGAGGTTGGTATGGATCAGGGGACCAGGCTTCTGGGGGCTGCAGCTGTACTTCTTCACACCTAGAGGAAGGGGACCGGGCAGGGGGTAGGACCCGATATTCCCAGAGGAAACAGCAAAAGCTGAGGGAAAGGAGGGCCCAGGAAGCAGAAACGCAGACCCTGGGAAAGGAAGGCAAGGAAAGGGGTACCCAAGAGAGGGAGGGTCGGGGAAGCAGATGCTACTGGGCCACAAAGGGTAAAGGGAGGGAGCACACCTATTGAAAGTCTCCTTGATGTCCTGGGAATAACAGAAAGAAAAAGAGAGAGAGAGAGAGAGAGAGACAGAGAGAGAGAGAGAGAGAGACAAAGAGAGAGTCAGCTGCACAGAGGTGGTTCTTTCTTTCTCCCAATTTTCAGCCAGAGAAAGGACTGAACTAAACCGGGAGGGAAAAGAAGCACCCTTATAGACCTCAATAACTTCAAGTTCATCTCAGCCATCATCTACCTGGCATGCGAATTCACCTCATCCTGCAGGGAGCGCTCTGATTTTAAGCTACCTAATAACTTGGTCATCTTTAGGAGGTCACCAGCAGGAGGTATTCCCGTAAGTCTCATTTACGTCCCTTGAAAACGGAATCTTCCTCATGTACACACTGGTCATACCAAACACAGGATTGAACATTAACAGATTTCAGCCTAAAAAATCGGGTTTGATGTCTAAGTCAAACCACCGTGGTTCCTCCCAAGGAGGCAAAAGGCAACTCTGGATTCATGCCTGAAAAGCACTGCCTGACTATGCAGACAGACAGGCACAGGGTACTGGAAGTGGGACAAGGGCAAGTTTAGATGGTGGGGGCAAGTGAGGGAGGGGGCAATGTTTACCTGCAGCAGCCGCAGGCCTCCCTGCTGGCTCCGCTCCTGGGCCTCTGCCAGGAGGCGGCTCAGCTGGGCAGCCTGCTCTGAGAGGCGGCAGGCCATTGCCCCTGCACGCCCCAGCTGGGCTTCATGCATCTCTCGGAGGCGCCGCTCCAACCCCGCCTGCTCTTCAGCCAGAAACCGGGTCAGCCGCCCAAATTCTGAGGCCACCGCTGCCAGCTCTGACTTCATCTGGCTCTAGGATTGAAAAGGTGATAGGGGTCTCACTTCAGCACATTTAATACTCACTTCTGCAGCTATTGTCCCTCAATCCAAAGCAAAGAAGCCATGCATCTCCTAGAGGTCAAGGAAAGACCTGGGGTGAGAAGAGGCTCCTGGTACCCTCTCATCTCTCAGTCTCCCAAACCCAATGTTATAGTCCTAGTACACTGTTCGTAAAAGTCATCCACTCTGCCTGGATTCTCTCTTCATCTGCCTCAATTTGACTCTTCCTTCAAACCTAAGCTTAAAATCCTCTCTGAGATCCTTCAGATCTAAATCAAGACCACCTCCACTGGGTATCACTGTAACCCTTCAAGGCATATATTTCTCATGTATCTCAATATGAAATTTCATGTTTATGTTGGAGTATCTTTTAACACCACCCTACTCCCACCCCCAATGGCACCATAAGCTCTGCCGGTAGGAACTCGGTGTGTCTTTTTTTGGCACAGTGTCCTCAGACCCTGGCATGGAATAGCTACTTGGTAATAAGTTTTCTACTTGAAGTGACCCTTGAAAAGTTACCCAAGGTTGGCCCTCTAAATTAGGGGCCAACAAACTTCTGTAAAGATTCATATAGTATATATTTTAGACATTGGGTGCATGAGGCAAAATCGTGGTCATTATGCACATCTTCACATAACAATCACATTGATGCATTGCGCGGGATAAATGTGCTGCACAAAATTTCTGTAAAGGGTTGAAGAGCAAGGACGTCACTTTGAAGACTAAGTGTGCCTGATGCAAGCCATGCTATTTTCAATACAAGTGAAAATGGAACAATGAGTTAAGTTAGAGCGAAGAGGAATCGATGCATCTGAATTATGGTGCTGGTGAACAATATTCTAAGTACCCTGGATTGCCAGAAGAACCAATCTGTCTTGGAAGAAGTACAATCAAAATGCTCCTTAGAAACAAGGATGGTGAGACTTCATTCCATGTATTTTGGACATGTTATCAGGAGAGACCAGTCCCTGGAAAAGGACATCATGCTTTGGAAAAGTAAAAGGGAAACAAAAAAAGAGGAAGACCAGGCAGTGTTTCCTTCTTTTGTGCATAGGGTTACAGTGAGTTGGAACCAGATATACTCACGTATAAGCCAAGTTTTTCAGCACATTTTTAACACCGTTTTTGTGGTAAAATTAGGTGCCTTAGCTGATATTCGGGTCGGCTTATACTCGAGTATAAATGGCACCTCTCTTTGCACCCTTCTCTCCCCCTGGAGAACCTTAGAGCCTCAACTTGGGCAGCTGGCCAGAGGCAAGGTAACGTCCTGACTCTCAGACTCAGATTCTTGACCCAAGGTCCAGGAGTAGCCAACAGCAGAGTCCCTAGGTCAACAATCCTAGCCCCTGAATAGTGACAAGGCCTAGCTGCTGGCCATGGAGGCAGACCTTGGTAGTGAGGTAGAAAAGGGACAGGGGGAGATATCCTGGCTTGGCCTCAGCAGCTCACAAAGCTGGGCTACTCCAGCAGTGTCTGTTTACCTTCCAGAATCTCACCTTACAATTATAGGGTTGGGGTGAAATGGATGGGAATATAAGGAAACAACGGATGGCAATGTCAACATTCACTAATTCCTCCTTTACCCTAAACACTGTGGCTTTCTCTGGGGGTATAATAAGCTTCTCCAGACCATATTCCTCTGAGGCTCTGTGTTCTCTACCCACTACCAGTACCCCCACCCGAGGGGTCTCTGAAGGTTGCTCTGTGGGATTTGCTTTGCCCACTGCTGATTTCTGTCTATGCAGCAATGTCTATACTATGCATGCTTCAGCTGTTCTCCAGCAATAAGGCTCTTGTTGCTCTTGCATTTTGAGGCTGGCATGGTAGTGTGGAGCATAGGCTCTGGGGTTGGAGGTCCAAGGTAGAAACCTTACTCTGTAGCAATGAGTCAACCTCTTCAAGTCAATCCTCAAATTTCACTCCAATTTGGAATCAAGAACATGGCTTCCAGCCCTCTCAGGTTCTCCTCTTCTCAGAACCCTGGAAAGTTGTCCACCTTTCTCCTAGGCCTTGGCCGCCCCTCACAGGGGATCTAAGAACCACTCCAACAGGGAGCAGCCCCATCTTCCTTGACTACAGCACCAGCCATCTCCTACCAAATAAAAACATTCACCCACCGTCAGCTCTGTCACCCGCCTCTCCTCCTTGGCCTTCATCTTTTGGACAGCCTCCAGATGCTTCCTCAGCGGTTCCACGTGGCCCTGAAGTTTTGCCTGACAGAATGGGAAAAGAATGTTAGAGGCCTGGCCTGGGAGAAGAACCTGCCCTTTAGAGCCCACTCCCCCCACCCCTATCTATGCAAGGGATCTATGCAAGGGATCATCTATGAGCATCCTCCTCCCCCTTTTTCCTCAGATCACATGAAGGCCTCTGACCTTCCTCCTGTAATTATGCACAGCTCTGGTGTGTATTCCTGAAAGTGGAGAGCCTTATGACCACAGAGCCCCACACGCAGACTCGGGATGGATGTGGCTCTGTCCCACCATACATCCCCCGCTGCCATCGAGTTGATTCCAACTCAGAGTTGAGTGACTGTGACCTTACAGAACAGAGCGGAGCCTCGAAGACCTTCAATCTCTACAGAAACAGAGAGTCTCATTTTTCTCTCATGGAGTGGCTCGTGGGTTTAAACCCATGACCTTGCGATAAACAGCTCACTGTGTATAATTCACTATGACCTCAGCATTTCTCCACCGCGCACAGAGCCTCCATATGAACCCTCCTGCTTTGGTCCCTTCCCCCAAGTAACCCATGTGGCCTGCCCAGCAGTTAACTCTAAATACATTTCAGATAATTTTGTGCCTGAACTAAAAATGCTTCAGTTGCTCTCCAGCAATGAGGCGTTCATTGCTCCTGCATTTTGACCTTCACCTTCGACACCCTGTTTTCATAGCCTGTTTCAGCCAAATTAATTTTTTCTTTCTTTTTTTTAAGCATAATTCCATACTTTTAACACCATTGCTGCTTTTGCCAGAGGCTACTTGAGTTAAGACAATTTTTCTTGAAGACCCAGCTCCCACACATACCCTCAATCTTTGATTCCAAGGAACTTTGACTAAAACTTTTATACCACCATAATCATTTATGAGTATGACTCTGTCATAACACCGTGGGATCCTGGGGACAGGGTTACTTATTTCTCTTTTCCATTCTAGTAGCTAAAACAAAAACATCTCCCCTAAAAGTTTAACTTTCACAGCAAATACACGAGTTCTACTTTCCCAAAATCGAAGTTAAGTCTTTTCCTTTAAAGGGCTGTTAGAGACCAGAATGGGTGTTGCAGGGGAGCAAAAGAGACCCCAAATCTCAAATGTAATTTATAGAGCACATTTGTTATCCTAGGACAAAACACATCATCCATATGAGGGAGGATCACTAGCACGATGGATCATAATAGCACTGAAGAATTTAAAGAAATGCAGCCACGTAAGCACAGAAATATGAAGCAAGCTGCCGCTAAAGTATGACTGGCAGCAGCGCAGTGTATCAGATGTGGGAAAAGGACCGACTGGGATACAATGTTCTGGATAGAAAATCTTAAACATTGCCTCAGGGCCTTGGGATGAAGGCAGGCGGGGCATGACTCATGGTCATGCAGACCCCTCCCATTGCTTGCTATGAGTCAATGTTGACTCATAGTGACCCTATAGGACAGGGTTGAACTGCCTCTGGGAGTTGCTGACACTGTTTATGGGAGTAAAAGCCCCTGTGAAGCTGCTTGTAGTTTTCAACTCCTGGCCTTGCAGATCACATCCCAATTCTTAACCACTATACCACCAGGGCTCCAATACTCCAAATTCCCTCAAGAGCATACCCAGGCAAATCCCTAAGACTAGCTCTAGGAGTAGTGGTAATCCACTTTCAAACACACTCAGCCTAAGGGCAAAACTATTCCCTTTGCTGGTTAATGGTCAGAAAGAATCCAATAGAGGATGAATCAAGGTGGAGACTCAAAATGGATTTAGACCTTTCACTGAAGTCCAAGGCCTTCCAGATACCAGTGCTCTAACACAAGGGTGAAAGCAGCCTTTTGTCCTTTTTTGTCTTCTACTTCTTCAAGCCATCGCTCTCTTTTCCTTGAACCTAGAGCTAGTCAGACCTAAATCTGAATACAACTAAGTGACCAGTGGCAATCATATTAAATTGGGAAAGCAGAATTAAAAATTCAACACTATCTTTGACACACAACAGCAAAAGGTAAGCAAATGTTATCTAGTATTCACTCCCTAAGCCTCTAGCCTGTGACAGACACCCTGATAATGACCTAGAGCAGCTCTGACTTAGCACTAAAAGCAGTTGTTACACAGGATTAGAGAATTTAGAAAACATGACAGAAGTAAGTCAACTCATAATATACAAACTACACAAAATATTGCCTTTTGATATTACTTTGGTTTATAACTGTCACTGATTTCCACTCCAGCAATTAAAAAAAAATCATGCATTTTACCATTAAGACTTCTGAAATTCCTGGCAAGTTCTCATAACCAAAAATCCAACTATATTACTCAAACTAAAACACACAACACAACTGACCGTCATCATGTTGATTGTGACTCATTTCTACCCTGCAGACCAGAGTACAATCATCTCTTTGCATTTCAGAGGCTAGAGATGTTTACTGGTGTTTCAGAACGCCTCATCGTTCTCCCGGAGTGTGATGGCGGATTCTAACCCTGCCCAGTACATAGCCGCTAGGCCGCCAGACTTCCTCACCGTATCGTGGTTGTTGTCAGGTGCTGCCAAGTCCGTTCTGACTCACGGCAACCCTACGTAAAACACTGCCCGGCCCTGCACCGTCCTCACGATTGCACTTATATCTGAGCCAGTGTCAATCTGTCTAGGACCTTCCTCTTTTTCACTTTTTACCAAGCATGATGGCCTTCCAAAGTATGCGTGACATTCTCACCAACCTTACCTCTAAGGAGCATTCTGGCTGTACTTCTTCCAAGACAGATTTGTTTGTTCTTTCAGCAGTCCACTGTACTTTCAATATTTTTCATTGTACTTTCCTTTTTCCCCCACTCCCATTGTATTTTCAATATTATGGTGCCAGTAAAATATTGAAGTGCCTCACTACATTGCTATTTAAAAGACTTAAAGATCTTTCACTTTTTTAAAGCTGTATTTATGAATCATTTGTGGTTACTATTCAACCAAGAAATGTTTCTAGACAACAGTGACAAGCTGATCACTGTATGTATCTGAAAAGAATAGACTACCTCTTCCTAGCAGAGCATGTAAGTCAGAAAGAAAGGGATCCACTCATATTAGGATATAATAAAACTTTTAAGTTACAGGGACACCACATATACTGAGTAGAAATGTACTCCATAGGGTTTACAAGACAGAGCCCTTTCAGAAGCAGACAGCCAGGTCTGCCAATCAACGAAATCCCTCTGGGCACTTCTAGCAGTAAAGTGCATAACTGCTTATGCCACCCAGGGACTTTCTGCAAGCCTCCTGAAGGATTTCCAGTAGTATGTATTCAACTGATATGATCAACACAAATAAAATCCAGTTTCAGACGGTCTTCAGAAGAATCCTGTAGGAGAGTGAAGGAAAACGAGAAGGTATGTTCATGGATAGGCCCCCTGGTTCTAGTTAACTGAGCAATTGCACACTGCATGATGGGGTACAGTTAACCAGGAATTAAGGGCATATAAAAGGTCCAAAGGACCACAAAACTTCCACGAAGGATATAAGGCTAAAAGGTGACGTTACCAATACAATGATTCTCAAACTTGACTTGGTGCTCCTAAAAAATTCTCCCCAACACTGATTCAAAAGGTCTAATGGTAGATCCACTGTCCATTTTGAAGTTCCTCTAATAAATGGGGCTGACCAGGTGTACACGAAAGGGTAGTTTACCTGTAATCACAAGTAAGGGATGTAGGTTTCTGTTTTGCTCTACTCAGAGCTGAGATGTCTTCATACACATTAAAATTGAAGTAACAAATAACAACATCTAACTTGAGGTGACTCTAGGTGTAAAAACACAAGTCTTCAAGCAAAAAAGAACTACACAGACCACACAGAAACCACCTTCCCCTCTTCCTCCTAGTCCTGCTAACTTCAAGCCAGCCAGGCCCGGGTTAAGTAGTGCTACTGGTGCTGCTTGTCATACAAACAAATCTCCTTCAGCTCTGCCCACAAACTGTAGGGATCAGAAGTAGGGAGGCAAGATATTACCCACACCTGAATGAGACTCCGAAGAGCGAGGTCCCAGGTCAGAGATGCCAAGCTAACAACAAACATTCAAATGATGGTAGCAGCTGTTTATGGAGGAGGGGCAGGGGAGTCATAACATGCCCATCTACGAGTAGCTGTGTCGTCCTTTATACTGTGCTTACACCTCTCTGGCTTTTGTTTCTCAAACTGTAAAATCTGGACACATCCAAAATCACAGGGTTTTAAAAATTTTAAGAGTCCAGTGCTTGGTAGAGAGAGTATGTTCAATAAATAACATTAATCCTGATTTGATAGCACCCAACAACAATCTTGCAGACGTTAAAGTTCAAAAGACTGTTTAAATAAATAGTAACAGAGCCAGGTCATCTGGCTTAGCAAAAAATGGATAAAAAGCCTTTCTCAAAACAAAAAAAAAGCCTCTCGCTCTTTTTTTCTAAACTATTAGCAATGGTTAAGAAGTTCTGGTCATTACATCAGATCCAACAAAAGTTTGCAAGGGGGTGAAGAACCAAAACAAACCCTGGGGTGGATGGCGCATTCCAGTCAGGAGGCAAGTATGGGACACTTAGTTCTAACATTAGTCATTTTTAAGATCCTGCTTCAGAGTCCAAGTTCTTCCCACCTCTTGGGGTCATAGTCAGAGAGTTCAGATTTACCCAAAGGAAACGGAAACTAGTGGTAAACACTAGGGACCTGTTACCAGCACTGCCACACCTGAGGACAGAGGAAGGATGAAAGAGCAATCAGCTGCTCCTAGGAGCTGCAGCCCTGTACTGTCTTCAGTAGCTTTGCCTGTTAAGCTCTGTGGAAGCCAGTCTTGTCTGGTATCTCCTTTGCCTGTGTACAGGAGTCTTCTCATTCTACTAGGGGGTACCCCCCACAAAAAAAAAAACCCAAACACTGGAATTTTGCTGGGTACAGCAGAAAGTCAAGCAACTCGCTGTGAGTTAGTGCACCCAGTGGCATCTCCTGTGAAGGTTCTCTCTGGTCTCAATGAATTTTTTTGTACAAGAAGTTGTGCTCAAACCTCATTTTTGTGATGGCCAATTTAAGAGAACAGTGTGTGGCTGTGAAATTTCATTTCCTGCTTGGGAAAAATGCTATAGAAACTGTTGTGATGTTGAACACAGCTCACAAGGACAGTGCAATGTGAAAAACTCAAGTGTACAGTAGTTTTCTCCTGTCAAAAAAGGTGAAATGTCAACTGATAACAAACGTCATTCTGGACATCTGTCATCTTCCCAAACAGACGGAAATGTTGACTTGAATTTGTTCCACAAGGTCAGACTATTAATCAAGATTTCTACTTAGGGGTTATGAAAAGATAGCTTAACAGTGTGAGACAAAATGTGGCAGATGAGGGACTGGTTTTGCCACCACAACAATGCACCTGTTCACACAGCCATCTCAGTGTGCCTGTTTTTGGCAAAAAACAGCATGCCTCTCTTACCCCATGCACCTTACTCACCTGACCTCGCTCCATGCGACTTCTTTTTGTTTCCACAAATGAAGAGGGGAATGAAAGGACAGCAACTTAGAAGAGGTGAAGAATAAAATGAAGGAGGTGCTGTCAGCCATCCAAACAGATGAGTTTGAAAACTGTTTCCAAGAATGGAATTGCAGATTTGACAAATGTATTAAGTATAATGAAGAGTACTTTGAAGATGATAAGGTTATTTTATTTAAAAAATTAAATATATAGCTTGGGAGATTCTGTTTTTTTCGGGGGTACCCCCCTCATATCCCACCTCAGTGCCAGTAAATACCTAAAGAGAGCATCTCACCAGGGCAGGAGGTTCTTTGATCTTTGGGGAGAAAGATTGAGATTACCCCTAACCTACTTATCCTTGTAGGAATTTTGTAAATTCCACAGCTTTCCCCAGAAGCCTGCCCCAGGATAGCAGATGTCATAGGATATTGAAAATATATATACACACATGTACATATATCTACTTATACATATATATAGTCCACTTCCCCCACACACAAAGGTTTACTGCTCATAATTAAACAGTATTTTCCTACACAAACACACACACACACACACACACAGATTTACTGCTCATAATTAACCAGGGTTTTCCTTCCTGCTAACCGGTCTCTTCGCAGCCCTTTCCTCCCAGTAAAGTACCACAGCAAGCAATCATCAGTTATTACTAGACTCAGCTGGCAGAACATGAGTAGAAAGGGCAGTCACAACCTTCCGGTCACCGAGGTACAAAAGGACTTGTATCCTGTCAAGAACCATAACTGCACCTTAATGAATCCTCATTACCCTTCCTGAAAACTGTTACTTGCCCCCAATTTACTTGCTGTAAATCCTCTCCCCTAGCTAGCCTTAGCGACTCTAATCCGTGCGTGAGCAATCAAACTCACTGTCACTGAATCCCCTTTGCTTCTCAGCTGTTTCGAGGAAAGCCTGGATTGGTAACCAAACCATAACCGCCCAATCCAGACTCACTGCCACCCCGGCGATTCTGACTCATAGTGACCCTAGCGGCAAAAAGAAGTGCCCTCTGGGGGTTGATTGTCCATCTGTCCCGGAGTAGAATGCCTCATCTTCCTCCCGCGGAGCACTTTGGAACTGCTGACCTTGAGCTTAGCAACCCAAATCGTAACCCACTGTCCCACCAAGCCCTTGGTTTGGAAACAGATGGATGCGTCCGTTTCTCGGCTCCCCTTACCTCCTCCCCCTACCCCCCCCCCCCCGCCCCACGAAAGCCCCGTCGCCCTGGACTTCTCTCACCTTGTACTCCTGCACCACCTCCTCCAACGGCACCACGCTGTGTTGTTTGTGGCTCCTGGATTCTCGGCACACTACACAGATGGCCTCTTCGTCCACTTCACAGAAGAGTTTCAGGGCTTCCTGGTGCTTGGGGCAAATGCCCTGCTCGTTCCCTCTGCTCCTTCGGCCGGGGGCCGGGTGCATCTGCCGAATCACTTGCACCATGTTGGCCAGCTGCAGGTTGGGGCGAAAGCTCCGGCGGGGAAAGCTTTTGCGGCACTGGGGACAGGTGAAGCACCTCCGAGGGGCAGGAGGCGGAGGCAGTGGGGTGACGGGCTCGAGCTCCTCTTCTTCGTCCTCCTCCAGGACCTCCTCCTCGTCCTCTTCATCCTCCCCCCTCAGGTCCTCATCCATGTCCCCCAAGTAGTAGTCCAGATCTTCCTCCTCATCCTCCTCCTCCCACACATAGTCCATGTCGTCCCAGTTCGACTCGCCCATGCCATTGGTCCAGAACTCACCCTCCTCCTCCTCCTCCTCCATGCCCCCCTCGTAGTCGTCGTCCCGCATGGGGGTGTCCCACCCTCCTCCAGCCCCAACAGCCTCCACTTCTTCCTCATCTCCGTCTTCCTCCTCCTCCTCCTCCCGGTCTAACTCATCCCGATCCTCCTCATCCTCCCCGCCCCACAACTGGGTTACACACACCCGGCAGAAGTTGTGCCCGCAGCCGATGGACACCGGGTCCGTGAAGTAATCGAGGCAGATGGCGCACACCGCCTCTTCCTGAAGGGTCTTCACAGGGTTGGGTGTCATGGCAACGGCAGCCATCTTAGCGTCCAGTCGGGGGCAGTTTAGATATACGGAGGGGGCTAGGAGGGGGGCGGGGGTCTTCCCTCACAAACGCCCAGGAGGCCTGCCCCACCCCCGGCCCTGCCTCTCCACACCTCGCTTCAAGCCAAACCACAGAAATGACCTCCCGACAGCCCACCCTCCGCATAGAGTAGCCTACTCTCCGGCGACAAGCGTGTCTCTGCGACGGTAAGGGGAAGAGCTGAACGCCATCGCCTAGTCCCTCAGGTGGCCCTGAGTGCGAATCTACCCCAACGCTCCCTGGGCCGCCTCATAAGCCCCCGCCCTCCTTACGTCCCGACCTCATTTCATCATTTCCGGTCTCACACCCAACACTTCCGGCGTCTCTGTGACACACGGATTCTGGAGCTCCCTCAGTGGATGAGTTACGCCCTTCGGTTTCCTCCCCGGCCCGTGAGCGACAAGGAGCGGCGCGGAGACGCTCTAGCAAGCACCCGGGAACGAGCGCTCTGGCTAGGAAGTGGGAGGTCTGCGTCTCTATGATGTCGACGGTAGGCGGACGCGGAGCGGAAGGCCCGCCCTTCTCCCTCCCCCACCGCGGGAGAAAAACTTCGAGAACGCTGGGAGTGTCCCACTGTCAGTGTAACGATTGTATTCCCTGGGCGCCCCGCTGCCGACTGGAGACCGGTGATGGCTCGTCCAGTTAGCGGAGAGGAGGGCCCGGAGCAATCGGTGACGCGCAGGGCACCGATGGGGGAGAGCTTTGTCGTTCGGGGTCGCAGCTTCGCTCGAGGGCTCTGGGGACGTAGCCTGAAGCAGCTCCGTTGGGCTGAGGCCGGAGACACACCCGCTGTAGAGCCTGCAGGCTGGTCCACGTAGCCTCGTAAAATGTTGTTCTCCTTAGGTGTCATCGAGTCAGCCCCGCCTCATAGCGACCCGATGATGAAAGACTAGCCAGTCCTGCTCCCTCCGCACAATTCCTAGCATAGTCGACCCGCTTGCTGCAGCCGCTGAGCCGGTCCATCTTGTCCAGCGCCTTCCTCCCTCGTTTTCACCGCCCCTCAGCTTCACCAAGCATGATGTCCTCCTGCAGGCACTGTCTCTCCTGGCATTATGTCCAAAGTGTGTAAGAGAAAGTCTCGCCATCCTTGCCGAATAAGGCAAACTCTGGCTGTACCTGGTTGTTGCTTTTTTTTTTGTCCTTCTTCAAAAATGTGTTGGCTCACTTGGCAGTCGATGGTACTTTCTTTTATAGTTTTATTGATATAATTCATACATCACGCACTTCAATCATTAAGTCTTATTAAAGGGAGTTGCAAAATCATGACTACAATCATTTCTAGAACATTTTCTTCCTTCTTGTACTCATTATTAGCTCCCTATTTCCCTCCAACCTCCCCTCGCAAGCCCCAATAAGCCATTAATGCAGTTATCTCTACAGATTTACCTGTCCTGACTTCCATATACTGGAAAACATACCTAACACAAACAAACAAACTAGCAGCATTAACAAAATAAACCAGAGAAAATCTTCAGTGGAAAATAAATCAGGGAATATTGAAAACTGGAATAAATGTTTAGGGTCACAAATGAGATAAAATGATAAGGTCTTCAATTTTAGCCCAGCTGGTTCTCCACCAACTCACTTTCCATGGCATTCTGCATGCTAGCAGGCTATTCGCAGCCCTGGTCTCTGATCAGAGGGAATTCACCAGAGGCTTAATCCACATGTCTTTGTCCTTCACTAGTTTTTTTAACTGAAACATTCTAAATGGGTAAAGGGGAAGTGAACTGATAAGGTATTTCATTTTAACCTCACTACATTCGCCATGATCAACTTTACACTGCTCTCTCTGTCGGGTGGCATTGCTATTCACACCTCTTGACTACAGTCGGAGGGAATTCGAGGGAGGTGCAATCCAGGTAGGGAGCCTGCAAATGGAATTTTTTTGGCTTCTACTGTCATCCATAGCCTTCTGCAAATTGAGTGTTCGCAATTTAAGCCCTGATGCCATTCCCTCTTTTGGATTAGGATTTATTATATTTAGACCTTAGATCACACCAGCTGGTGTGCTTCTTCCATGTGGACTTCGTTGTTGCCTCACTTAGATGGCTCCTTGTTTTAAGACAAGCCTTTACGACCCCAGATGCTATTCTTTTTGATAGCTGGCCTCATCTGACTCCTTCATTATATGTTGCTATAGCACCCATATCTTCAGTGATCCCTCCATGAGAGTGAGCATCAAGCAGAGCAGTCCAGGGTACTTTTAATATTCTTAGTCTGCACCATAATTCAAATGCATTGATTCTTCTTTGGTATTCCTTATTCAATGTCCAACTGTTGCATGCATATGAGGCAATTGAAAAGACCATGGCAGTTCTCCAAGTAACATCCTTGCTTTCCAACACTTTAAAGAGGCCTTGTGTAGCAGGTTTACCTAGCGTAGTGCATCATTTGAGCTTGTGGCTGCTGCTTTCATGAGCAGTGATTATAGATCCAAATTAGATGGAAATCCTTAATAATTTCTTTTTTTCATTTATCATGATGTTGTCTATTGGTCAAGTTGTGAGGATTTTGGTCTTCTTTACTTTGAGTGATAATCTGTATTGAAGGCTGCAGTCTTTGATCTTTATCTGTAAGTGCTTCAAGTCCTCATTTTCAGTAAGCAAGATTGTGTCATCTGCATATTACAGGTTGTTAATAAACTTACTTCTAATCCTGATGCCATGTTCTTTTTCATATAGTCCAGTTTCTCTGATTATTTGTTCAACATAGAGATTGAACAACTATGGTGAGAGGATACACCCTTGACATATGCCCTTCCTGATTTACAATCATACAGTATTCCCTATTTTCTATTCGTACAACTACCTCTTGATCCATGTACAAATTCCTCAGGAGCACAATGAAGTCTTCTGGAATTCCCATTCTTCTCAAGGCGCAACATAGATCGTTATAATCCACACAGTTGAATGCTTTGACATAGTCAATGAAACACAAATAAATAACTTTCCAATATCCTCTGCTTTCAGCCAAGATCCAGCTGACATCAGTAATACTATCCCTATTCCACATTCTTTTCTAAATCTCGCCTGAATCTCTGGCAGCTCCCTGTCAATGTACTGCTGCCACCATTGTTGGATAATCTTCAGCAACATTTTACCTTCATGTGATATTAATGATATTGTTCTGTATTTGGTTCATATAGATGAATTCCCCTAACTACCATGGCTAATGGAACGGTGATAAATTAATTACATGCTTGGTAAAATGGAAGGGCAATGCAAACGAGAAAGACTGCCGAGGAGATGGACCGGCAGAGTGGCTGTAAGAATGGCCTCAAATACAGTGATTGTGCCGATGGCACAGGATCAGATGAAACAGGCAGTGTTTCCTTTGTTGTTCATGGAATCACTGAAAGTTGGTAATGTATTTGACTAGCAACATAATACAGGGAAAGTGTTTTCATTACGTTTAAAGACAATAATGTTAAGCATGTTCATAAAGGCCACCTACCCTAGTTTACTCACCAACAAAAGTGAAATCACCTTCCAAGGTGTCATGGATTCTGGGAAATGTAGTCCCAAGAAGGAACTGTAGCTCACAAGACGGCGTTGGATCTGTTTCTAGAACATTGTCTGTTAGATAGCTTACAAATATCATTAAAAGAGAGAAGGACTGGCTGTAGAAGCTCTTCTGTCTGAACTCTAGCCCCACCCAGTTAATCATATAAGAGGATTACTTTCGCCTCACCTTGGGCATGAAGCTGTCTACTCCTTGGTCAAGTAGTACAGGACCATCACCTCTCACGGTTGAGGGAAGGCCCAACGGGAAGGTGTTGACAGCTCAACAACCCAAGGAGCCAGTGCACTGGATTGTCTGACCTTGGCCTAAGATAAAGTAGACTCTTCCCCTCGTGTTCCCTGCGAAACTGCTGAAGCACAACATTCTGCAAAAGATCAGTTATACTCCCTGTTCTGACTTCGTCCTCCACTCGAGTTGGTGATAAAATTACGCAGGCAGTTTTGCCTAGATAAATAAACGCAACGTGCTGCAGTTGCTGGACAGTCTTCTTCCACATCAGGGGGAAAGGCTTCACCCGGCCCCAGTTTTCTGTGGGCTAGCTTCTCTTTTCTTCATACCCCGCCCCCCACCACCACCCTCTTACCGCCTGCCCTCCAGTGTTGCGGGAGCTGCACATATCGCTGCACCCTCAGCCTCTGGTCAAGCAGTCTCTCTTTGTTCTCCTCTGTCATAGCTCAGTTTTGTTTTCTTTGTTTCTTATAACTACCAATTACAGGTAGGTCATAATTCTGGCAATGAGTGCAGTTTCACTTACACAAGAGTAATGAGAAAATACAAAAGATGAAAATTCCAAATTTCCTTCCTCTGTGTTAAATACTTGGCTGGCTCCCTCCCCACATCCTACACAGGGCCATTCCTCCACTGCTAGCAAGTCTGAGGTGGGCCAATGGACTAGGGGTTAATTAGCATAGGCAACACTGTTACGCTATGGATTTTTAATCATTTTATTGGGGACTCCTACAACTCTAATCACAATCCATACATCCATCCATTGTGTCAAGCACATTTGTACATTTGTTGCCATCATCATTTTAAAAACATTTTCTTTCTACTTGAGCCCTTGGTATCAGCTTCTCATTTTTTCCTCCCCCCCTGCCCTCCCTCCCTCATGAACCCTTGATATTTGATAAAGTATTAATTTTTTTTATGTCTTACACTGGCCGATGTCTCCCTTCACACACTCTTTTGTTGTCTACCCCCCTGGGATGTACATCCCCCTGGAATATGTAGATCATTGTGATCAATTCTCCCTTTCTGCTCCACCTTCTCCTTACCCTCCCGGTATTGCCACGCTCAATAGCGGTTCTGAAGGGTTTATCTGATCTGGATTCCCTGTGATTCCAGTTCTTATCTGTACCTGTGTACATGCTCTGGTCTAGCAGGATTTGTAAGGTAGAATTTGGATCATGATAGTGTGGGGGAGAGGAAGCATGAAGAACTGGAGGAAATTTGTAAGTTTCATCATCGCTATACTGCACCCTGATTGGCTCATCTCCTCCTTGCGACCCCTCTGTAAGGGAATGTCCAGTTGCCTTCAGATGGGCTTTGGGTCTCCACTCTGCGCTTCCCCTCATTCACAATGATAGATTTTTTGTTCTGGGTCTTTGATGCCTGATACCTGATCCCATTGACAGCTCATGGTCACACAGGCTGGTGTGCTTCTTCCATATGGACTTTGTGGTTTCTCAGTAAGATAGCCGCTTGTAAGTCTGGCTAGCCCAGAGGATGTACCCGGGTGCAGATAGGACCTGGAGGCACAGGGAATTCAGGACAGATGATACCTTCAGGACAGGGTTGTGAGTGGTGATACTGGGAGGGTAGAGGAAGAGAGGGTTGGAAAGGGGGAACCGATTACAAGGATACATGTGACCTCCTCCATGGGGGACGGACAACAGAAAAGGGGGTGAAGGGAGACGTCGGACAGGGCAAGTTATGACAAAATAATGATTTATAAACTATCAAGGGCTCAGTTCTAATCTATCAGCCTCTCTAGAAGGGACAGATGAGGCCTTCTGCTCCCATAAAGATTTACACCCTTGGAAATCCACAAGGACAGTTCTACTCTGTCCTATAGTCTGTCCCATAGACTTATTTGTGAGTCAGAATTGACTCGACAGTAGAGAGATTGGTTTCATTTGGTTTGGTTCTAATGTTATATAAAATATAAAATAAAGAGTTATGTTTCTTGCCCTTAAAATAACAACAAAAATCTAAACTCTTAGAGAATTAATTTGTTCTTTATATAATCTGACTCAAAAGCCAGGATTCTACCCCTCATTAGGATAAGATTTCCAAGTCAAACCAAGCTGTATGGTTTTGGTGTGAAACAAACCAAGGTTTCTACTTTGAAAATCTTTAAATAACTTCATTTTCTTTTCTGGCAAAGAAAATTGATTACATGTTCGCCATCAAAACTTACGAGCTTGGCCTTTCCTTCCTGCTTTTGTATAAAGCCGAAAGAGGCACGTGAGCTACTTTGACAACCTTAACAGGGACTCCAGAAATGTCACCAACGGCTTGATCTTTGTGACCTAATCCAGTCACCACAACTTCCTCATTTTCCTCAACAAATCCCAGCAACTATCGGTGGGCACGAACACTGTGATCTTTTTGCTGTTCCTGATCAGCTGGACTTGACGCACTTCCTGATGGCAGGATTCATCTTTTTGGCTTCAACCAACCCCCACTTTTCCCAGCACAGTTATCTCCCTTCCAAAGGGGCGGGCTTTCAGAGCTGTGCCCAAATGGGCTTCCTGTGCTGGTTATCTTGCCATTTCTGCCCCCTTCGAGGCTGTGGAGCTTCCTTGGGGTACCAAGACCTCGCCACTTGCCCATGTTGATGGTGAAAGAGTTTAAATAACTTTGAATGTTGGTTTTCATTGATAAAGTCCTAATAATTTGAAACTTCACAGAAAGTTACAAAAGACTTTTCCTGTTTAAAATGGAAAAGGTGTTTAAAAGTTTATTTGATATGTTGTAAGTTACACGAGACGTGTCAAGTAAAGAGAAGTCATCCTTTGTGGTTAAGAAATGTACATGAGGAGGCTTCAAAAATTCATAGAAAACCCCCACATTATTCCATTTGTATGAGCCCCTAGTAAAATGACTTTTCCAAAAAAAGTACTATGGTGGGTGGAATGGGGAGCTGGTAGCATTGATGACTGTACATGAATGGATAGATAGGATTGTGTAAGATATGACAAAAAAACCACCCTGGGGGTATGGTGGGGAGGGAGGGGCCAAACGGGAGCTATTATCAAAAAGTTCAAGAACAATGAAAATGTTTTGAAACTGATCGTGGTATCAATTGTCTAATGCTGCTTGATGTGCTTGAACGGCAGACTGTTATGCTATCTGTAAGAGCCCCCAATGAAATAATTTTTAAGATACTGTGGACAAACAATCTGTCTTTGAACAGTTGTGGCCAAGGCACTCCTTGGAGGCAGGGATGGCAAGACTTCATTTAACAACTTTGGATATGCGGTCAGGAGAGACCAGTTCCTGGAGAAGGACGTCATCCTTGGTAAAGCGGAAGGGCAGCAAAAAAGATGAGGCCCTCAACAAGATGGGGTGATTTGGTGGATTTGGTGGCGACAACAATGGGCTTAGGCAGAGGAACGTTGATGAGGATGCAGCAGGGCCGGGCAGTGCGACTTTCTGTTATAGTGTCGCCGTGAGTTGGAGCTGGCTCGAGCGCACCTGACACCAACCACTACTGCCCCGACCACCTGAGGGGGGAGACTTTCCCTCGAGGACCTTTCTAAGTGTGTCCTGGAGGGAGCCTGGGGCACTAGTGCTGCACAGTCATGAGTTATATGCTGACTGCCTGGTTGGACAGTCCTTGAACAAGTCTTGTAAGTCTTTCTATCTAGAATAATACTTATGTCCCAATCATCGTCCCATTCCTAATTCTCTTGTCCTTCATGCAGCTACGACGTGCCCTGTTTCCCCGAATATAAGACAGTGTCTTATATTAATTTTTTCTCCAAGATGTGCTAGGTCTTATTTTCAGGGGATGTCTTATTTTTCCATGAAGAAGAATATGGTACACATTTATTGTTTATTTTATTGTTTTATTAAAAGAGATCACGCACTTCCTGTCTGCTCCGGCTGCGCTGTAGCCAACAGTGAGCTGTGCAGCGGCACCTGCCACTACAGTCCAGAGTCCAGAGTTACAGTAGCTTGGGGGAGAGGGGCTTATTTTAGGGGGGTGTCTTATTTTCAGGGGATGTCTTACTTTCGGGGAAACAGGGTAGCAAATTGCTACCAATCATGCTTTTGTGGCAGTTTACCTTGTATTCCCAGGTCTCACTTGAAGGGCTATGTCTCTGGGAGTCCTTGTATGACATTATGGACTTTGACTAATGGTCTCCCACTTCCACTCAAATTGTGTTTGTCCTGTTTAAAACTTAATAAAAGTGTCTCTATTAATTATATTTGGATTTTGGGCCTCCTGTGCCCTAAAATTCACTTCTGAATCAAACATAACCAAGTCTACGACTGTCAAAAGTACAACAACAACTGTGGGAAACTAACCCTGAGGGAAATATGACCAGGACTGTATTCCCTAATGTGTAACAGGGAATCTGGAAAGCTAATATTCCATGGTAGGAAAGACTCCACTTTGGTAAGTTAGAGATAAAGTCCAAGCACATTATCCTGCTTTAAATATCGTTCCCACAGATTCTCCCCTAACAGCTATGCTGCCTTAAAGCAAGCACGTGGTTGAGTCAGTCTCCCTGTAGAAGCAGACATTCCCTGATAACTTCCTCCTGCTGCGGCACCCATTACCCCTCATGCCCTCCCCCAATGCAGGTATTGGGTTTCCTCACTGTGGGCTCACGGACTTTACTGTGATTATCACCCACCTGGTGACTGAATATGCATGACTTATGACTACCTACAAATGCCCCAAGACAGTAAAGACTCCCTCTCTCTTCTCCCACCTCCACGTGGACCACCAAGAGGGACTGAGGTGAGCATGCTACTATGAAATGTGTCTGACTCCTTTATTTTATCTTCTCTCCTATGTCTCTTCTGTCTTCTATGACTTACTATAATCTTTATATACTATCGCTCTGCAGTTGCGCCCACGGACCCCATGGTTGCTAGCGGCTGGTTTACTCTAACAAACAAACAAAAAGCCTTTCTTTATATTTTTCCTCCTTCCTATCTTAATCTGTTCTGTAGGGTGGATGAGGGGGCACTGTGGGCAGAGTGACAACACCCTGGGCTGCTAGCCACATGGTCACAAACCACCAGTTGCTTCTCAGAAGAAAGACAAGATTTTCTACTTTTCTTGTCAAGTGGCCACCAAGAGGGCTCGCGTTGCCTGGCCACCATCGCCAGATGGCAGGAACCAGGTGTATTAGAGAGACTCTAAGTGTTATTTCCACATGCCTGGGAAAGGAGAATGGGGGGATCCTTCCTCCAAATGCCGGTTTCCGAACTTTTGTTCTTCCAGGATAGATGGAGAAACAGTTCTTTCAGACACACAAATCTTGGAATGACAGGTACAAGCTGGAAAAACAGTCTTGTTTTAACAAAGCTCTTGTGCAATAGAGCTTCTATTACTTAGGGACCCTACACCTAATGAAGACAGACTAGGTAGGCAGGTGCTGGCCATTAGTGAGGGCAGGGAGGAAGCCTGGACACTATCACAGGATACTCGGTGAGACCAGATAGAGGAGTTTAGCTCAGGATTTCTAGCTAAGTTACATCTAAACAAAGTGTATAATTCTCCTAACTGTATTATATTTCTATCATAAAATAATAGTGGGTTGGTACTTCAAGTCACCCCTATCACTTCCATAGAGTTTCAGTCTTGGAAACCCACAGAGACAGTTCTATCCTGTCCTATAGGGTCGCATGAGTCAGAATTGATTTAATGGCCATGAGTTTGATCGTTGGCTTGTAGACTGAATTAATGATAGTCATTGAAATTGTTGTTTTTAGAATTGTAAGAGGTCGTATGTCCGGCTGGCCAGAGGCTGCTAAGAACCAAAGTTCCTTCCTGTTCACCCCAAGCCAACCTTATAAGTTCTCCCCCCAGGCGGACCCTGTAAAAAGTTCTGTACAAACAGGAAAGAATGTGCCTTTGTCAGAAACCCGCGAACCGAGGACACTAACAACCACACAGGAATCAGTGAACCACAAACGAGGATGACTGAAAATGCCATGTGTTGCTTTTATGATGCTGATGATCAAACAATCCCCAGCCTGTATTTTCCACCCAGCAGGGCCAAGTGCACCCCTCTTTTGTGTACAATAGAGAAGGGTACTAGTCCCGGGCTTGGGGCTGAGGCACTGTCCTGCCTCTCCGCACCCAGTGAGTAATGAACTGTGCTGTTTGCAGCCCATCTGGCCTGGTGACTGAATTGAGTAGCTTCTCTCAGCCTTACAGTATGAAGATTTCTTCTTGTGTGATTTCTCAGATAGCTAATAGACTGTCCATGAAGCGAATCATGCATGTAAAGATATATTCTATCAAGGGAATTGAGCTTCCATTGTAAAGTTTGTAGCCCAATCACAGGCCAGCTAGTGATTCCAATGTGCTCCCCACCCGGTCCTTACCATCACAAGACCATCACTGACTACTAAATAGGTGCTATAGTAAAACATGGGGAAGAGGGCCTGAGGGCTCGGCTCCCATACCTGCAATGTAGACAACTGCCCCTCACCCCAGAAGAATTTACTTGAGAGGACGGCATTGAAGCTGCAGCTAGTGGAGAGGGGCATGTCTGATCAGAGAAAATGGGAGCAAATGAAGGGGGAGGAAAAGAGAGTGGAGCACATCCTGGCCCATCAGGCCTGGAGGACGATATACCCACGCTGAACAGCCAATGGACAGAGTGGACAATATGGCTGATCCCATTACGAGACACATGGTCCCTTGATGGCCCAGGGTCCTAAGGGAGACAACACTGGAGACTCAGGGCTGGGACTGGCCCAGACTGACCCTGTGACACTGAGGCAAACCACTAAAAGCGTGTGGCAGAGCAACCATGGGAGCAGAGCAGGGAGCCCCCAAGGGAGTTCAACTCTGGGGCCAAAGCATGGTACCCCATTGAACCTGACTGAAGGACATGCCTAGAGATCAAAAATAAGAGATCTATTTACAGGTTTTTCTTTCTTTAAACATTTTTTCTTTTAATTAATTTATTCTTCTACGGGTAATTGGTTTTCCTTTTTGTTATAGCTGTGTTCTCACTCATTGTCTGTCTTGCTATGACTTGATTTTTGGTGCATATTATTATCTCTACAGCTCTATCTAGATAAGATAGACTAGATGAATAGTCTGGAGGAGAAAACAATGGGACCAATGGTTCCAGGGGGACATGGGAGAGGGGGAGGAGGGGGCAAGGAGGTGGTGCTGACCAACCCAGGGACAGGGGAGCAATAAGTGATTCAAAATCAGTAGCAAGGAGAGTGTGAGTGGCCTGGTAGGGATTCAGCAAGGGCTAGGTAACCGAGAGAAATTACTGAAACCCAAATGAAGGCTGGGTATGATAGTGGGACAAGAGGAAAGTAAAAGGAAATAGAGGAAAGAACTAGGTGACAAAGGGTATTTATAGAGGTCTAAAGACTGGAATGTACATATGTAAATATATCTATATGAGTGTAAGGAAACAGATCTATGTGCGTATAATTTAAAGGTTTAGTACTAAGGCAGCAGGTGGACATTGGGCCTCCACTCAAGCACTTACTCAATGCAAGAACACGTTGTTCTATTAAATTGATATTCCAGGATGCACACCTTCCCAATACGATTGCTGAAGAAAAATGTGTGCATAAGCAAATGTGGTGAAGAAAGCTGACGGTGCCCGGCTATCAAAAGATATAGCGTCTAGGGTGTTAAAGGCTTGAAGATAAACAAGTGGCCATCTAGCTGAGAAGCATCAAAGTCCACATGGAAGAAGCACACCAGCCTGTTTGACCACGATGTGTAGAAGGGACCAGTTATCAGACATCAAATAACTAAAAATCGTATCAGTGGGTGCCCACCTTCCTGATACGATCACTGAAGACAAACGTGTGTGTAAACAAATGTGGTGAAGAAAGCTGATGGTGCCAGGCTATCAAAAGATATAGCATCTGGGGTCTTAAAGGCTTGAAGATAAGCAAGTGGCCATCTAGTTGAGAAGCAACAAAGTCCACGTGGAAGAAACACACCAGCCTGTGTGACCATGAGCTGTCGAAGGGATCAGGTATCAAGCATCAAGGAACAAAAAAAATCATATCATTGAAAATGTGGGTGAGTGCAGAGTGGAGACTCAAAGTCCATTGGTAGCCAACCAGACACCCCTTACTGAAGGGTTGTGGGGAGGAGATGAGCCAGTCAGGGTGCAGGGTAGCAACGATGAAACACATAACTTTCCTCTAGTTCTTAAATACTTTCTCTCCCCCCCCCCCACTATCATGATCCCAATTCTACCCTACAAATCTGGCTAGACCAGAGGATGTACATAGGTACAGATAGCAACTGGAAACATAGGGAATCCAGGACAGATGACTCTTCCAGGACCAGTGGTGAGAGTGGTGATGCCTGGAGGGTGGAGAGAATGTGGGGTAGAAAGGGGGAACTGATTATAAGAATCTACTTATAGCCTCCTCCCTGGGGGAGGGACAGCAGAGAAGAAGACGGGGCAGGGGAGATGTCGGACAGTGTAACATATGACAAAATAATAATAATCTATGAATGATGAAGGGTTCATGAGGTAGGGGGGAGTGGGAAGGGAGGGGGGAAATGAGCAGCAGATATTAAGGGCTCAAGTAGAAGGCAAATGTTTTGAGAATGATGATGACAACAAATGTACATATGTTCTTGACACAATGGATGTATGTATGGATTGTGATAAGAATTGTACGAGCCCCCAAAAATGATTTAAAAAAAAGAAATTTGTGTTTTTAAATCATTTTATTGGGGGCTCATACAACTGATCACAATCTATACATACATCCAGTGTATCGAGCACATTTGTACATTTGCTGCCATCATCATTCTCAAAATATTTGCTTTTTACCTGAGCCCCTGGCATTAGCTCCTCATTTTCCCCTCCCTCCCTGCTCCCCACACAGTGAAAGTTTTGACTCAACATAAATTCAGCCACCTTTTGAGTTCTTTATGTGAATTGCTAGCCATTAAATCAACAAGCAACTATGTTTAGACTAGTCTAGGGAAGCCCAGGGAAAGACAGTTTGTCCTGAGGAAAAGCAGTTTAAAAGCAGAAAATTACTCACAGCTCTCCAGGGGACTTGCCTGGACCTGTCCTCCTTCCACAGGATCACAAAATGAGTAATGATTTACAAAAAAATAGCCAATCCGGTAACCTTTTTAACCTGTAATTGTGTATGAATCCCAATCATGGTCTTCCCCCTGCTTCTGTAGACAGTGACGATACCACCAATCGCGATCTTGTGATGTTTTTCTTCAATCTTCGCAGTATGAACTGAACATCATGACTGACTCAGCGGATTTCTCAGGCGTCAGTACGGGATGCATGCTGATGGTGTCCCTCGTGTGGGCTATTGTCTAGGTTCTCTCTGTTCTGTTTACTACATGAGACTTAATGAAGGAGTCTCATTTTGAGGAGCCCTGGTTTAATGAGTTAAGCAGTTAGATTACTTACCACGAGGTCAATGATGTAAGGCCACCAGGCACTCCTGGCAGAAAGATGAGGCTGCCTGCTCCCATAAAGCTTCACATCAGAAACCCGAAGATATAAGAGACACAACATGAGTGGAGGTGTGCTCTCCCATGTTCATAGCAGCACAGTTCACAATAGCAAGAATCTGGATGCAGCCAAATGCCCAACAGTGGGAGAATGGGTAAAGAGACTATGGTACAAATGCACACTGGAACACCACCCATCCCTTAAAAACAGGGATGAAAGCATGAAACACTGCACGATATGGACGGACCTGGAAACCATTATGCCGAGTGAGGGAAGTCAATCACAGGACAAATATTGTATGAGTCCACTACTCTAAGGAGAAACACCAATTAAGCAAATTGTAGAGACCAATTGGCAAACAAAGGTTTAGAAAGCCTGACCACCAGCCATGAGCTATACATCACCCCACTTATGTGCACTTCATAAGAACCCTTATGAGAGAGAAGACCTCACATCAGCTGGGGTCGCTCCTTCAAGAAGGGAGGAAATGGGGAAGGCCATCCACTTGATGCCATCCAACACTAAGACGAGGCTGTGACAAATCGACAGGCCTTCCACAGGAATGAGAGTTGACGCTTACTGGACAATCAAGCTCAGACCAGGGAGGGAAGCCTCTCCCCTTTGGAGGAGGCACTGATAGTTCTGTTAGTGGGTGCAGTGGATAAATGGGGAGGAGGAGCCTTACATTGGGAGGGCGTACTAGTCAATAACTACAGAGCACATAAGGGGAGAAAAACCTGGTTCTGTGTTCCTCGGTTAGGGCCCCTGGTGTTGTGGTGGTTAAGCGTTGGGCTGTAATCTATGTGGTCAGCAGTTTGAAACCACCACCAGCTCTGTGGGAGAAAGATTAGACTTTCCACTCCTGGAAACAGTCACTGTCTCAGAAAACCACAGCGTGGTTTTGACTTGATGGCAGCATTGACTTGATGGCAATGAACTCTCTTCTTTTTTCTTTCTTTCTTTTTTTTAAGCATGTTCGTGGGAAGACACTTTGAATAAGTTTTTACCCAAGTCTTTGGAAACTGCACCATGGACTAAGCACTGTGATGGTCTTAGACATTGGCCTTACAGGGAGCATGGCATCCCCCAGGGCCACCCCAGAAGGGCTCAATGTGGAGCTCAACTGAATGACCCAGGCCCTATCTCAAAACGACCTGTAAACTTGGACGGAGGACTGAAAGTCTGATGGGTGAGGAAGCAGAGGAAAGCCATCCCAAGACTCTGGAAATGGCCTTGGGTGGGACCTCTGTCTCAGTGGGTGTCCAATGAACGAGGGCCCAGACCCACCATATATTTAACAATTCAATGCTCTCCTTGCATTATTGTGACAGGTGTTAATCAGGATCTACCCTTGTAAGGAATGCACAGGAAAATTTCCCCTAGCACCAGCCCCCATGCCCATTGTAAACAGAACTCAAATCAATTAAGAAATCAATCTGTATAAAGCAACAACTCCTGGACTGCAGCTTGAAATTGGACTCTATTCCATAAAACCCTCACGTCAACATGGTCTCAAATTCTACCCAGGGCACTGACATTATCAATGCGATTGCCTTCTGTCTCAGGGGGATTCTTGACAATGTGTTTCTTTTCTGCTTACTTTGTTTTTGGCTTTTGATTGTTGTTCTTGTTCGTTTTGTTTTTTGTCACAATAAAGTAAATCAAAGTCATTCATAACCTGTGGGCAAGTAGATGGATTCTGGGCTCCCATTTAATTCTAGCTCCACGATGAAAAGTTATAGTGTCTGGTGTCTTAAAGATTTGACGTGAAACAAGTGGCCCTCTAGCAGAGCCCACATGGAAGGAGCACGCCAGCATGTGTGATCACGAGGTGTTGACGAGATCAGGTAACAGGCATCAAAAGACCCTAACAAATAATTATATTGTTGAGAACAAGGGAGGTCTGAGTGGAGACCCAAACCCGTTCTCTTGACAATTGGACATCCTTTCACTGAAGGGTCACAAGGAAGGGATGAGTCAGCCAGGTGTAGTATAGCACCTACAAAACACAATATTCCTCTGGGTCCTAGAGGTTTCCCCACCCCCAATATCGTGACCTCAGCTCTACCTTCCAAATCCGGTGAGACCGGCTAATGGTACACACAAGAGCTCTCAACACAGGGAATCCAGGACAAATAAACCCCTCAGCAACAGAACTGGGAGTAGTGATACCAAGAGGATAGGGGCAAGGTGGGGAGTAGGGGGAACCTATCCCAATGATGGATGTATGACGCTGCCCCCCCAAAGGGGAAGAAAAACAGAAATGTGGGTGAAGGGGTGTTGGGGTCTCGTCCAGCGAGACCCTCACGCGGTGACCCGGAGGGGCAACGAACCTGGATGGAAAAAAGACAGAGATGTGGGGCAAGACAAGTGCTGATCAAGCCCGTTTATTTTGCCAAAACTCGGGGTATATATTCACAAGAGAGAAGGAAGTGGGAGGCACATATTCCAATGAAGCACACTGTGTAACAACCGCACACTGTACAACAACCAATCAGCCACATGTTCCTAATAAGGTACAAAGGGTGCGCAACAGTACTCAAAGACATCTGTGGTGACGTCTGCATGCAAATCAAGGCTTACCGGGTGAACTGATCACTATGTTCCTAATATGGTATATCTGCAGTTCAATGGGTGCTCAGTACTTTGACTAATGGCAACAAGGTCAGTTATTGCAACTGCCCATGCTACTGAGCATGTAGCTTGGAATGTGGGGGCGAAGTTGGGCAGGAAACAAAGCCTTGATGTTAGAAAGCGGCCAAGTTTCTGCTACGGGTCTGAGGCCAGGGTCTTAATGGCTATCGGCTCCCAACAAAGGGGGGCAGTTGTCAGTGTAAGATATGAAAATAATAATAATTTATAGTTTATCAAGGGTTCTCAAGAGTGGGGGGAGAAGGGAAAAAAGAGGAGCTAATACCAAGGGTTCAAACAGAAAGAAAATGTTTTTAAAAATGATGATAACATATTACAAATGTACTTGATAAAATTAATGTGTGGATTGTTATGAGCTGTAAGACCCCCTCAATACAATGATTAAAAAAATTCTAGCCCCAATCTAAGAACATTATTTCTTATAACATGGCCCTACTCCATATTCACCTTCATGAAGAGATCACTGAAGATAAGAGTGCTACAATAAAGTGTGGAGAAGAAAGCAGATGGCGCCCCGCTATCAATTGGAATATTGTTGAGGGTCTTAAAGGCTTGTATTCAAACAAGCAGCCATCTAAGTGAGACGTTCACTAACTCCACGTCAAAGAAGCACACCAGCCTGTGTGAGTCAAATAGGACAAATAATAAAATTCAAATATGATGAAGAGAACTATCAGAGCTTAACATGTGAGCATCCAATTAGCAGCAGGCTATGGAGGACAGAGGGAGTCCAAAGTCCGTCTGCAGAGTCCTCAAACAGGGGTCCTCAAACTACAGCCCTCGGGCCTTGCCCGCCAAGGACGTTTATCCAGCCCGCCAGGTGTTTTTGCCCCGTTTGTTTTTTTACTTCAAAATAAGGTATGTGCCGTGTGCATAGGAATTTGTTCATAGTTTTTTTTTTTTTAAACTGTAGTCCGGCCCTCCAACGGGTCTGGGGGACAGTGAACTGGCCCCCTGTTTAAAATGTTTGAGGAGCCCTGGAGGAAGCCTCTGGCATATTCCCTCTGTCTGGTCACAGGCGAAGGACTCTAGCAGCTTTACTATCAGAGATTTTTGTAAACTTGATTATGGTGTATCAAACCCTGGCATAATATGATACTTGATCAGTGGACCTCCCTCTTGACCCAACCTGAATTTGCTCTAGGCTTAAACATTTCTCACTTGTTCCACAATAGAAATTTCTTCTCTGGGTCTTAAAATATTGTTGGTGGGCTTTTCTTCCTTTATTTTTATCTTGATATTATTTCTTTCTTTCTGTTGTGGTTTTTTTAATGTTTTTATTATTTCTGTTAGGTTTCCCAGTTTATGAAACACAGATGGAGTAGACACATAGAGGCAATGTTTTATTGGGAAGGGGGTGTGGAGAAGCTGAGGAGAATGAGGGAGCAACCATGAATCTGGGATGCAGGAGGGAGCCCAGCGCTGACTGGGATGATGCATACACAACTCTTTTAAAAAGTAACACAACTCTTTTAAAAAGCAACTTAAAAAAGAGAATGAAAAGATTTAAAAAAGTAACCTAACTATGGGAATGTATAATTTGTGAATTTCATATCAAGAAAGCTACTAAGAGCAGATGGACATTGGGCCTCCTCATGCATAATCCCCCAATACAATAGCACCTCGCCCTGCTAAGCAGCCATTGCAGGATACCCATCTTCCCGACATGATCACTGAAGACAGCCGTGTGTGTAAGCAAACGTGGTGAAGAAAGCTGATGGTGCCCGGCTATCAAAAAGATATAGCGTCTGGGGTCTTAAAGGCTTGAAGGCAAATAAGCGGCCATCTAGCTCAGAAGCAACAAAGCCCACAGAGAAGAAGCACACGGCCTAAGCGAATACAAGGTGTTGAATGGACAATGTAGCAGACACCAAGGAACAAAAACAATCATTGCGTAATCACCTTCCTCATAATCGCTGAAGACGAAAGTGTGCATAAGCAAGTGTGGTGAAGTAGGCTGATGGTGCCCGGCTACTGAGAGATATAGCATCTGGGACTTAAAGGCTTGAAAACAAACAAGCGGCCATCTAGCCCAGAAGCAACCGAGTCCACACGGAAGCAGCACACCAACATAGGTGATCGTGAAGGGCAGAGGAGGCCAGGTCTCAAACAACAAAGGTGGGGTGGTGGTGAGAATCACATCACCGTAAAAGAGGGGGAGTACATGATGGGGACCCAATGCCCATCTGTAGACAGCTGGACATCCCTTCCAGAGGGGTAGTGGGGAGGAGATGGGCCACTCAGGGTTCAGTGTAGCAACAATGAAACTAAAAACCTTCCTCTAGTTCCTGAACGCTTCCTCCCCTCCCAATCATCATGACCCCAATCCTACCTTGCCTTGCGGACCTGGTTGTACCAGAGGATGTACAGTGGTGCAGTGGGGATCTGGAGGCACAGGGAATCTAGGACAGACCCCTCAACACCAGCGGTGGGAGTGGCGACACCAGGAGGGAAGGGGGTGTAGAAAGGGAGAACCGATCTAGGAGATCTATGTGTAACCTCCTCTCTGGGAGATGGGCAATGGGGAGGTGGGTGAGGGGAGACGCCGGGGAGTGTAAGTTAAGATACAATAATTATTTATAAACTATCAAGGGACCAGGGGTGGGATTGGGGAGGGAGGGGGACGGGAAAAAAAGGGAAACCGAGCTGATTCCAGGAACCTAAGTGGAAGGTGAATTATGAGAATGACGAGTGCAACGAATGTATAAGGGTGCTTTGCTCAATTGATGTATGTACAGATTGTGATAAGCGCCTTATGAGCCCCAATAAAAAGATAAAAAAGAAAGCTACTAAGAGAAAGAGAGAAAAGTTGACTAATGTTTACCATAGGTGAGGGTGAAGAATTGTTGCTCAGGGGCAGGCACTAAGTTTATGGTAATGGTGGTGGAATAACTTGGAAAAGGATATCAATAATAGTTGCACAACACGAAGAGTACAATGAATTATGCATGTCGAAGTTGAGAATATTTTGTTGTGTGTATTTTGCCACAATTAAAAAAATAATAATCACACTAATAACTGCACAGAAGGAAGAAGAAATATTTTAAAGTGGATCGTGGTAATGATTGTACGACTCCTCTTGATACGACTAAACTATTGAATTGTATGATATGTGCAAGAAGCGTCTATAAAACTGTTAAAGCAAAATGAACTCACTACCCTCCAGTCGCTTTCTACTGACGGAGATCCAGTGGGGAGAAGCTGACTGGCCGCAGGGTTTCCAAGGCCGATCTTTGTAAGCGCACGCGGCCGCGTCTGTCTCTCGAGGCCTTGCTGCTGGGTGGAGGCAGGCCTTATGGTTAACAGCCAAGCGCTCCAACCGCGGAGTACTTCAAGGGCAGTGCTTCAACAGTGCTCCTTCCAGTACAATTGCAGCCGTCAAAGGGGAGAGGGGGGAGGGAGGGAATAAAGGGGAGCTGATATCAAGGAGTTCGAGAAGAAAAGAAAATGTATTGAACAGACAGAGAGAGAGGTTGTACACTGGTGCATATGGGAGCTGGAGGCACAGGGAATCCAGGGTGGATGATACCTTCAGGACCAGGGGTGTGAGGGGCGATGCTGGGAGAGTGGAGGGTGAGTGGTTTGGAAAGGGGAATCGATTACAAGGATCCACATGTGACCTCCTCCCTGGGAGAGGGACTGCAGAGAAGGGGGGTGAAGGGAGACTCCGGATAGGGCAAGATATGACAAAATAACAATCTATAAATTATCAAGGGCTCATGAGGGAGGGGGGAACGGGGAGGGAGGGGGAAAAAAGAGGACCTGATGCAAAGGGCTTAAGTGGAGAGCAAATGCTTTGAGAATGATTGGGGCAGGGAATGTATGGATGTGCTTTATACAATTGATGTATGTATATGTATGGATTGTGATAAGAGTTGTATGAGTCCCTAATAAAATGTAAAGAAAGAAAAGGAAAAAAAAAGAAAATGATGAGGGCAAAGAATGTACAGCTGTGCTTTATACAATTGATATATGTATGGATTGTGATAAGAGTTGCATGAGCCCCTAATAAAACGTTAAAAAGAAAAAAGAAAATGATTATGGCAAAGAATGTACGGATGTGCTTTATACAATTGATGTATGTATATGTATGGATTGTGATAAGAGTTGTATGAGCCCCTAAAAATGTTTTTTTAAAAAAGAAAGACAATGTATTGAAAATTATGAAGGCAGCAATTATACAATTATGCTTCATCTAATGGAGCTATGGATTGTATAGTATCTGGAAGAGCTCCTAGTAAAATGTTTTTAAAAAAACCCACAGCCTTGGAAAGCCTATGGGGCAGCTCTGCGCTGTCCCTGGGGTCACTCTGGGTCGGAATGGACTAGATGGCAACGTATGGGTAACGTGCGTGCGGAATTCCCAGTGAGTGCCAGGTGCCAGGGCTCGCCCTCCAGAGTGTGACCGGAGAGACTCTTGCCACTTGGCAAGGAGGCTCCGAGTGTACGCGAGTTTCTTAAAGGGGCGGCGGGGAGGGGTGTCCGAAGACTTTGAAGTTGCTCCAAGGACACAAACTGTGATTGGCAAGGTGGTGGGTAGCTCGGTGGCTGAGCCAGCCGAGCCTCGGACTCGCGGGGTTGTCGAGGCAGATGTGTCCAGCTGCGGGACCTGAACACCGTGCAGCCGGCTGCGCGCCGCGCCCTGCAGACCTCGGTAAGGCGCGAAGCCACCTAGCTCAACCACTGGACGGACTTGGCTTGAGGACTGTCAAGCCCTCCTGTAGCCGGTGGTTTCCGTAGTGTAGTGGTTATCACGTTCGCCTCACACGCGAAAGGTCCCCGGTTCGAAACCGGGCGGAAACAGTACGCTTACTTTTATTTTTCATTTCGATTCTTCTGCTGTGCATGCATTTGTCTCTGTTTCGGGGCCGCAGGTAATAAAGTGAGATCACAATAGAGCCGGTTGACAACGAGTTATTCATACATGCTGGCAATCTGGAGTGAGAGCTTACTCAGCCCTTCTCTTGTCCTTGTCTTCTGGAGCCCGCGCCTCTACCTTTTCTGGAGAAAGGTTGAAGGTTTAGGACCTAGACTCTTGTACCGAGGACAGAGGCAAGCACATAGCAAAGACTTGGGCAATCGATTCTACAAAACGCCTTAAAAGACAGATACAAGTCTCTTTGAAACCCTAGTCTCTAGAGACTGAGCCAGTGCTCCAGGTCGCCCGGCTAGCTCAGTCGGTAGAGCATGAGACTCTTAATCTCAGGGTCGTGGGTTCGAGCCCCACGTTGGGCGGACGCTTGATTTTTTGGAAATTAATGTGGTTAAAAGAAATTTTTGTGACGAAATTTGGCCAGTCAAAAACTTTGTTCACATAGTCACTGTAGGGCTTCTAGTCGGGGAAACCCACATTGATAGGGCTTTCACAGAATTAGGGGGAAAGAGTAACCAGTGAGAGCTAGCTAACAAACTATTAGGTTATATACCTCCCGTTAAGCTTCCACCTGCTGCTATCTATATATCCACTCTTAAATCCACATTCAACAAATAATCTACCTATATTGGGGATTAGCTTAGAAGGAAATACAGAGTGGTGGATGAGCTGCCTGAGATGTGGCTTCCCAAAATTGTAGGTAATGGGCTTGGTACCCCCCGCCAGCCACCCCAGGTATTTGTGAATATCAGTCTTCAGTATAGGTTACAACTCATTGTAAAGAAGACTCCCCACTCCCCGCAAAAAGAAGACCTACATCCTCACAACTGGCATCTTGATAAGTGGAGAACAAATAGAAGTCGTTGGATCCACAATCAATGCTCATGGAAGCAGCAGTGAAGAGATCAAGCAACACAGTGTGTTAGGTAGATCTGCTGCATAAGATCTCTTTAAAGTGTTGAAAAACAATGATATTACTTTGAGGACTACGGTGCGCCTGACCCAAGCCATTGTATTTTCTGTCATCTTATATGCATGTGAAAATTAGACATTGAATAGGAAGACAAATGAAGAATCGATGCACTTGAATTATGGTGTTGGCAATGAATAAAGTAAGTATCATGGACTGCCCAAAGCACAAACAAATCTATCTTGGAAAAAGTATAGACAGAATGCTCTTTAGGAGCAAGAATGGTGAGTCTTGGACACATTGTTATATACTTTGGACACGCTGACAAAGGACATGATTGGTTAAGTAGTGGGGCAGGGAAAAAGAGGAATGTCCTGGACAAGATGGATTGACACAGTGGCTGCAACAATGGGCTCAAACATAGGAACCATTGTGAGGATGGCACAGGACCAGGTGGTGTTTTGTTTAGTTCTGTAAATTCCATCTACTTTATATTTTCTATCTGTACACGTCACCACTACATACACACCAGACCATAAGGGAAATCTGTTGATAAATAAATAAATATGTGAAGCTGATCGATAGAGTTGCTGAGTAAGGTGGAGCATCACCTTGGCAGTTTCAGAAATGTGTCCAAGGGGGAGAAAGGGAGAATCACAGATGGAGTGGGTGTTGGAGGGTGTGTTTTAGTTTGGTACCCTAGGAGGCTTGTCTGAGCACATAGATTGATCAGAGTCTATAAACTAGTCAGAGTTGCTGGTACAGTCAGAGCCCATCAATGGGAAGTCACTGTTTCTATGATACACAGGGCTTGAACAAACGGATGTCCGGTATGAACTATGATGTTTTGTTTTGTATAAATATTCACTTGCACATTATGATTTCAAGGTCTTCACTGGAACTGGAAAACTTTTTTTTTTTTTTTAAAGAAACTGACTTCTTTAGTAAGGAGAAGTCAAGGTGGACAGGTCTCACTTCCCTGATTTATAACAAACTAAAGACACACTCATCTGAGTTTTTGGCTACATTTCTCCCCCCACCCCGTCCCCCCTATTTTGCCCCTTCCCCTGCCGTATCTCTGGTCAGGCCCAGTTGAGAATGCTCTTCTAAGCTACCCACGCAGTTCTGGGCACAAAAAATTCAAGTGTTCATCTCTTAAGTCATGTATGAAAGATACGGGTCTGGGTGGGATTTCTGGCCTTTTCTCTACGGTCATGGAGGATGCACCATCAGAGGGACATGCTCTAATTTATGTTTTAGAGGGTTTCGCAGAGGAACAGTGCACAGGAAGTGTAATGGGGTGAGGTAGCTTATGGGAGAAGGATTGGGGAACACAGCAAGGGTGCAGACAGAAGGTCATCCACCGAGCCAGGCAACAACCAGAGGGATAAGGAAGATGGGCTGCAGGGCCAGTGCTAAGGAGCGCTGGCATTGGGAGTGTGAGAGGTATTTGAGTGTCCTGAATGCGTTGGGTGAGAGGTATTGAGGAATATACCTAAGAGAACAAACACGTCCAGGACACATGTGAATACGACGCTTATGTTACTGCTGGGGCCACAAATGCCAGGTTGGGTGCTGGGTACTGTTGTGAGCGCGGGTCGTGACTCTCCAATTAAATGGAGAGGTATGGAGGGGACAGGCAAATATTCCCTTCAGGCCAAAGACGTGAAGGTGTGCCCCAAAGAGGAAGAGATTCACATAGCTAACTACCTGGTGACCTTTACCAGAGAATTAGACCTGGGCAAGGGGCCTCCTGCCCTGCCCTGGGCACAGACCCTAAGGATCCCTACCCAAGAGGGACTCAGCCTTCATCTCAATTCCTGTACCCCAGGTATCCGGAAATCCTCAGCGAGTAACAAACATTTGACATTGTTAACCATCGGTAGTACTTTTAAATTTGCATATATGTAGATTGAGACATTCAGTAAGCCTTATCATTCCCAGTTCTTTTTTTACTGAATATCCAGTGTTAGGAATTATAAACATTAAAAGATTGATACGTTTTGAGAATGTTTCATTACATTTTCAAATTTTAAAAATATTTTCAGCCTTATTTTAAAACAATGAATAAATATTTGGTGAGAATTCATTTCAATTTTACCCTTTACGAGCTCATTTTGCATAACTTAGAAACATTTTTGAAAACACCTAAATATCTTAATATTTAGTTGTTTGTTTTGATCACACTTGGCTAGACTATATCGATGTTTTGCATACAATACTTTGAATAGTTGCATTTTATTTTTTAACTCTTTTAGATAGTTACTGCCAATTGTCAAACACAAATTTTGTGAAAATTCCAACTCCCAGGCTGTCAGTTCCAATCTTCTGAAACCACCTTGCCTTTCCTGCGGTGGGCTCCGCTGATTACGGTTGCTCTCTTTTATTTTTCTAATTGCCGCGCTCGACATTGACATTGTCATCCTGCCTACTGAAAGCCAATGCTTTAGGATGGCTTGGCTCCAGAGCTCCACCCCCAGTGCCTAGAACCTGGAGAAGCAGGTGGTGACTGTACGTGTTACGCAGTTCTTGGAATTAGCCCTAATTCGGGAGTTTCTGTAGTGTAGCCGTTATCACACTCGTGCAGCCGTGTGCAAGGTCTCTACCTAGAAGCTAACGTTGCAGGCGCCGCGGCGAGGAGACAGGTGAGCCCTAGGGAGCCCGCCCGGCGCTGAGACCCGTCTCCCGGCCGCTTTCCACGGCCGTCCCGTCGGGGCGACGGCGACCGCTGGCCGCTCAGGTGGCCGCAGGGAGCGCGGCCGCGCGTCTCTCCCCCGCACTCCGCCCGCAGCGCCCCGGCTCCCGCCGCCGTGTCCGCGCCGCCCCCCGCCGTCCCGCGAGTCCCGGGTGGTGGTGGACGCCGGCCAGGCGCACCCTCCGCCCCGTCTTCACCAGCCCTCACTTGCACCGCGGGCCGGGGGCTGGGCACGAGTCTGGGGGCGGCTGCAGAGGGGGCAAGGGCAAGAGGCCCTGGAGACCCCAGAAGGCAGCCGGAGCCGCCCCCGCGGGGTTGCTCACTGTGGACAGCACCCAAAGGCAGCTTGTGGATGTAATGTGAACTTCAGGTATCTTCGGTGGTCTTTCCACAAGGCCATGTTCATTGTGGGGATTAGCGCACTAAATCGATTATAATTCGCTACTGCCTCCATAAACCAAGGGCGTGTGCGTGAAATATTGACTATGCCAACGCACGGGACACGCAAAAGGCACGTGGGGAGGATGAGCAAAGTCTGATTGGTTGAAGGTTCGAAAGAAGGCTGGATGTGACACAACGCCAAGGTATTTAGCTCTCAGTCTGAGCTCTGGCGGGGAGAGGAGGGTAAGGTGGACAATGCTTGCCCTCATGCTTGGTTAGGGCCTGAGCACCGGCTGATGTGTCCTGTGCGTTGATAGAGTTCAGTTTCAGGCATGTCAATTCAATATTAAGCTTGTAGGCCTGCTGGGGATTCAGCTAAGGGTCTTCTTATTACACACTTAGGAAGTGTACACCAGGCCTTTGAACGTTTTTCTTTCTTGATGAGGAGTCCTTATTTTAAAAAGCGAGACTAATACCAAGGCTTTGATAAACTGAATATGTTGGGTAAGTGTTGGACTTTGAACTGCAAGGTTGGTGGTTCAAATACACCAGCCATCCACCCTAGGGTGAAAGAAGATCCTGCCAACTTCCATAACGATTTACAGAGCTGGCTCAAACAGCATTACTGTCACATAGCGATTGAGGTAATTGTGGTTATACTGGATTTACCTCCCTCTTGACCCAACCTCAACTTCTTCTAGGTACAAGTATTTCTTGCTTGTTCCATGACAAGAATTTCTTCCCTGGGCTTTAAAATGTTCATGGTGGTCTTGTCTTTCTTATTCATTATTTGTTTTTATATCCCTGTATTATTATTTCATCCTTACCACTTTTTTTTGTATACAAAGAGGTTTATATGGGGAGTGAGGGAGGGGAAAATGAGGAACCCAGGAGGTACTGTTTTCGACTTAGAGGTCCGGAGAGGCTATCAGTGGGTAAAGTCATTGTTCCCTGTGACAGAAGAGCAGTCCAGGCAAGGGGCTAAAAAGACCCCTGATACCAATTTATAAAGTCCTCTTCAGAATCACGAAACACATGCAATGATGCCGAATGTAGGACAATCACAGGCCAGTGGGTAGAAAATCTTTGGATCCCATGGTGTTGTAAGCATCTCAGCACCAGCAGGAGTCTCTAACGTGGCTTCTCCAGCTTCAGAGATCTGGTTGCATCTGGGTAAGTCCATTGGCTTCTCCAGCTCAGGACACTAGTGTAGTTCGATGTATCTTGTCAGCTGCAATGTATCTCCCAGGGAGTGAGGAGAAAGAGAGAAAGAGAGAGAGAGAGAGAGAGAGAGAGAGAGAGAGAGAGAGAGAGAGAGAGAGAACCACTTTGTTTTATATTGTTTCTGGTGGGTTTTCCAGTTTGCGAATCACAGGAGTAGATGCATAGAGATAAGAGCTGATAGAAGGGTCTGTAGGGGAGAGAGGGGTGTTGGGTGGGAGAGAGGGAGGGTGAGGAGGTTGGGTGGAGTAAAAATGTATGTGGGAAAGGAGAGAGCACTGGAACGGATGGTGATTACACAACTCATTTTAAAAGCGATTTAACCATGGGGGTGGGATGTTCTAAAATTGATTGTGGTAATGATTGAACTATTGAATTGTATGCTATGTGGATGAAGTGCCAATAAAAATAAAACTGCTAAAAAAAAAAAGTCAGACTCTTGCTCTATACAAGAATCCAGAGCACTTTTTGTAAGAGATTTCAGCAGATCCACTCAATGTGTACGGCAGCAGTGCAGCCTGTTTCCACACATGGGAAATGGAATTTGTGCTTCCATATATGATAGAGGGGACAGACAGACAATATGTGATAAGCAACTTCTCTGTCATCACTTCCACCAAGGATGACATTGATGACAAAATGTGTTAAGCATCAGCATAACTTACACACACATAGACAACTGTTATTATATCAATTTCTTTATCCTTACTTGATCATAGATTGTTTTGGTTACCTTTCCAGAATTTATAGATATTCTCACCCTGTTAGGAAAGCAGATATCCCATCAGTAACCCTACCCTGGAAGGTACAGACTCAGGGAGTAAGGGGTGGGGTGAATGGAGAAAGGTGAGGACAGTGGACCTGAGAATTCTCCCAGAATCCACCTGCTAAATCAGTTTTCCTTACAGTCTCTCACAGTTTTCCTGGCTGACTTGAGTGGGCACACACCTCCACTCCCGACTGAGACTCTGGGCTTCACACCCTCCAGTCTGACCTCCTTGACTGTTCCTAGGCTCTGGGAGGCCATAACGTCACTGGGTCCTCGGTCACTGCTCTCAAGGAAGATTTTGACTTAGACCTCAACTAACAAAAGACAGTCTCACCTGTCCTCTTGTGGAGGCAGCGAAGTTCAAAGCAACACAACAAACCGCCTTCAACTGGATAACAAGATCTACAGAAAACTACCTCATTAAAAAAAATACAATGCTAACTAGTCATTATGGCCTCACAACTTTTCCAAAATCATTTTAATAAGTTGTAAGTAATCTCTATAATGCTTAAATTGTAGCTGTTTGTCTATAGGAGCCCCTTTATACTGGCTCCTTTGGTCTTTTGGAATTGCCCTCAGAAAAGCATCTTTGATTCTTGGCAGTAATACATGCTTCAGATCCATATGCAGTGTTTTCTGCACTAAGATGCGGAGAGTGATCAGGAAGCTCAGATTCTTTACAATGTCGAGTAAAAGAAGAGAGGTAGATCTGGATGCGGAGCAGTGTAGGGATAGAAATGTCCCCAATGGAGTCTGAGCTCGCCATTTCTGGGTATCTTCGACACAGAACTAGAAGGAGAATACGTTAATGCACATGCGCTCACGTCGATGGTTCCATTTAGTTCTGGCTTTGATAAAGCTTTCCTCCCCAACCCACAATAAGCAGAATATTTTCTCTACAAAATTATCTACCTAAATGTTTAACTTCTTTAATTAAAAAAACAACTAGGAAATGTAGAAGGGTTCAATGAACCCCCAAGTACCTACTACTTGGGTTCACCTGTCCCCCACTCCTTCTATCTTTACTTCTCCCCACTGCCCACTCTCCTGTTCCCACTTCCTGTGGCATCCTCATAGAGCTCCTCAGGGGCGACCCATCTATGGGCGCTTCATTGACCATCTCCCCTCACTCTGGTGGCTCTCATCCTGCATAGCTCTTTGAGGTCTAGAACTTATATTAATAACTACAAGTCACATGAACTGGACTCCAACTCTGGACTAGGAGCTCTTATAGGTGCGGGGCATGCATGAACTCATTTCATTTTTGCAAGTCTATGGAGTGACCCCTTCATTGATTTCATTCATTTGAATCTCAGCAAAAAAAGACCTGCCTCCTCAGCTTACCTCCTGGTGGGCAGTCTGCAAACCAAACCAGTGGACACACATGGAAACTCACTGGGAGAGTGATTGGACTGAAAACAAGAGTGAAGTGAGCTGAGAGAGCGTGGCAGGCAAACAGAGGGCAGCACTAGAGAGAGAGAGAACAGGAAAGCCTTAGCAAAGGAGGTGCCCTTGAGATGGTTCAGGAAAATAGGAAAGAATCAGCCTCCCAAAGACTGTGTGGAAGAGGCCTTCAAGAGTGTGTTGTGGGAGTAAGTTTCCTCTGGGCAGTTCATCTGACTCTAGTGAAAACACTCCTAAAGGCCAACAAACAGTCCTTGAACTAACTACAAGTTTCTCTTTCTTTCTTTCGTCATTGGCTTGTTATTGTTATTTTGTTTTCTTTTGTTGATTAGTTTGCTCTGTCTTGTTTTTGTGCATGTTATTATCTCCGCAGGTCTGTCTAAATAAGATAGGCTGGATGAACAATCTGGAAGAGAAAACAATGGGACCAACAGTTGGTGGGGGGGTGGACATGGGAGAGGGGGAGGGGGGGAGGAGGGAAGAAGTGGTATTAACAAACCCAGGGACAAGGGAAGAACAAGTGATCCAAATTGGTGGTGAGGAGGGTGTGGGAGGTCTGGTAGGGCATGACCAAGAGTAATGTAACCGAGAGGAATTACTGAAACCCAAATGAAAGCTGAACATGATAGTGGGATAAGAGGAAAGTAAAAGGAAATAGAGCAAAGAACTAGGAGGCAAAGGGCATTTATAGAGGCCTAAACACAGGCATGTGCATATGTAAATATATTTATATAAGAGGATGGGGAAATAGATTTATGTACATATATTTATAGCTTTAGTATTAAGGTAACATATGCATATTGGGCCTCCACTCAAGTATTCCCTCAACGCAAGAATACTTTGTTCTAATAAACTGGCATTTCATGATGCTCACCTTCCCGACACAATCGCTGAAGACAAAGCGGGTGCATAAGCAAATGTGGTGAAGAAAGCTGATGGAGCCTGACTATCAAAAGATATAGTGTCTGGGGTCTTAAAGGCTTGAAGGTAAACAAGCGGCCATCTAGCTCAGAAGCAACAAAGCCCACATGGAAGAAGCATGCCAGCCTGTGGGATCACAAGGTGTCGAAGGGATCAGGTATCAGGCATCATCAGAACAAAAAAATCATATCATTGTGAATAAGGTGGACTGCTAGTGGAGACCTAAAACCCATCTGTTGGCAATTGGACATCCCCTTACAGAAGGGTCGCGTGGAGGAGACAAGCCAGTCAGGGTCCAGTGTAGCAAGGATGAAACATACAACTTTCCTCTAGTTCCTAAATGCTTCCTCCTCCCCTCCCCCACCCTCAACTATCATGATCCAATTCTACCCTACAAATCTGGCTAGACCATAGGATGTACACTGGTACTGATAGGAACTGGACACACAGGGAATGCAGGGTGGATAATCCCTTCAGGACCAGTGGTGAGAGTGTCGATACTGGGAGGGTGAAGAAAGGGTGGGGTGGAAAGGGGGAACCGATTACAAGGATCTACATATAACCTCCTCCCTGGGGGACGGACAACAGAAAAGTGGGTGAAGGGAGACGGCGGACAGTGTAAGATATGACAAAATAATAATTTATAAATTGTCAAGGGTTCCTGAGGGAGGGGGAGCAGGGAGGGAGGGGAAAATGAGCTGATGCCAGGAGTTTAAGTGGGGAGCAAATGTTTTGAGATTGATGAGGGCACTGAATGTACAAATGTGATTTACACAAATGATGTATCTATGGATTGTTATAAGAGTTGTATGAGCCCCTAATAAAATGATAAAAAAAGAAAAGTTCTGGAAGTTTGGTTTGCCAGGCAAGTTGGGGCTTGTAACTTTCAGACGCAGTTAGCACAGCAGAGATGCACTAGCACAAAGCTGCCCCTGACACACCCTTTCTGGGACCTGCCAGATGCGTGTTAATAGTCCAGGAGGCTGGTGCTCCTGCGGCTGGCAGCAGCATCTGCTCAGATTGCCTGGTGGGCCTTCCCTTTCCCGCCTCCTCCTTCCGTGGCCGTCTGATGTGATGGTGGGGCTTCTGGAAGGTGACCTAGTTCCTTGCCTCGTGTTCCTCAGGGACAGGGGCTGGGGAGACGGAAATACAGAGAGTGAGCTGAGCTCTAGGGTTGCTGACTCTCCCCTGTCTCCTGGTGTGAATGCCCAAACACAAGTCTGAGCAAGGGCTTCTGGCTGGCGGAGGGAGGGAGCATGTGTGTTTGTGTGGATGTGTGCGTGCTTGTCACCTTGCGCCAGGCAATCAGGACCCTGGGTCCTAAGGGCTGGTGTCAGGACCAGCCTCCACCAGCATTCTCCAAGCTGAAGGGCGCTCTTAAATCCTGAGCTCTTTTCTGACAGGAAGAGAGCTCTAGAACACTGCAGCCCATCCACGCATTTGAATGCCGCCGGCCTCCACACGGAAAACCCACTTCCAACGTGCAGTTTTCTACTTAAACCACCTGTTCATCAGCAAGAAAACCAGCTGTTTGGACCGCTAGTGTGGCTTTTTGATTGAGTAGTTCAATAACCTTGTATTTCATATAATAATTGTGTCCAAGTATCACATATTTGAAACAAACAAACTCCACTGCCATCATGGTGACCCTCTCTAGAGTTTCCGTGGCTGTACACCTTTATGGGAGCAGAAAGCCTCACCTTTCTCCCAAGGAGCAGCTGATGGGCTCATACAGACACGTGTCACACATTAGTCATGACTAATGATGAAGCACAGTATCATGGGTCACAGAAGATCTGGGCATTTGGTGCAGGCCAGGCGTCTGTGCAGGTGTCCTCCGTACCTGTAGGGCCAGGTCCACGAACTGTGGGGTAGCCGTGGTAATATCTGAGAGGTCCCACAGTTGGTGGAGGGCTGGGCGATTCTCACTTTCAGTGTGTTCTTCCTATTGTTAGTCTGACCCACACAGCCGGATTTTCTTCATAAAGAGGGTTTTTAGTAGCACGTTTGCTATTATGGCAAATATGTGTTATTCTGCATACATGTTCATATACCGCGTTCCATAGTGACATTAAATATCTGTATAGTACTGATTGTACATATTGTTTGCACTTGTCTTTTTTATTATTATTAAAGGTTTGAGCCTGAGTGTTTTAAGAGGGTTGTAGAATAAAAAATGAACACGAGCGTAAGGGTCACAACCACGTTAGTCGTGTGGAGTAGCAGACCCGAGGTCATGAATTCTTTCAGCAAAGACCACGATGTTTCATTTCCGTTTTTCCACAGTGGTGTACACTGGCGGTGTGACCGACAGGCTGCTCCACGATGGCAGACTGTCAGCTCTCCTAGGTTGGTGAGAAACTGGGCCAGCAGGTGCCTCTGGCTCCATCCTCTCGCCATCTTTTCCCTCCCGAGGCCAACTCTTACAGGGCCTGTGCTTGTCATTCAGAAACCACGTGCACAGCCTTGCTCTTCTATGGAAGCCTTGTCATCTTGCGAGTTCCCACCTGTATAAACTGCCTGGGAGTGCCGAGTGTGGGGATTGGGTTGGGGAGGGGGAGGGCTGTCAGACTGGTTGGCTTGCTACACTTACAATGTAAAGACAGCAAATCCGGGGGGGGGGGGGGGGGAGATGTTTGTGAAAAAAATGGAATAAAAAGATGGCACCATAGTCACAGTACAAACTTAAAAAAATAAAAAAGATAATGGAAAATTTCTACGAGCGTTTTGAACTTCTGTGTTTGTGAATGCGATGCAGACAGCGAGTTTTTGAAGCATGTGTGTCTGCAGCGTAACTACATAGGTATCTTGAGAGCTAAGGAGATTTAACAAAAGCGATACTAGGAACTGTAGTGACAGGGAAGAGATGTTTTCCCTTGGTCACCAGGGCAGCCTGGTGACTTGATGTCACAGTGCCTTGTGGGTCCGTGTCTGCATTTCCCCCACTGACCCTTCCTTTGGGTCCTGATAAAATCAAGGTCTCTGAGAATAATCACTGCCTTCACTTGGGCCCTTCTTATTCCAGCCCTTAGCCCCAGACTTTGTGAACAGGAAGAGCCACCAGACCTCAACTTCACCCTCAGTCATCAACTGGGGGACCCCCAGGAGCTTGCCTCTGCCTGACCATTGACCTCAGTCCAGTGGCTTTGCATGGACCATAGGGCCGGCTGACCACGTGCTACCAGGCCAAGGTTCACCACCTATAGCTGTCACTTCGTCTTTTGTGGACTTGGGACCCCAGGCCCCTTCACCTCAGTCCTTGTAGGCAGCAGCACCGTCCCCCACCCCCAGCAACCGCACCCCGGCTGTGTGCCCTTCGGGAGACCTGACCGCGCCAAATTCCCGAGATTCTCAGTGAATCTTAGAGTTGCCTTTTCCGGATTCTCCCCGTCTCAGCCCAGCACCCCAGCACCCCCCAGCCTTCCGGTTCTCCCGGACAGGCTCTCCATTTCTGCCCCTCCCCCCGTCCTAACTGCTCCTTCGCGGTCGCGCCCACCCCAGACCCACCTTCCCAGCCCTGGCGGCGACACCTCGCTCCTCCACTGCGATCACCGCCAGGAACTCCGCGCTCACAAACCCCATTGCTGCCTTCGCCCGACCCACACCCATTCGGTCACAGAGCCGGAACTGTCCCCCCTGCGCTGCGCGGGGCGTCCCTCCGCGGCGCGTCCGTCCCGCACCCTATCCCCCCAACTCCTGCTGGCAGGCAAAACCGGCCTTGTCTCCCCGGGGCGCTCGCTCAGGATTTGCGGCCCGGCGGGCCAGGAGGTGGCAATTCGGTTCTCACCAATTCTTGACTATCACACCCCTTCTCCGGGCTCAAAGGCTCGGCGAAATGATCTGCGACTGCGCAGTCCACGGTTGTGCGGGGACGATGACAGCGTCAACAGTTCGTGCGCGGCGACCGATCTCAAAGGTGGCTCCATAGCTCAGGGGTTAGAGCACTGGTCTTGTAAACCAGGGGTCGCGAGTTCAAATCTCGCTGGGGCCTCATGAGTCTTTTTTTTCCCCCTCTACATTTTTATCCTTCTTCCCAAAACGTAGTTCCGGGAAGGATACTTCTTTTCTACCTTTCTTGGACCTGTGGACCCTGGCGGGATTCTTCCTCTTGCACACATGTGCGCTCAGTCCTTGCTGTTCCTCTAACTCCAGGAGACGGCTGCAGGCGCCCTGCCTTCTGGGATCCCGGGTTCTGCGGACCGCGGGGTCTCCGCGGACGACAGTGCCCTCGCTCCCCCCTTCCCTCCCCCTAGCTTTCCTGGTCCGCGCTCCCTCTCGACCAGTGCACACAGAGCTGCGTCTTTGGGTTTCTCCTCGCGACAGGCGCTCGCCTCCGATTTAATTCTTTCCAGGGTGCTGCGAGTGAGCCCAGGCCCGTCTTCCCGCGACCCCTCCGCCCGGTGCCCGCCGCGCGCGTCTCCCAGGGTGGCCCTCTCGCCCCGCGCCCCGGCGGGAGTCCTTCCCGCGTCCGCGCGCGGCCGCGGAGTTTCCCACGCTCCTCCGGATCCACCTGCGTTTTGTCTCGGGGGGAATTATATAAAGAAAGGCGCAAACCAAAGTCCAGACCAGCAATACCGGAGCCTCAAGGATGACTCGCAGTTTACGTTCGCTTCCAGTGTTAAAAAAAAGTACTTTTTTGAAACAAAAATGGAAAACTCAGTGGAGCCCAGTTGTATTCTGACACACCTGAAGCCGCTGAGTCGGAATCGACTCGTCGTACCGGTGTAATGTACGCAGACTTGCTGACATTTATCTATCTGTTTAATGTACGTTCTTCCTTATTTGCTCCTCTATTTCTTTACGCTGTAATGGAATTCAAATGTACAAAATGAGCAGCTGCCAGCCTGGCAGGCCAGCACCACTAAGGGCCCTCAGGGCTGTTGGGGGGGGGGGGCGGTGGTCTTGTCCAAGGGGGCTCCAAGAAAGTCCTGAGCGAGGCACCGCCCATGTCGGGATGCAGCTGACTCCAAGGTGGCTCAGTAGCAGAAAACAGAACCCAGGTCCCATATATGGTGAACAAAGATCATTAGCGGATTCTCTGTGGGGAGCCGTGGAAGGGTGAAGAGGATACCCCCACCTCTCTCTCCCAGGACCAATTCCATTCAAAGAGCCTAGATTTTGTTTCAAGACTCAGATGACTTGGGCTGAGGGGACTCCTGCACTCCAAAATGTCCACCCCAGAGGGAGGTAAACGCCCTGTAGAAGCCAGGAGGAGACTCTGTGAGTTATGTGGGGTCTTAAACATAGCTTCCCTGCCCACCAAAGCAGTGGATACCTAGGACGCCTGTGTGCTTGTGGGGAGGGGAACAAGGAGTTAACAGGTGGGTCCCCAACAGCAGTTTTGCAAACTAAAGGAATCTCGAGTATAGAGGTGAAGATGGCGGGGTCTACTCTAGTGAGAAGCCAGAACTGGGGGAGTGAAAGGTGCCAGGCAGGATGTTCTGCAAGTCTGATAGGAGGCCAAAGAAGGGTGATTGCACCCACCCTCAGGTCACCTGTACTCCTCAGGCCAGGTCCAAGTAGGTGAGTGAGGTAAGAGACTTGTGTGGAGGCAGGGCTGTCTCCGGTGGGCAGACATTTGAGGGGATCTGCTTGCCCACGGGTATTCGTTATATAACCAAGTGTCAAATCTGGGAAGGTTGCAAAGAACTGAGATGTGGAGAGAAGAGAGAGGGGCTGGGGCTGGGGACTGGGGGTCTGGGGAGAGCCGGCAAAGGGAGCCTAGCAGAGAATGGGGATGAGGACATAGACTCTAGGCTCCCTAGCCACCTATGTTCACTAGCCGCCTTTCCCCAAGCTGTGTATATGTTCATCTGCTTGGAGAATGCCGCTGGCAGCACATCTCTGACACAGTCCTGGATGGGTTATGAGACTTATACGAGAGAGAATCCGAGTCACTCTTGTTTTACTCCTAAGTAACTCAGGGTAATTAAAGAGGAGCTGTGTAACAAGAGACACAAACAGCAGCTGGCACAGCGACCGTATTTGAATTTGGTCCCTCTCAGTGCCAGAACTGCAGCTTAAATGGACCGGAAAACCCAGATTGTGGGCACACTGCAATCACATGACCCACTGTTATTGAGATGGTAGGAAAGGTTCTCTAGAGAAGCAAAAACAGTGATTATATAAAATAGATTAGCTCTGCGTGAGAAAGACCAGGCTCTCTACTCCTGTAAAGTTACGATCTCAGAAGCCCACAGGGGGTGCTATGAGTCAGCATTGACGATGGCAATGAGTGGCATATATTTATGTGTGTGTATATGTATATGTGTGTATGTATATGTATGTACATATAGCTATGTTGTCGAGCTCAATTTGTTCTAAAATCCTGTTCCAACACTGAAAAGTTTGAGAATCGACGATATTTTCCCATAAGAAATAATGGAAAACCATATAATTGGTTTTGAGGCCCCGAAATTACACTTATAAATTCATTGTCCCAGGACTTTGCCACCAAGTTGACAGCCCTGGTTTGGGGAAATACCCTCTAAAACATCTAAACACAATCAATACTCAAAAAGCCCCAAACCAAACTCACTGCCATCAAGTTAATGGCAGCTCAGAGCCTCCCCCTGTGGGTCTCCAAGACCATAACTGGTTATGGGAGTAAAAAGCCCAGTCTGTCGCCTGAGGCTGGCCTGTGGTATCTACTGGGATCACAACCCAACACATAACCACTACACCACCAGAGCTCCCAAGATCGTGCATTAAATATGAAAACACAATTCAGTACACAAAATCACAACATTTTGCAAAGAGAGAGTCCAATGGTGAATGTTTCAACGCACTAACAGAAGCACTGTATGCTGTCTGAAGGAGAACAGCGCTTAGACGGAAGCCCGTTCCATTGTGTCCACTGTTGAGCCGAGATGCATGACTTACTCTGTTTTTTTTTTCAAGTCAGATTTTCGGTTTGACTCTTGAGAAAAGTTATGGATACTAAGATTAAAAAATTTTTTTTGCTGTTCCAATAGTGGCAAGTTCGAGCTTGGAGCTGTTGACAACTGACGTATCTAATATCCATATCTACATATATTAATATAAACAAATTCCGTATATATTAAGTATATAGTGTGTGTATATATATAGCTGCTCATACAGTTGTAGAAATGTGTCAGTGCAGATTCCGGTTCAAGTCAGTGGATCCGATGTTAAGTTGGTTGTTTTTTTTCTGAGTAGGGTAGCTTCCAGGGCTGAGGAACCTGGAAGCAAGAAGACAAGCAGGAAGACCACTGCTGGTGGATACAGAGGATGATGAGTTAAAGCTTGGCAGGTGAGACAGTAAATTCTGATGGCTCCCAGGGTGAGCAAACAATATGGCAGACATTTAGCTCAACTTCAAGGAACCTCAGATTGAAGAGCTGTTTGTAGGATCTAGACCAGCAAGAAGTGAGGGAGTTCTCCACAGTGTGTATGTGTTTGTGTGTAGGCACCTGGGTGAGGGGTACAATCTAATCTAATCTTCCCACAACTGCTTGGCTGCTCACAGCGGATCTCTCATAACGGAATTGTTTACATTAGGTTATATCCTGAGGGATGTCTCAACTGCCATACTACCGAGAATACAAAGTAATATGTTGGCAATATCCCTAATAAAATGACCCCCTGCGTGAGCATTCACGCTGATATAAGTTTCTAGGGATATGCACCAACTTGCTAGACCACCAAGTTATCGGTAAGAGGCTGGGTTTCACCGTTCTCTCTCTTTTCTGCCGTACCCTTCCCCAAATTTTCAGAACATTTTGCGGATACATATTTGTTGCTCTCTATATTGTGATAAAACGATTACAAAAAGCTCCCTGCTCTATTACCAGGCTCAAAGGAGCACCCAGGTTTCACATGGCGTCTTGGGACACAGGACTTTACTGGTTTACAACCCCTCCAAACCCGGGGCCCAGCTCTCTTCCGAGGCTCGCGGTTCTTTCCCGGAGCGCTTTGGCTCTCCCGTCGTCAGCACCAGTCCCTGGGCACCCGACGCGCCTTATTTGGTCTCCCTTGGGGAAGGGGCGCCTTACCCCTAGAGCACTTGGGTACCTCCCCTCCAGCTGCCGGCGCAGGGAGTTCCTGCTTTGGATTCCAGGAGTTTTGAGTGCACCCGAGACCCCAAGGGTTAATGGTGGACGCGGAGAAGGCTGAGCAGAGATAGGTTGGGCTGAGTGGCTTCTGAAACTCCGAGTACATTCACGCCGCTTCCTCCGCAAATATAAATCAATTTCACTAGTGAAATGCAGATTAAATCGACACATGGATCGATCTATAAGCTCACTTACCAGCTGGCTCGTTGGTCTAGGGGTATGATTCTCGCTTTGGGTGCGAGAGGTCCCGGGTTCAAATCCCGGACGAGCCCGTCTTTTTGCCCCGCCCCCTCTCTCCAAGTTTCGCTCAAACGGTGTTTTGCTCTTTGCCAAGTTTGCAGACGCCACTGATAAGGAAAACGAGAGGATGCGGGAGTGAGTGGGTCACGCTGGAACCGAGACGTACTGGTGTGAGACAAACGCAAATCCCACTCGCAGTCCCAAATAGGCAGAATGCAGTCCACGGGGGGCATCGTGCAGGTGTGAAATAAACGCAAATCCCACTCACAGCCCCGTATAGGCAGAATGCAGTCCACGGGGGGCATCTGCAAGTTCGTGGCATTACCAGCGAGCGAACGCAGTCTGGTCTCAACTCTTGACCATAGAAACTGTTACACGCATTTCTTTGACGCTCTGTACACACTAACCCAGCAGTAAGCATTGTGCACAGTCAATAGAATATCAGCAGAGCTCCACCCTCAAGTTTCCGTAGTGTAGTGGTTATCACGTTCGCCTAACACGCGAAAGGTCCTCGGTTCGAAACCGGGCGGAAACAGGGTTATAAGTGTTTTAGCTTTATCGCTATTTAAAATTTATTACAGTGAGAAATCTGGAGATTGAAGAAAGAAGCCTCCCCTCGCCTCTGATATCTCATTAAGGGCTACTCCCCATAATCTCAAAGGTGCGGCATAGTGGCTGCCCGGTGGCCTGATGGAGAGTAATAGTCTGGGAAAATTAGAAAGGGCATTTCCATTCTGTCCTATAGGGCCACTAGGAGTCGATATCGATTTGATGGCAGTGGATTTCGTCTTGAGGTTTTTTTTTTTGTTGTTGTTCACAAAAGAGAGAAAGCGTTTACAAGGCTGGTCTTGCCGCAGCCACTCCACCGGCACCTTAAAATACCTTCTCTGCCCACACTCTGGTCTGCCCTGTGCCCGCATTACACGGGCGTGGTCCCCGGATCGGGCTCGGCCCTGGCCCGATGGAACCAGACACTGCCCCACGAAATTCCCGTGGAATCAAAGGCAAGCGCCTCGTTCTGGCCTTTTGCAACTAAAGGACAAGCAAGAGCGCCCAAGCAGGTTCAAGAAACGGTACTCACGCCAGCAGCCTGAAACGTTCATCCAGCTGCTGGATTTTTCTTTAGAGTGAATATTATTCTTTAATCCCTATGTGCAACTGAGGCTTGGGGAGATAGCGCACCATCCACATACCGATGGACAGAATTCACTTAACCGGGCTCTGGGTGATGAAACCGGCGTCAGGAACCATAAGCCGGATGGAAGGAGGAGGAGGAATCACAGCGACACCACCTCAGAAATCGCTCTCCGTGTGCTTTGGAGAAGAGCCGAGGACAGGGGTGTGGGGGTATGGGTGAGGGGAGGAGTAACACTCTAACTCTTTTTGGTTTGGTGGGCATGTGTTGTTTTTTATACATCAAGAAAAAAAAGCATACAAAAATCAGCACCCTCTGTCCTTTAGGGAAAAAGAAACAGATCAAAATCCATCATCTCTTTTTGCAATAGCACCCACACAGGTGACCACATTGCCCATGGTGTCGAGAGCCTCCATCACCGCAGCTTTGTTGTCTGGGGTTTTTATCCCTCAAGAGGTGAGCATGCGGCTTTCTTTTTTAGTTTGTTGACATGGACAGACTTTTCAGAGGTTCAAACTGAGTCTGATTAGAAACTCAAATTATCAATTGATTCCCTTTTTAGTGCCAGGCTCTTCCCTAGTATGTCAGCACCACGTGGTCAGAGAGCTTGCTTGGATTGGTCTTGCACGGTCCCTTGTTCCTTGCTGTCCCATCACCTTTCTTTAGACAGAAGAGAGGCAGCATAGAGCTTTTACATGATGAGTGAACCACCCAACACAGCTCTCACTAACGTTGCACATGACTTCTAGGTGTCTAAAGCCACAGCACGTTTGTGTTCCCATCTTCCTCAATTTCTAGGAAGTGGTAACACACTGCACTAGTCCTTGAGATTTAAAACCTCATCTGTCTTCCCTCTCACCTCCTGAGTCTCAGGTTTCAGTCTCACCTCTTTTCCCTCTACCTGATGCAGTTGTTAGAATTCAGGACATGGGCCGAGGCGTCTACTCTCTTCACCCCTACTCTCTCTAGGTTACTTCACACACTTCCACGTTACACGGACTGCCAATGCCTCGCTGTGGTTTTCTCCAGTCTAGGTCTCTCCCTGAGCTGCTTCTTTGACAGCTCCACTCCAAGACTTTCAAGGCTCTTGGAACTCTAGCTCTACTCACTGAAATGTATGATCCATTCCCAGCAAGAAAATGGTACTGGCCTACACCACTGTACCACTCTTGACAACACCCTCACCCTGTCAACTGTTTCCACTCACCAATTCGAGTGGATTAGTCATGAGTGCTCGAAATCCTCAGCGTACTATCTCCGCTGCCCTATCATTTATGCCAACACATCAGAAAGCGTTCACATTTTTTGTTTCTCTCCCATTAACTCAAGCCCAGCATTTGCAGAAAGAAACTAAACAGAATAGATACTGATGGTGGGTGCTAGGCAAATGGTTACAGGAAGGAATTGATAATCATGGAAATCTCATCACGCACAGTCCTGAGACCCTAGGGTCCTCTCTAAGGAATGACATCCGTCACGTCACACCTCCTCCTGGACAGCGCTGAAGGAGGGGGTGTAGACAGAAGTACTCTCTCAGAACTCTCTGTTGTAAATGTCTTATAACGGATTCCCTTTCTTTGCCCCCTAAATTGAAGATTGTTGTTGAGAAGATACACAGCAAAACATACACCAGTTCGACTATTTTTACAGTTCAGCGGCACTGATAACATTCTCGGAGTTGGACAGCTGTTCTCGCTCTCCGTTTCTGAACGGTTCTTCCCTCTAGTGTACACGCACTGCGCCTAAACGTTCGATCTTTCCCGCCATGCGCGTTGCCCTTCCCACCTTTCAAGGTGTTCTTGACAACTCAGTGCCATCTACATAGTTCTTGAAAGAGCATCACACTAATTAAACTAAACTCCTGTTGGGTTTTAAAGATGACCAAAGGGGATATCTTTGGTTTATGTTTAAAGATCGCTAAAGAATGAGTTTCAGGGACTCATTTAACCTCTGCGTCTTCAGAAAGTTTAGCATCCATGAGAATGTAAAATTCTGTTCTGCCTTTCTCCCCTTTGAGCAGGATTCTTCTATAAACCTTTGATCAAAACGTTAAGTCATGGTTAGTCACATGAGGTAAGTCAACTTTACAAGGGATAAAAATAATTTTAACCTGCATTTCACTCATAATATGTATTATCTGCTGCCTCACATGTAGTCAAGGAGAAGAACACCTTGGACCAAGGTGATGAACACCGACTCATCAACACTGTACAGTTTCCTGAGGATGACGGTGTGACCGTCAGTGGACTACCAGCACTGGGGTTCAAAGCTCAGGTTAATTATCAGTGCGCTGGCTACAGCCTGTAGTCAAAAGGAATACATGTATATATGTGTATATGCATATATGTATATGTATATATATACCATATTAAATGAAGGGGGAAGTGCAGAGTGGAGACCCAAGGCCCAAGTGTCGGCCAATGGAGATCCCCTCATAGAGGGGTTTAGGAGAGGAGATGGGTCAATGAGGGTGCGAGGTAGTACCGATGAAGAACACAGCTTTCCCCCAGATCCTGGATGCTTCCTCCCCCCAACTACCATGATCCGAATTCTAGCTTGCAGGGCTGGATAGGGCAGAGGCTGTACACTTGTACATATGAGGGCTGGAGGTACAGGGAATCCAGGGTGGATGATACCTTCAGGACCAAGGGTGTGAGGGATGATGCTGGGAGAGTGGAGGGTGAGTGGGTTGGAAAGGGGGAACTGATTACAAGGATCCACATGTGACCTCTTCCCTGGGAGAGGGATAGCAGAGAAGGGGGGAAGGGAGACTCCGGATAGGGCAAGATATGACAAAATAACGATGTATAAATTACCAAGGGCACATGAGGGAGGGGGGAAAGGGGAGGGAGGGGGAAAAAAAAGAGGGCCTGATGCAAGGGGCTTAAGTGGAGAGCAAATGCCTTGAGAATGATTGGGGCAGGGAATGTATGGATGTGCTTTATACAATTGATGTATGTATATGTATGGATGGTGATAAGAGTTATATGAGTCCCTAATAAAATGTAAAAAAAGAAAAGAGGAGAAAAAAATGATTAGGGCAAAGACTGTACAGATGTGCTTTATACAATTGATGTATGTATATGTATGAACTGTGATAAGAATTGTATGAGCCCCAATAAATTGTTAAAAAAAAAAAAAGGTATACATGTGTCAGTGCCCGAAGAGGGAAGGCGCATGCTCTGTTGGAAACTGCAGCTTGGAGACACAGAGCCCTGTCTCCCTCCAACCGAGGCCTTGAATCAGCCCAAAGACTTCTTCAGCACTCTAGCTACACACTTGTTTCTAACCACTAGGAAAAATCCTAGAAAAAGCAGCGAGAAATAGTGTGCTTACAGAAAGAAAGTCTCTCTCTCTCTCTCTCTCTTTCTCTCTCTCTGTCTCACACACTCAGAGACAATTTGGTCTGAAAGTGTCCTTAGAATACATAGCAAAAGGACTTATCTTTTTTTGTCTTTTCATTTTCGCCGGTCTGACCGACCAATTCCATCTGGACTTTTTCTTTTTTTAAATTTTCATTCATTAATTTATTTTAAGCCATTTTATTGTGGGCTATTGTAGCTCTTATCACAATCCATACACCCATTCATTATGTCAGGCACTTTTGTACATATGTTGCCATCATCATTTTCAAAATATTTTCTTTTTACTTGAGCCCTTGTTATCAGGTTCTCATTTCCCCCCTCCCCCTCCTTCCCTAATAAACCCTAGATAAATTACAAATTACTATTATTTTCATATCTTACATGGTCTGCTGTCTCCCTTCACCTTCATCCCCATGTGGGGTGGTATGTGTTGATCTTTGTGATTGGTGCCCCCTCTGTTCCCCCACCTTTTCCTACCCTCCTGGTATCGCTACTCCCATTATTGGTCCTGAGGGGTTTATCTGTCCTGGATTCCCTGTGTTTCCAGCTCTGATCTGTACCAGTGTACATCCTCTGGTCTAGCCAGATTTGTAAGGTAGAATTGGGGTCATGATAGTGGTAGGGAGGAAGTATTAAAGAACTAGAGGAAAGTTGTATGTTTCAACGGTGCTATACTGTACCCTGACTCACTCATCTATTCCTTGTGACCCTTCTGTAAGGGGATGTCCAATTGTCTCCAGATGGGCTTAGGGTCTCCACTCATGCCCAAATCAAACACGCTTCTCAGTCATTTCAGCAGATGTGAGTCTGGGCCTGCGAGTGGGGCCTGTTTGGGTCAGCTCTACCGAACAGTAGGAAGCCTGGGAACACTGTGGATTGAGTGTCGGTCTGCAAACCTGCAGCTTGGAGGTTCTATCCCACTAGCTGCTTCTCAGGAGGAAGATGAGGTGTTTGCTTAGGTCAAAATTTACAGTCTCAGACACCCTAAGGAGCAGTTCCACTTTCCCCTACTAGTTCTTTTTGTGTATGCTGATGAGTGGGAGTGTCTTGTTGTTGGCGCCATCTACTGCCCACAGACTGTGGTTGCAATGTTGAAATGAGGTCTGGGGTCTCACTCATTTACTGGTATTCCGTGAAAGTATTCCCCTCTTACTATGGGGATAGTGCTAAACAACTGGGGGCCGTGGGGGCCTGTGAACTTGGATGGAAAAACCAACTATCCTAGTGTCCCTAATCTCTAGCAGAAATTGATTGCACTGTGAATAGAGGGTACAAATCACAGACATATTAACTGGACCGGGGACTGCCTTGCCAAATAAAAGCCACGCAGTCTTTTTTTTCCCACGCAGGTTTTAACGTCGCTTCAAAATTGTTGCAGACATCTTGAAACACCACTTATGATGTTTAGTCTTTCAAAAATTGTGGTAATTATTAGATATATTGCTAGATCTTGTTATTAAGTATGTCATTAAGTATGTTATCAAGTAGATTAACGCATTTAGTGTTATATTAGAAATTGATTTTAAAATATTGTATAACTTACTAGAATTGAGTTCCTTTGAAATATAAGTTTTCTGCATTTTAAATGATATTTTAACACACGTGGTCCATAGTTTTCACTCGATCCCTAAACTCTGGCAAACAATGTGAGAAGAGGTGTGGCTCAAAGATAGAATCACGGGACCACTATTTGACAAAGCAGCAAGTGAATTCTCAGGGAACAAGTGTGTGTGTGTGTGTGTGTGTGTGTGTGTTTAGATCCAACGGTAGTTGGGGAGGTGCGCTGGATTGTGAACAGCTTTACAGTGGTCAAATATGAATGAAGTGCTGGTGATCTTCGCTAGGCACAGTGGGGAGAAACTCCAAAACCAAATTCACTGCCATGCAGGCCTTGCTGGCTCGTAGCAACCCTTTAAGACAGGGTAGGACTGAAAGGGGAATCCAGCCCCTAGCACATCATCCCGGGTCCGGAAGGCGCAGTTGTACAGCGATAATAAGTAAAGATTATGGCAAAGTCATAAAGACCATGAGAGATAGAAGAGAGAAATAATGGAGTCAGACACATTTCATAGTATCAATGCTCACCTCAACTCCGCTTGGTGGTACACGTGGAGAGAGGGGGAGGGGGAGGAAGACAAGGGGAAAGGGAACAGGGGAGCAAGGATGGGAGAGGAGAGGGGGAGCCAAGGAGAGGCAAGGGAGGAGCTGATAAAGCTCTTTATTGCTAACCCAGCCCTACATATATTTGGGGGTGGTGCAAACCCACTAATTACAGGTAAAGTCATACGTCACAGGAAGGGGTTTCACTATAGGTTATACAGTAATGGACGGGGGGGGTATCCACGCAATAGGAAGAGGAGGGATTGGGGGCACACATGTGGCAAGATGGGCAGATCCTAGATTCAGGATGGCAGCCTAACTTTGGATGTCTCTGAGCCGGTTTGACCTGTTCCTGGATCTCCATAGAAACCATGATCAGTAGGGTGTGAACCCCACCTACAGGAACCAAGCTAATGGTCACAAGCCTTTAGGGAGAGGTACCCTATTGTCCTTAGCAGCAGGGAGCGGGGCCTAGTCTGGTGACTGACTGCCTTCAGGGAGGAGGTCTCTAAGCTTCTGACCTCTGCCCCATATGCTAGCAAAAAGCCCCTAATGTTTGGCATGCCTTTGAGGGAGACAAAGCTGGGGAAAAGTCTCTTTATAATCCCACATAGGACTGCCCCTGTGAGTTTCAGAGACTGTAATTTCTAAGGAGAGCAGAAAGCCCTTTCTCCAGCGGAGCTGACTGGTAACCACTACGTCACCAGGACTCCTGTTGGGGGGAGAGCCTGATGGAAAGGAGGATGCATCTGAGGCAGATCAAGGCTGAAATTGAGTGAATGAAGGACCATCACTCCCCACATGCTGACTTTCATCTCACTTTGTGATAAGCAAACATTTACACCCTAACTCGCACCACCCCTGCCCCAGGCTCTAATCTGAATGCTAAGGGCACAAAGATTCCTGTCCTCTGTAAACTCATGGTCTGTCTGGTCGGGAAGGCAGATATTCAGCCTGAAAGATGGATGAATGCACCCCCAAGGACGCTAGTGAAGGGACAGGTGAGAGGCAGGGAACTGCAGGGGAAGAGCAGGCTGTGGGCACAGGGGAGGAGAGGAGTGAGCGGACATGGCAGCATTTTATGGACAATGGGCAGCACTCCTGACTCGGGACCCAGGGTAAGACACCCTAGCTTAATACACTGTTGCAACTGAACCCCTGTGTGACAGCAAAGAACCACAAGTCAAGGCCATGGGTTCAAGAGCTGGGCCTGATATAAAATCTGCAGGGCCCAGAGCAAAATGAAAATGTGTCTCTCTCTTTCCACCTGGTTAGAAGCAAAAGGAAAATTAAAGATACTGTGAGGGAGTTCCGAAAAGTTTTTGTGAAAAGCGAGATGGATTTTTCCCCAGCTACCTTTGGAGGCTCCTGTGTAAAAATCTTTTCCCTCTGTTTTTCTGTTCTACATAGCATCACTAGGAGTTGGCACTGACTTGAGGGCAGCGAGCAACAACATCATCATCAACAACAGCTACAACAGCAAATGATCTCACCCATGGGAGCCTGGTGGCATAGTGGGTTACGAGTTTGAAACCACCAGCCACTCACAGAAGAAAAATGATGTTTTCTACCCTCATAATCCCACAGGGGCAGTTCTACTTAGTATATATCTATATCTATATATCTATATCTATATCTATATATATCTCACATCATATCATATCATTCCATAGTCCAATCACATCAAGAAAAATCATATAATTGCTACCACAATCTGTTTCCAAATGTTCTTCTTTTACATGGACTACTTGACATCTTCTCCCCTTCACCCCTTCTCCACCACTGAACCCCCCTCCAGAAACTTTTATTTTACTTGCTGTCTCTATAGGTTCACCAATCCTGGGTTTCATGTATTGAGGAACAGAAAAACATATAACACAACTTCAAGAGGGTGACTCAGGCTTATAGCGTCGCTGAGCTGGAATCGATTGGGTGGCAGAAGAGACGATCTCTCTCATGACTTGTCAGGGTGCTTTTCTATCTGATGTTTAATAAAAGTGTATGAAAATAAATGAACTATTAGCACAGATCTCTATATCTACAGTGTGCAATGGCAGGTAAATGCGAATATAAGAGCATTTAATCCATATGCAGAGTTATCAATATCACACAATTAAAAACATTTTATTGATATATAATTCACATATACAAATCAATGATTCCAATACACCAGAATGAGTTATACCATCATCATATTTATGGATAAATTTGTAGGAAAGGTAAATACACATATACAGATATCTTCTGTTGGACCAGCTTCTGTTTTCTATTTCATTTCTTGACACATCACACTTTACGAATAGCTTCTACTCCCTGATGAGTAAGGAAGGACTCAAAGGAAAAGGAACAGTGGACTGCTAGTCTTCCCTCCTCCTTTGGTGAAAACGGTTTGCTAGTAAGTGGGTTGTCAATGCATTGAAATTCTATGAGGAAGATACTTACCAAAGATCTCCTTGACAGACGAAGTGGCCTTTGAAGGGCTGTCAGCACATTCCCCCCCCCCCTTACTCAGTCAGAAATATAACAGCTTGCCTTGTACTCACTTTAAGTCTTGTTGACTTCCCATACATCCTGAACTCTCTGGAATTCCGAGTCCCTGGGACGTCAGCAATGCTATATAGGATGAGTGGAACAGCAAACATTTACCAGCGATTACCTCCTCTGCTCATAGGCATGCTCCCTTGCCCCATCCAAGTCCTCTTAAAGACTACAAGGTCAAAGATGGAATTATAGAGAATGTGAAGGAGCCCGGCTGGCACTCCCTAGTAAGTGTTGGACTACTAAAACCACAAGGTCAGCAGTTCAAACCCACCAGCCACTATTTACTCCAGTAAAGATTTATAGTCTTGGAAACCCCAGATGAGTCAGAATCGACTTGATAACAGTGGGTTATTGATTTGCTAATTTGGGGACTTTACCCCCCCAATACTTCTTTCAGGAGTATGAAAAGTATGGAGACTGTCACAAAATCATGGTTGGCAGTTCAGCTCATTGCAGTTGCAAATGGAACCCTGCAGAGCTGACAGTGGGGAAGGGACCGTGCTTGGGATGCTATGGAAGATAAGGACAGTTTTCAAGATTGGTTCAGGAACCTCATTCAAAGCCCTCAGGATATGATGCATGGCGATTTGACCCGAGTAACCCAATTTCCATCAAGATACACACAGGCAGATGCCTGATGGGGAGGCTGCCCTTCTTGGGCTGGGTGGGAAGTGGTGGTACTCTACTTTCAAACACACTCTACCGGAAGGCAAAGCTTCTCACACTGCAGGCCACTAGTCAGAAATAACTCAATGGAGGCTGAATGTATGTGTATATGGAAAAATGGTTTTAGGGATATCACTGTAAACCTAGTGTATAGAATTTAAGCTCTAAGATAGTCCAACAGAACAAAACAAAACACCGCCCCAGCCCTGTGTCATCCTTATAGTCGCTGCTATGTTTAACTCCATTGTTGCAGCCACTGTATCAATCCACCTCCTGGAATGTCTTCTGCTTTACCAACTGGCTCACTGCTTTACCAAGGATAATGCCCTTCTCCAAGGACTAATCCCTGATGGAAGTCTCACCATCCTCCCCTCTAAGGGAATTCTAATTGTACTTCTTCCAAGACAGATTTGTTTGTTCTTATGACGTGATCAGAAAACGTTCATATTGTGGGTTTAAAAAAAGTCTCTCTCTATAAGATCGGCAGTATAAACAATGTCGGGAAAACAATGGGAAAGATGGTTCCGGGGGACATGAGAGAGGAGGAGGCAGGGGAAAGGAAGTGGTGAGCCAACAAACTCAGGGACAAGGGAAAAACAAAGGACCTAAAATTGATGTTGAGGAGGGCGTAGAAGGCCTGGTTGGGGTTGATCAAGTGCATTTTAGCTGAGAGGAATTACTGAGAGCCGAATGAAGGTTGAACACGATAGTGGGACTGGAGGAAAGTAAAAGGAAACAGAGGAAAGAGCTAGAAAGCAAAAGACATTTATAGAGGTATAAATATAAACATGTATATATGTAATATATTTATGTATAGTGATAGGGATATAGGTCTATATGCACATATTTATGTTAAATATTAAGGTGGGGAAGCAGACATTGGGCCTCTATTTAAATCCTTCCTCAACCCAAGAATACTTTGTTCTATAACCTGGCATCCTGTGATTCTCACCTTCCCAACACAACTGCTGGAGACAAAATGAGTGCATAAGCAAATGTAGCGAAGAAAGCTGGTGCAGCTCAACTATAAAAAGATACAGAATAGTAACTCCATGTGCTTGCCCTTCCCTTCCTTTTTCCAACATCTTTTGGTGCTGCCATCATGGTGCCCATGAACATCTTGGATGACGCTCTCAAGAGCATCAATAATCCCAAGAAGAGAGGCAAGTGCCAAGTTCTTATTGGGCCATGCTCCAAGGTCATTGTCCGGTTCTAACTGTGATGATGAAGCCCGGCCACAGTGGTGAATTTGAAATCATTGATGATCCCAGAGCTGGGGAAATTGAGTGACGCTCACGGGCAGATTAACCAGTGTGGAGTGATCGACCCTAGACCTGAAGTGCAGCGCAAAGATCTAGAGATGTGACAGAACAACCTACTACTCCCTTCCCGCCAGTTTTGTTTCAAGGTGCTGATGACCTCCGCCAGCATCATGGACCATGAGGACGCCAGGCGAAAACACACAGGAGGGACAATCCTGGGCTTCTTTTTCTAGGATGTAATGCATCGAAACAAATAAAATGCTGAATTGGGTTGGGGGGCAGAGGATACACCATCTGGGGTCTTAAAGGCTTGTAGTAAAACAAGTGACCATCTAGCAAGGAAGCAACAAAGGCCACAGGGAAGAAGCACACCAGCCTGTATGAGCATGAGGTGTTGATGGGATCAGGTATCAGGTATTAGAGGGTCCAAAACAAACAATTGTATACAGGTGAATGAGGGGAGTAGGAGTGGAGACCCAAGACCCATCTGTAGACAATTGAACAGTCCCTCTGCGATAGTTTATTGTGCCAGCCTGGCCGATAAACACAAGTAGGCTTAATTGAAGGGCAGAGGGATAAATGGCTTGGTGAGCCTTGCCTTGCTTGTTCTGTGCCTCAGTTTAAAGGGGTACACTACCTGTGGGATGCCTAGCCTGTGGACTGTGTCGCTGTAAGTTGAGGTCCCTTTAATCCCACAGGATTGGAATGTTTGTCTCTGCAGCTGGGGACCGACAGTTGGTGACAGTTGGTGACCTGCCTTGCTATTTGCTGCCTGGGTATATATAGCCCAGCTCTCTCTACAGAAGGGGACTGACAACTGGTGGCTCTCAAGCCTTAAAGGACTGCTAGTGCCTCACTGCTTTATAATTTAACTGTTAATTTCTTGTATTATCTATCTATATAATTTAATGGTTAATTTCTTGTATTATATGTCTATCTTTATAAACATATTAATATATAATTACTAGCAATCTGGTTTTGTCTCTCTAGAGAACCCTGTCCAACACACCCTCACAGAAGGGTCACAAGGAAGGGACGAGCCAGCCAGGGTGCAGCATAGAACTGACAAAACACATAATATTCCTCTGTTCTTTAATGCTTCCTCCCCCTGCACTATCATAACCCCAATTCTACCCTACAAATACAACTATACTAATAAATAAACTAACTACCTCACAGAGTATGTACATTGGTACAGATAAGAGCTCTTGACACACAGCATCTAAGACAGATAAAGCCCTCAGGAACAGAAATGGGAATAGCCATACCACGAAGATACAGGGAAAGTGGAGGAGATGGTGGAGAAAGGGGAACCCATTGCAATGATTGACATATAAACCCCCTCCCCTCAAGGGGGATGAATAATAGAAACATGAGTGAAGGGAGACAGAGGACAGTGTAAGATATGAATATATATGGAGTAGGGAACCAGTGGAGAGGTCTGAGGGACCGGCCCCAATCCCAACTATGTGGACACTTGTCCTGCCCCCAGAAGAACTTATTTTAGAGGACAGCACTGAATCTTCAGCTCAGGGAGAGGGACATATCTGATCAGAGCACATGGGAGCAAATGAAGGGAGAAGAAAAGAGAGTGGAGCACATCCTGGCTCACTAAGTCTTGACAATATTTCTGCTCAGAGCATCCAATGCACAGAAAAGACCATATGGCCAGCCCCACTATGAGACATGACATCCCTCACTGACCCATAGCCCTACAGGGGACAACACTGGAGACACAGTGTGGGAATTGCATCTGATCTGATCCCAACACACCGAGGTAAAACACTAAGGGTGTGGAACAGAACAGCAAGGGGAACAGAGCAACGAAGTCCCCAGGGAATAACCAAAATAGACTTTGGGGCTAGGACTTGGTGCCCCATCAGACTTGACTGGACAACACTCCTAAAGGCCAACAAACAGTCCTTGAACTAACTACAAGCTTTTCTTTCTTTCTTTTTTTTTGTCATTGGCCTTTTTGTTGTTGATGTTTTGCTGTATATTGTTGCTTGGTTTTGCTCTCTTTTGTTTTTGTGCATGTTATTATCTCCACAGGTCTGTCTAAATAAGATAGACTGGATGCACAACCTGTAGGAGAAAACAATGGGACCGACAGTTCCAGGGGGACATGGAAGAGGAGGATGTGGGGGGAAAGGTAGTGGTGTTAACAAACCCAGGGACAAGGGAACAACAAATGATCCAATTCGGTGGAGAGGAGGGTGTAGGATGCTGATAGGGTGTGATCAAGGGTAATGTAACTGAGAGTAATTACTGAAACCCAAATGAAGAGTGAGCATGATAGTGGGACAAGAGGAAAGTCAAAGGAAATAGAGGAAAGAGCTAGGAGGCAAAGGGTATTTATAGAGGTCTAAATAAAAGCATGTACATATGCAAATACATTTATATATGAGAATGGAGAAATAGATCTCTATGTGCATATATTTATAGGTTTAGTATTAAGGTAGCAGATGGACACTGGGCCTCCACTCAAGTACTCCCTCAATGCAGGAATACTTTCTTCTATTAAACTGGCATTCCATGATGCTCACCTTCCCGACACAATCGCTGAAGACAAAGCAGGTGCATAAGCAAATGTGGTGAAGAAAGCTGATGGTGTCTGGCTATCAAAAGATATAATGTCTGGGGTCTTAAAGGCTTGAAGGTAAACAAGGGGCCATTTGCTCAGAAGCAACAAGCCAACATGGAAGAAGCATACCAGCCTGTGTGATCATGAGGTGTCAAACGGTTCGGGTATCAGGCATCAAAGAACAAAAAATGAAATCATTGCGAATAAGGGGGAGAGCTGAATGGAGACCCAAAGCCCATCTGTAGGCAATTGGACATTCCCTTATGGAAGGGTCATGGGGAAGAGACGAGCCAGTCAGGGTGTAAGGTAGCAGGGTAGCAATGATGAAACATACAACTTTCCTCTAGTTCCTAGATGTTTTCCCCTACCCCCACTATCATGATCCCAATTCTACCTTACAAATCTGGCTAGACCAGAGGATGTACCCTGGTACAGATAAGAACTGGAAACACAGGGAATCCAGGGCAGATGATCCCTTCAGGACCAGTGGTGAGAGTGGCGATACTGGGAGCATGGAGGGAGGGTGGGTTGGAGAGGGGGAACTGATTACAAGGATCTACATATAACCTCCTCCCTGGGGGATGTACAAAAGAAAAGTGGGTTAAGGGAGACGTTGGACAGTTTAAGATATGACAAAATAATAATTTATAAATTATCAAGGGTTCATGAGGGAGAGAGGAGCATGGAGGGAGGGGGTAAAATGAGGTGCTGATGCCAGGGGCTTAGGTGGAGAGCAAATGTTTTGAGAATGATGAGGGCAATGAATGTACCAATGTGCTTTACAAAATTGATGTTTGTATGGATTGTGATGAGTTGTATATACCTCTAATAAAATTATTTTAAAAGGATATGAACATATATATGTAATTTATAATTTATCAAGGCTTTACGAGGGTGAGAGGGGAGGGGAGGGAGGGACCAAAGGGAGCTGATACCAAGTGCTCAATTAGAAAGAAAATGTTTTGAAAAGGAAAATGGCAACATATGTACAAGTGAACTTGATATCATTGATGTATGGATTGTTATAAGACACCCCAATAAAATTATTTTTTTTAAAAAATGTGCCTCTTGCTCAAGAAAGTATTGGAGTCGCAATCCCTATAATGGAATGCCACCACTTGTCTGTCAGTTTGTCATGCTGAGGTGGCTATGTGTTGCAGTGATGCTGGGATTTCACTGGAATTTCCAATAACAATAGGATCACCCAAAGTGAACCAGTTTCAGCAAAATTTCCAGATGAAGAATAGGCTATGAAAAAAAATCAATTGGTGACTTTTGAGGAATTAGCCACTGTGTATCAGTGGAAAAATTGTCATATACTTAAGGCATCATGAACAGAAGCAGAACATTGTTAGAGATGGTGCCAGAAGATAAGCCCCTTAGGTCAAAAGGCACTAAAAATATGACTATGCTTTCTCACAGTATTGCTGATAATTATGATGGGGATGGAGTAAAGGCTTAGAGATCGTCATTTGCTGATGGGGCACAACTTAAAATGAAAAGGAAAATCTGAAAACATCTATTAATAATTGGAAGTTGGAATGTACAAAGTATGAACCTAGGAAAATTGGAAGTTGTCAAATGCAATGGGGTTTATAAAGATTGATATCCCATGCATTCGTGAGCTGAAACGGACTGGTATTGGCCGTTTTGAATCAGACACTCATATGGTTTATTCTGGCAGGAATGACAAATTCAAGAGGAATGGTGTAGTCATAGTCAAAAAAGACATTTCAAGATCAATCTTTAAGTACAATGCTATCTGTATTAGGATAGTATCTATCTGAATACAAGGAAACTCAAAACAACTATTAGTTAGGTTTATGCACCAACCACTAAAACTAGTGATGAAGAAATTGAAGTAGTTTACTAATGTCTTCAGTCTGAGATTTATCAAATATGCAATCAAGATGTACTGATAATTATTGGTTATTGAATCCCAAAGTTGAAAGAAAAGAGGAAGGAAAACGAGTTTGAAAATAAGGTCTTGGTGATAGAAATGAAGGATATTGAAAATACCACAGACTGCCAAAAGAGAAACATGTCTGTCTGGGAAGAAGTACAGTCAGAACGCTGCCTAGAATTGAGGATGGCAGAACTTTGTCTCATGTACACTGGACATGTTCTCAGGAGAGACCAGTTTCTGGAAAAAGTCGAGGGCAAACAAAAAGAGGAAAACCCTCGACAAGACGGATGGACAGAGGGGCTACAGCAATGGTCTCAAATACAGTGACAATGGTGAAGATGGCGCTGGGCCAGGCAATTTTGATCTCTTGTACATAGGGTCATTATGAGTTGGAACCAACTTGATGGCACCTCACAATAACAACAACATAACAAATGAACAGGGTTCATTTGTTGTCACGTTAATAGGACCATATCAGGGTAAGGTTGTCCTAAATCTAATCACTCCCCCCCATACTTTTATTGGGGTCTCTTACAGCTCTTATCACAATCCATACATTCCTCCAGTGTGTCGAGCACATTGGCACATGTGCCGCCACCATCATTTTCAAGGCATTCTCTTCCCACTCGAGCCCCTGATATCAGCTCCCCATTTCTTCCCCTCCCCCCTGCCCAGCCTCCCTCTTGAACCCTTGATAAGTTATAGATTATTATTTGCATATCTTATATCATCTTCCATTGCCCCTCACTCACTTTTGCATTATTGGTTCCCCTCGGAGGGGGTTATATTTTTATCCTTGTGATCGATTCCCCCTTTCTCCCCACTCCCTCGCAATATTTCTATTCTCATTGTTGGTCTTGAGGGGATTAGCTATCTTGGATTCCCTGTGTTACAGGCTCTTATCTGTAGCAGTGTGCTTGTTTTGGTCTAATCTACATGATAGTGGGGGGAAGGAAGCACCAAAGAGATAGAGGAAAGTTATGTGTTTCATTGGTGCTATACTGCACCCTGACTGGCTCATCTTTTCCCTCTGATCCCTCTATGAGGGGATGTTCAATTGTCTATAGATGGGCATTGGATCTCCACTCCATGCTGCGTGCCCCCCCTTCACATTGAGTATGATTTTATTATGGGTCTTACATGCCTGATACCTATCCAATCAGCACCTCTTGATCACACAGGCTGGTGTGCTTCTTCCATGTGGGCTTTGTTGCTTCTCAGCTAGATGGCCACTGGTTTATCTTCAAGCCTTTAAGACCCCAGATGCTATATCTTTTGATAATTGGGCACCATTAGCTTTCTTCACCACATTTGCTTATGAAGTTTTTTTGTCTTCAGGGACCGTGTTGGGAAGGTGAGCATCACAGAATTCCGGGTCGTTAGAACAAAGTGTTCTTGTGTTGAGGGAGTACTAGAGTTGAGGCCCAATGTCCACCTGCAACCTTACTTCTTAATATATAGATATGAGCACATAGTTCTATTCATATATATATATGACTGTATTAAGACCTCTATAAATGTCCTTTGCCTCCTGCTTATTTCCTCTACTCCCTTTTACTTTCCTCTTGTCCCACCATCATGTTCAGCCTTCATTTGGGTTTAGTAATTCCTTGCTGCTACATTGCCCTTGATTAAGGCCCACTAGGCATCCTACAACCTTCTTTCCATTGATGTTAGTTCACTTGTTTTCCCTGGAAACCTAATCACTTCTAAGTGATAATAATAAAGTAGCATAATCAGAAAGACATACGAGCACAAGTGGAAGAAGATTGCTACCAAGGAATCAAATATTGCTGACTACCAGAAGTTGAAGTAGACAAAAACAGATCTCCCCCTAAAACCACATTCTGAATTCAGTCTTCTAGCCTGTGAGAAAATCAAGTTCTGTCCTTTAAAGTCATCAACTTGTGGTTCCGTTACAAACAATTCTCGGATACTACGACAATCTTTTGTATGCAATCTTTTTGTATGCAAAACCAAACTCATGGCCATCAAGTTGATTGTGACTCACAGTGACCTTGTAGGACAGAGTGGAACTGCCGTGTGGGTTTCTGAGGCTGTAAATACTTACTCTTCTCCGTGGCAAACTAGTGAGTTTGAACTGACGCCAGTCTATAACCCACGATACCACTGGGGCTCCTTGTTGTATTGTAAAGCACACCTTAGAACCAGAATCTAAAAGAAAACACAACTAATTTATTGACTCAGTCAAAATCCTTAGAGGAGCAAATAGCCTCAACTTTCTCCCTTTGAGCAGTTGGTGCGGTTTGAACCCTGCCAACACTTACTTACCAGTGCCACGAGGGGTCCTCAATAAAGCTGTTACAAAATCTGAAAAAACAAAAAAACAACTAACAAAACAATGAGATCAGCCAGGATTTCTCAAGGTGCCAATTGCAGCATGCAAAAGGACTCCAGAGACACTGAGACATGCTTTAACAATGGCCATGCTTCTGTAACTCTTCAATATGTTAGACCCACAATTTGCACATTGCAATGGACTCTATTGGTATTATCATTTGTAAGGAAGTGGAAGTACAAAAATTGAATACATGAAAGAGAAATGCCAGCTAAATGAAAGTACAGCCATTGCAGAAAGGGAGAAGGGGCATGCGAGTGATGGAAGTCATTCAGTCCATGATTGCCAAAGTGGACAAACTGCATGTCACAGAAAGGGGACAGATCGATCCCATTTATGGTTAAGAGCACCTCCAACCAATGGTCTATATTTGTACAAAGTGCCAGTGTCGGTTGCTATTTTGTGTGTCATGTGTACATATGTCTGGAAGGACTATAGGAAAAAGGATGCCATGAACATCTATCGGTGCTTGAAGAGATGGGGTCTCTCACTTATTTTCAATATATTTTTAAATGAAAAAAGAATTTAGTGTTTGCTTATGAGTACTTTGAGTTGCAGAAGAGTTATGGCATTTAAGAATATGTGAGACTCTCTGGAAGCGTCCAGTAAGGTCTGGATTAACTTCTCTATTCATCCCTAAGGTGATCTCAGGCAAGTTGGCATCATTTGGGGCCTGAGCTACTCATCTGTAGAATGAGAGTACAGTATTAGCTTGGCAAAGTGGTCCTTGAGGGCAATGCCAGCCCCAGCATCAAAGGTGGAAGAGTGAGTGTCACTGATAAAATCACAGGAGACAATGTGGTCCTCAGTGTAGCTCAGGATGCCCTTTAGGGGACCATCTGGCATCTACTTCACCACATTCTTGATGTCATTGCAGCTTTTTTCAGATGGCAGGTGAGATCCATGACTGACCCATTGGGGGTGGGAACACGGAAGGCCATGCCAGTGAGTTTCCCATTCCGCTCTGGGATAACCTTGCCCACAGCCTCGGCAGCATCAATAGATGTGGGGATGATGTCATGGGCAGCCCCATGACCATCACGCCAGAGTTTCCCAGAGGGGCCATCCACGGTCTGGGTGGCAGTGATGGTGTTGACTGTGGTTATGAGTTCTACAATGCCAAAGTTGTCCTGGATGACCTTGGCCAGGGGGACTAAGCAGTTGGTGGTACAGGAGGCATTGCTGACAATCTTGAGGGAGTTGTCATACTTCTCATGGTCCATGCCCATCACAAACATGGGGCCATTGGCAGAAGGGGCAGAGATGATTACTTTTTCGACACCACCCTTCATGTGAGCGCCAACCTTCTCTAGGGTGGTGAAGACACCAGTGGACTCTATGACATACTCAGCACCAGCCTCGCTGCATTTGGTATTGGTGGGATCACACTCCGGGAAGATGTAGATGGACATGGACTTCCCTTTGATGATAAGCTTCCCATTTTCAGCCTTGACGGAGTCATTGAATTCGGCATGCGTGGGATCATTCTGGACCATGTGGTCCATGTAGTTCAGGTCAATGAGGGGGCCATTAATGGAACAATGCCCACTTTGCCAGAGTTGAAAGCCGCGGTGGTGACCAGGCATCCAATGAGGGCAAACATGTTTACTCCGATCTTCACCATGGTGTCTTCAGGATGCGACTGGGACTGTACCGGAAGATGTGGCTGCCTGACTCATGAGAAGGAGCAGGAGCCAGGAAAGATAGTTTCTTATAGAGTGGTAATGAGGGTTAGAGCAAAAAGTAATGGCTATCAAAAAGCCTGCTTAATCAACAGGGGTGTCTAGATAGAGTCTATGTTAGTTTCTGGAAATATATATTTTTTATGTTTGTTAGGTGTCACTGATTGGGTTCTGATTCACAGCGACCCGATGAATCACTATGAATTCACTATGAATAGAAAGGGACACTAACCGGTCTTGGCCCAATCCTCACAATTGCGCTTATGCTTCAGTCATTGTTGCAGCCACTGTGTTAACCCATGTTGTTGAGAGCCTTTCTCTTTTTGACTGACCCTCTACGTTACCAAGCATGATGTCCTTCTCTAGAGACTGGTTTCTCCCCACAATGTCCAACGTATGTGAGACAAAGTCTTCCCGTCCTCGCCTCTGAGGAGCATTCTGGCTGTACTTCTGCTAAGACAGATTTGTTTATTCTTTTGGTAGTCCGTGGTGCTTTCAATATTCTTCTCCAGCACCAGAACTCAAATACAATAATTCTTCTTTGGTTTTCGTTATTCAGTGTCCAACTTTCATTTACATACGAATGAGGGAATTGCAGATACCATGATTTGGGTCAAGTGCACCTTATTGCAAAAATAACATCCTTGCTTTTCAACACTTAAAAGAGGTCTTGTGCGGCAGAGTTACCTGATGCAGTGTGTCGTTTGTCTCTTGACTGTTGTTTCATGAGCATTGACTGTGGATCCAAGCAAGATGAAGTCCTTTACTATGTCAATCTTTCCTCCATTTATCATGATGTTATCTACTGGTCCAGTTGTGAGGATGTTGATTTTCTTTACAGTAAGCTGTAATTCATACTGTTTGGCTGCAATCCAAGGAGTCCTAGCAGCATAGTGGCTACACATTGGACTATTAGCTACAAGGTCAGCAGTTGAAAAACACCAGCCCTCCATGGGGGGAGAAAGATGAGAAAGACTATAGTCTTGGCAACTCACAGGGGCCTCTCTACTCTGCCCTACAGGGTCACTATGAGTCAGGATTGACTCAATGGCAGTGATCTCAGGGGCTATAGCTGGAGAAATACAAGGCCCACCAGTGTGCTGCCCTCCTAGCACTTAGAGTGAAAGGGCCATGAGCAGCAGACAAAACACAGACGAATGAAAATGAAACACACCAGTGGAGATTTAAAGGCAGGAACACTTACTGGCTGGGAGAGGACTGGGGGACCTTCTTAGGTTGAGGGCCAGAGATTCCTCTCTGAGGAAATCTGATGAAAGAAAGTACCCTGGGAGGGTCAGGAGGAAGGGCCCTTCTTGTGGAGGAGGTGACCGTGAGAGAAAGGTGCTGGTGCTGCTTGTGAGGCCTGGTGGCTAGAGGAGAGTATACTGGGCCAACATATTGGTAGATGTCGTATACTGTCTTCCCCACAGCTCCCCTCCCAACGCTGAGGGGGAAGGCATTGACTGTTGGGCCAAAGGCTCATTCCCTGCAACCTAAACTTGTGTTTGTGAGGAACTGAGAGCTCTTCAGTTTTTGATCAAAACAGCTTTTGATCAAAGACCTGGGGCTGTTTTAGCAGCTAGCAGCAACCAGTTGTGAATCCAGGGTCCCATTTGGTGGGTACCATCAGCCCAACATTCTTCTTTGCAGTCTGCCCTCAGTCCGCAGGTTCACCAGCCTAGGGACCCAGAAGCATCAGCTCCCTCTAGGATTCATTAGGCAAGAAACTTTTTAACAAGCACTAACAAGCTTTTTAAGGGCTGCCCTTCAGGAAGGAGAGAAAGAACTTCATTTATTGGGACTGTAGATAATAGGTCCCTTGGTAATTCTTGGTACTTTCTAACCTAGTAAGCTTGCTTGAGGGAGCCTCTCACCAAGCCCTGAGCTCCTTTGCTTATTCCCTACTCCCAGTGGGAGAGGCCCCAAAAATCTCACAGCTGGCCTGAAGCCAGCCCCTTCTCCAGAATAGCTCAAGGGAGACATGCCATGTAGCTCTTAGGCTTACGCAGGCCTGCTATCTGCATCAAAGGAGCAGGAATTAGCACAGCCTGCCAGGCCCTTGTGGCATAGTTGGTTAAACACTCAACTGGTAACCACAAAGTAGGTGATTCAAATTCACAAGCTGCTCAAACTCACCAGGCCACTCTTGGAAGGAGAAAGATGGGGCTTTCTACTCCTGCAAAGCTATGGTTATGATAGGCTATAAAAGATGGCAGCCTCTCCAGCAAAGATCTGAAGTAAGAGTAAAAATCAGAAGTCATCAAAAATGAAATGAAACGCATAAAGAATGCATACAAAATAGGAATTGCTGAATTGAAATGGCCATTTTGAATCATACAAAATAGACATTATTAAACTGAAATTGGCCATTCTGAATCAGATAATTGTGTAGTTTACTAGGCTAGGAATGACAAATTCAAGAGGAATGTCACATTAATCATCTGATGGGACATTTCAAGATCTACATTGTAGTACAATATTTTCTGTGATAGGAAAGTATCCATCTGAATACCAGGACATCCAGTCAATACAATTATTACCCAACACCAACCACTAAAGCTAGTGATGCAGAATTCGAAGAGTTCTACTAACATCTTCAGTCTGAAATGGATTAAACATGCAATCAAGATGCATTGATCATTTTGGTGATTGGAATTCAAACGTTGGACACAAAGAAAAAGGAACAGTAGTTGGAAAATATGACTTTGGTGATGGAAATGAGGCTGGCGAGCACATGATCAAAGTTTACAAGACCAGTAACTTCTTCATTACACTGTTTTTCAACAATACAAACAGTGAGTGTACACATGGACTTCTCCAGATGGGATACACAGAAATCAAATTGACTACATCTGTGGGAAGAGACAATAGAGAAAATCAACTTCATTAGCTAAAATGAGGGCTGACTGTGGAACAGACCATTAATTGAGGATATTATGTAAGTTCAAGTTGAAGAAAATCACAGCAAGTTCATAAGAGCCCACATATGACATTGATTCTGTCCCACCTGAATTTTGAGAACATCTCTTAAATAGATTTGGCTCATCGAACACTAATGACAGAAGACTTGATGAGCTGTGGGATAATATCAAGAATATCCTACATGAAGAAATCAACAGTCTTTAAAAATATAGGAAAAAGAGGGAACCGATCACAAGGATCTACATATAACCCACTCCCTGGGGGATGGAAAACAGAAAAGTGGGTGAAGGGAGATGTCGGATGATGTAGGATATGACAAAATAATAATAATTTATAAATTATCAAGGGTTAATGAGGGAGAGGGAACAGGGAGGGAGGGGAAAATGAGGAGCTGATTCCAAGGACTCAAGTGGAAAGCAAATGTTTTGAGAATGATGATGGCAACAAAGGTACAAATTTGCTTGACACAATGGATGTATGTATAGATTGTGATGAGTTGTATGAGCCCCCAATAAAATGATTTAAAAAAAAGACAGGACCAGGACAAGGGAACAAGTGATCCAAATTTGTGGTGAGGAGGAGGTAGGAGGCCTGGTAGGGTGTGATCAAGGGTAATGTAACCAAGAGGAATTACTGAAACCCTAATGAAGGCTGAACATGACAGTGGGACAAGAGGAAAGTAAAAGGAAATAGAGGAAAGAGGTAGGAGGCAAAGGGCATTTATAGAAGTCTAAATAAAGGCAAGTACATATGTAAATATATTTATGTATGAAGATGGGGAAATAGATTTATGTACATATATTTATAGGTTTAGTATTAAGGTAGCAGATGGACATTGGGCCTCCACTCAAGTACTCCTTCAATGCAAGAATACTTTGTTCTATTAAACTGGCATTCCATGATGCTCACCTTTCCCACACAATAGCTGAAGACAAAGTGAGTGTAAAAGCAAATGTGGTGAAGAAAGCTGATGATTTCCGGATATTAAAAGATATAGCCTCTGGGTTCTTAACAGTTTGAAGGTAAACAAGTGGCTATCTAGCTCAGAAGCAACAAAGCCCACATGGAAGAAGCCCATCAGCCTGCATCATCATGAGGTGCTGAAGGGATCAGTTATCAGGCAACAAAGAACCAAAAAACATATCATTGTGTGCTCACCTCCCTGATATGATTGCTGAAGACAAATGGGTGCATAAGCAAATGTGGCAAAGAAAGCTGGTGGTGCCTTGCTATCAAAAGATATAGCATCTGGAGTCTTAAAGACTTGAAGGTAAACAAGTGGCCATCTAGATCAGAAGCAACAAAGCCCACATAGAAGAAGCACACCAGCCTGTGCAATCATGAGGTGTCAAAGGGATCAGGTATCAGGCATCATCAGAACAAAGAATCATATCATTGTGAATGGGGGGAACTGAAGAGTGGAGACCCAAAGCCTATCTGTAGGCAATTGGACATCCTCTCATGGAAGGGTCATGGGGAGGAGACGAGCCAGTCAGGGTACAGTGTAACAACAATGAAACGTAAAACTTCCCTCTAGTTCCTAAATGCTTCCGCCCCCTACTATTATGATCCCAATTCTACCTTACAAATTTGGCTAGTCCAGAGGATGTACACTGGTACAAATAGGAATTGGAAGCACAGGGAATCCAGGGTGGATGATCTCTTTAGGACCTGTGGTGAGAGTGGCGATACCAGGAGCACGGAGGAAAGGGGGAACTGATTACAAGGATCTACATATAACCTCCTTGTAGGTCTGCTGGTCAAGGTGTTAATTGGTGGGTGACTAATTAGTCCCCTGTGTCACTGTTTACCTAGCAGCTAAAAGCATTGTAAGATAACTCAGTCCTTTATGACCTTGCAGCTGAAAGCAGTGTGAGATTCATTTGAACCCTGCATGTCCTTGTGCTTATCTTAGAATATAGTGCTGTTATTATTCAAGTGTTTAGAAAGTGTGCCTAGTTAAGTAACACCTGCATAGATAGACGTTCAGAATATTTTTTAAAATAAGTGCTTTAATGTTTAATTTGTAACCATTCCCTTGTGTAAGAAAAGTATAAAAACCAAGCTTTGAATATACTCGGTACTTCAGTCCATCAGACTGTTGTCCACCCAATCCCATGCTTTGTACATGTCTTTCTTTTCCTTTCATCTGCACGCCTCATTTCAGATGCAGCTTGATGCAGGATAGCTGGTCTAATCACCCGCACCTCCTCCCTGGGGGATGGACAATAAAAAAGTGGGTGGAGGGAGATGTCGGGACAGGGCAAGATTTGACAAAACAATAATTTATAAATTATCTAGGGTTCAGGAGGGAGGGGGAGCAGAGAGGGAGGGAAAAAATGAGGAGCTGATGCCAGGGGCTTAAGTGGAGAGCAAATGTTTTAAGAATGATAAGGGCAATGAATGTACAAATGTGCATTACACAATTGATGTATGTATAGATTGTGATAAGAGTTGTATGAGCCCATAATAAAATGATTTTAAAAAATTTAAAAAAATACAGGAAAGAAGAAAAGTTCAGTCAATGTCAAAAGAGACTCTGAAACTTGGCATTGATCATGTTGTTGCTATTGGGTGCGATTGAAAATATTCTGACTCTTAGCAACCCTATGTACAACAGAATGAAACACTATCTCGTCCTGTGGTTTCCTCTGAATTGTTCTTCTGTTTGATTCCATCAATGAAACCACTGTGTCAATCCATCCTGTTGAAGCTCTTCCTCATTTTTTGCTGCTCTGCTACTGTACCGAACATGATGTCCTTCTGTAGGGACTGGCCTTTCCTGACAAGGTATCAAAAACATGGGAGACAGAATTTCTCCATCCTTGCCTCTAAGAAGCATTCTGATTGCACTTCTTCCAATACAGATTTGTTTTTTCTTGCTTATAGAGAAGTTAAGGCAAATGGAAAAAATGATGAGGTAAAAGAGCTGAACATAAATAAATAATGTGTATAAGATAAAAACAAAAGAGCTGAACATAAAGCCTCAAAGGGCAGCTTGAGAAGACAAAGTAAAACATTTTAATGAAATGTGCAAAGACTTGGAGTTAGAACACAAACGAGGAAGAACATACTTTGAATAGCTTAAGATGAAATAATTGAATGAAAAAAAATCAATCTTTGAAATGCAATATTAAAAATTCAATGGACAAAATATTGAATTATGCTTCCTGCATGAAAAGGAGATGGAAAAAATACAGAGTCATTTTACCCAAAAGAACTGGTCAACACGTGGGGCCTCAACTCAAGTACACCCTCAGCACAAGAACACCTTGATCTAATAATCCGGCATTCCTGACATGGTTGCTGAAGACAAAATGGGTACATAAGCAAATGTGGTGAAGAAAGCTGACGGTGCCTGACTATCAACAAATATAATGTTTGGGGTCTTAAAGGTTTAAAGATAAACAAGCAGCCATCTAGCCGAGAAGCAACATAGCCCACATGGAAGAAGCACACCAACCTGTGTGATCATGAGGTGTTAATGGGATAAAGTACCAGGTACCTAAGACCCAGAACAAAATTATATCCAATGTGAAGGGGTATGGGGGGTGTGGAGACCCAAAGTCCATCTGTAGACAATTGGACATCCCCTCACTGAGGGGTCACAAGGAAGAGATGTGTCCGTCAGGGTGCAGTATGGAACTGATGAAACACACAACTTTCCTCTAGTTCTTTAATGCTTCATTCCCCCCACTATCATGACCTCATTTCTACCTTACAAATTGGATTAGACCAGAACATGCACACTGGTACAAATAAGAGCCCATAACACAGGGAATCCAGAATAGATAAACCTCTCAGGGCCAACAATGAGAATAGAGATACAGGAGGATAAGGGGAAGGTGGGGGTAGAAAAGGGGAACCGATCACAAGGATCTACATATAACCCCCTCCCAGGGGGATGGACAATAGAATAGTGGGTGAAGGGTGACAGAGGACGATGTAAGATATGAAACTTATAATCTATGATTTATCAAGTGTTCATGAGAGAGGGAGGGTGGGAGAGGGAGGGAGAAAAATGAGGAGCTGATACCAAGGGCTCAAGTAGAAAGAAAATACTTTGAAAATGATGATGGCAACATATGTATAAATGTGCTTGACACAATGGATGAATGTATGGATTGTGATAAGAAATGTAAGAGACCTCAATAAAAATATATGAAAAAAGAACTGGTCAACATTTACCCATTTGAAGAACTAGCATTTGATCAAGAACTGACAGTACTGAAAGAAGAAGTCCAAGGTGCACTGAAGGCATCAGCCAAAAACAAGTCTCCAGGAATTGACAGGATACCAAATGAGACCTTTCAACAAGGTGATGATGTATTGAGAACACTTAGCTATGTCAAGAAATTTGGAAGACAGTTACTAGGCCAACTACCTAGAAGAGATCCATACTTGCACCCATTCCAGAGAAAGATGACCCAACAGAATGTGGAAATGCTTGAAAATATCATTAATATCATATGCAAGTAAAATTTTGCTAAAGATCACTCAACAATGACAAAACCTATATCTCATCCCATACACAAAATCAAATCCAAGGTGTGTCAAAGACCTCAATGTAAAACCCAAAGCTATCAGGACCAATCTAAGTACCTAGTGCAGGGAATACATGAGTTATCAAGATAGCAAAGGAAACACACTCCGTGGAATGCAAAAAAAGATGAATGGGACCTATTAAAAATAAAACACTGTGTACATCTAAAGACTTCAATAAAAGAGTAAAAAGAGAGCCCATGGAGTGTGGGAAAATATTTATTTATTTATTTGGAAAAAATATTTAGTAACTACGTAACTGAGATAGTTAAAGTTTATTGTGCCAACCTGGCCGATAAACACATGTGGGGTAAATTGAAGGGCGGAGGGATAAATGGCTCAGTGAGCCTCGCCTTTCTAGTTCTCCGGTCTCTTGCTTTGTGATGGTCGGATCAGGGTGCAGCTGCCTTAGCCAGTTCCCTGCTTCAGCTGGCAAGGCTCTTGCAATATATCCCCGATGAGCAGCCACATGGACCTACCCTGATGCAGCCCTGGGTGCTGGGACAGCTGTGTGGAGACCCTTGCCAGGGCTGAGATGCTTACACATTCACTGATTCAGCTTTCCTCCTGCAGTTGGTGTCATAGTGCGTGTTTTGTGAGATGGAGAAGGACTTTGTGTAATGGTGTCGGACATATGGGTTAATGTTGTGGGCTTGGGTGGCATTGGGTTGGGATGTTTTTTCATTTTTTTTTATGTGTGCTTAACCTTTATATAATACTGTGTCTTAAACATGAGTTTCTGTGGATTTGTTTTCTAAAGTACCCAAATAACACAATAACAAAGAACCATTTACTATAATCTACAATATTTTACAAGCCTACAACAAGAAAAAAACCTAATAAAAAACTAGTAATACTCTGAGAAGGTGGGTAAAGGACCCGAACAGGAAATTCACAAAGGATGACACTCAAATGTCTAATAAACACACGAGTTAATGCTTCTGGCCACCAGCCATCTAGGAAACGCAAGTGCAAACAACCACAAGATACCATCTAACACCCATAACTGTAGCCCAATTAAAAGAAAGAAAAACATAAACATTACAGCAAATGCTGGAGAGGGTGTGGTGAGATTGGAACTCTCATCCATTGCTGGTGGCCTTGTAAATACATGCAGCCACTGCGGAAGGTGATATGGCAATACCTAACACAGATGGCACTTGAACCACCATATGACTCAGCAATACCATTAATGGCACACACCCAAAAGCAATAAGAAACAGATCATGAACAGACGTTTGCTCCTCCATGTTCATTGCAGTAGAGTTCACATTAGCAAGAAACTGAAAACAGCCCAAATTCCCATCAGTATGAGATTTGATAAAAATCCTCTTGGTATACTCTAGTATATGTACAAAACGGAATACCACACATCCATAAAGGGGGCAAAAAACCCAGCAATGAAACCACAGTACACCTCAAGATGTGGAAGGACCTGGAAGGCATTATGCTGAGTGAAGTTAATCAATCACAAAAGGACAAATACTGTCGGAGTCCACTGCAGTAGGAACAAGTAGCAGGATGGGCACAAGCTCAGGCTCGTAGGGCATCCAGTCTGCTGGTTGGAGATCGGACAACCTGGTAGAGAGCCTGACCAGTGCCAAGGAACCATACAGCATCGCTTTAGGTAAGTACTTTGCAGGTCACTTTGCCAGAAGGCACCTCACGACAGCTGGGATCAAATGGTCAAGGGTGGGAAAGGGGATGTTTTCTACTGTGTGACTGCCATGTAAATCTATGATGAGGTTATCCCCCGCCCCCACAACAGGTAGACAGCCCTGTCAGAGGGATGAGGGGGTACTGATGGGTAAAACAACTCAGGATCGGAGAAAGGGAACAAACATATCTCAGGGAACACAAATGAATGTCTGTTGGTAGGAGAAGAGGGGGTACTGACCTCCAGTTGGGGGGGAAATGACTGAAAATACTTTGGGGGACAGTAAGGTGGGGAGTGTCTTTGGTGGTTTATAACAAATGGGCCACATTGACCCATATTTCTGGGTGCATCCTGGGGACCCAAGCTGGGTGCTGGGAATGCTGGGACACTGAATCCTGGATCTTCAAGGTGCACAGTACGCTCCAGAGGCTGCATCAGTGAGATCCATTCGGGAACTCCACTGGGTGAACTGGACTCTACCTCAGACACACTTGTAAACTGGAGGATGTACGTTGTAAAATGCATGGTGTCTGAGGAAGCAGAAAACAGATGTACCAAGACTCTTGAACTGTTGGTAGGAGGACAAACACTGTTTTGCTACATCAGTGCCCTATATACTGTATTAACATATGTATTATTCCGGCAAAATCATGGTGGTGGACATTCTGTTTTATTTTATTCATATTAGGGTGCATCTCAGAGATATTATGTTATTGGGGCTCACTCTCTTGAAGTTATGCTATATGTTTTCCAGTAAATGATGAACCTATAGGGAAATAAATAGAATAAGGGTTTGGGGGTGGGGTAAAAGGGAGACGATGTCAAGGAGTCCAGGAAGAAAAAATATGTTTGGAAACTGATTGTGGAAGCAATTGTACAATTCCGTTTGACATAATTGAACTATGGAATGATATTATATATGCACTAACTTCCAATTAATAAATTAAAAATATATCTAGAAATGGGTTTGGGGCTTACACTAAACCCGACCTCCAACAACTAGTTCTTACATCATGGCTCTGGTCGATACTCACTCTCAGGAAGGGAACACAGAACATTTGCTATAGCAATGTTTCTGGAGTCTTAAAGGCTTGTCTCCAAACAAGCAGCCATCTAAGAGAGATATCAAGTCAGTCAACATGGAAGAAGCACACCATCATCAGTCACTGAAGTATTGTAAATCATATAATCTGAAATTGAAGGAGGATTAACATCAGAGCCTCAATTGTGAGAATCTGGTTTGCAGAAGGCTGTGGATGACAGTGGGAGCCCGAGATTCATTTGTGGGCACTACATAGGAAATAAGTCTGTGGTGATCTCCTCTATCCACAATGGAGGGATGGTAGGAAAGTGCTTACTAAGCAGAGTACAATGGAGAGATGACAACAGAAGATCAAAGCCATAAACCTGACTTGAACAGTTAAAACTTTGCCAGTATATCTCCCCTCTGAGGCATGCTGGACCTGATCTGGTTTCCAACATTTCTGCATTTTTGTTTGTTTTTTTCTTATTTGTTCATATTATGGTGTATCTCAGAGGTGCTATGTCATTGGAGATCACCCTCATAAAGTTGTGTTATGTGTTTTCTGTGTTTTGGTGTATGAAATCCAGGATTGATGAACCTATAGGATAGCAAAGGGTTTCGAGTCTGCGGGGTGGTTTACACAGATGGTGGGGGTAGGGGTGAAAGGGAGATGATGTCGAGGAATCCAGGAATAATAAGAATGTTTGAAAACTGACCTTGGTAGCAATTGTACAATTCTGCTTGATATGATTGAACAATGGAATACTATGATTATATGTATTCATTCCCAATTAATAATAATTTTTTATTTATTATAAAAAGATCATTTAATGACAGTTGCAGCAGTACATTGATACGGAGCTGCCAGAAATTCAAGCTGGATTCATAAAAGAACATGGAACATGGAACATGGGATATCATTACCAATGTTACTTATAGCAGTGATTACCATTATCCAATGGCATTCAATTCATAACAAACTATGGATAGCACTGGCAAGAGTAAAAATTCCAGGATGCTTTATTGTGCTCATGCAGAATCTAAAATCAGGAAAAGTGTGCATTCAGGGTTTAGCCTCTCACCAGACTGTTTCAATCTGTATATCATGTAAATAACCCACGAAGCTGGACTATGTGAAGAAGAATGTGGCACCAGGAATGGAGGAAGGCTTATTAACAACCTGGGCCATACAGAAGACATAATATTGCTTACTGAAAGTAAGCAGGACTTGAAGCAGTTGCTGAAGCAAAAGGATTGCAGTCCTCAGTATGGATTTTAACTCAATGTAAAGACGACCAAATCCTCACAACCAGAGAAATAGTTAACATTATGATACACTGAGAAAATATTGATGCTGTGAAGGACTTTGTCTTGCTTGGAAATATCAGCTCACTTAAACCCTACACAAAAATGAAATAAAACTACAATGTTGAAAATAGGGAATCAGAGATAACATTCCAGAATGAAGACAACAAAGTAGTAGAGGGACTAGAGTAGATAAACAAACAAACAAACAGTTGACCAGGCAAGAAATCGAATAGTTCATAAGAGAGAGCAACTGCCTCAATGTTGGGGAAAATAGTAAAAACCAGCTAATTTAAAAGAAAATGGTATTAAGTTATTAAAATATAAAAAGAAGAAAAGCAAAAAAACCAGAAAACAGTAAAATAAAACAAAGAAAGTAAAGAAAAAGATGACAAGAAACCCACACACAAATTGAACTCAGTACAGAAAATTATCAAGAAACCAATAATACCACATACACACACCACCACATAATACAACCAAATGATAACTGAATGTAAATGGATTAAACTCACCAGCCAAGAGACAGAGACTAGCAAATTGGATAGAAAACAGAATCCAATATACTGTTTATAAGAAGCACACCTTAGACAGAAAGCCCCAGACTAAACATCAAAGGATAGAAAAAATAATCAAGATTTTTATCTAATAGCAATCAAAAGAGAAAGAAAAGATAAAAAACGGGTGGCAATGTTAATTTCTGATAAACTTCCAAGTAAAAGCCATTATTAGAGACAAAGAAAGGCATTATATAGGATTAAAGCCAATATTCAACAAGAAGATAAAACCATATTATAAGCACCCAATGAAATAACTTAACAAACATTAATCCTATTCTTATATGTGCCCAATAATTGGCAACTTAAGACTACTGTATGTTTTCTATTTTCACACTCTTTGTTTTTCTATGAATGTCTTCGTCCAGTAGCTGATGTTCTGCTCTAGTGAATGAGCTGGGTTGAAAGTTTTGCCCTATCTCCAACCCTCCTCTTTTGCATAGTGTCGTCACTAAGCTTTAATACGTATAAGTCAATAATCCACATATTGTAGTCTAAAACACTGCACTATGCACGCATATTTTCCTTTTCTCAATAGTATTTTAAATTGTATACCATTGGCTAACTTAATGAAATTATTAACAAAATGACCATAATCTCTATTGGGATTATTAATAATATTCCCCAATAAAACAATAATGATGTCTCTGAATGGACCAGGAACATATAAAAACTGTAGATATATGAATGGATTTTGAGTTTACACTTGGGCCCTGATTCAGAAAAATCAGTTCTTACGATGTGACCCTCCTTGATACTTGTCCTCATTAAGAGAACATTGAAGCAAAATGTGGTGAAGAAATCAGATGGTACCTGCCTATCAAAAAGAATAATGTCTGAGGTCTTAAAAGGTTATTTAAAACAGTCATCTAAGTGAAGTGTCAACTAAATCCACCTGGAAGAAGCACACCAGCCTGGGTGAGCCAACAATTATGAATAATAAAATCCAAGACTGGAGGAGGGAACCATATTAGAGATTAACTTCTGAGAACCTGATTTTCAAAAGGCTATGGATGACAGTGAAAGTTCAAAATCCATTTGCAGGATGGCTTAAGTCTCCAGTGAATCACTTCTGACCATTGATTAGGGATGTGAATAGTCTTGCTATCAAGCAGAGTGCAATGGAAAGTGGATAAATGCATGTGTAGTTACATTAAAACTTAACATCTTGTGCCAGGGAGGATGAAGACTATTGTGAGGTCTTCATATGTTATGCCAACATCATCTGCTACATCATGTGCAGAACATTGTAGTTTCTTCCTGGAGGCTGGCCCCATCTCTCCCTACACAATGGCAGCATTCCCTTCTTGGTGATCCAACCCAACAGCAGGATTGCACTAAGGACCCTCGGTGATACAGGACACATGTCCCTGAACAAGATCACACAGTATTGAAGGCTTGATCAAACAAGATCACCTCATGCAGCCACCAGACACTCCTGTCCTCATGTTGGGACACCATGACCACATGCATTTCCTTCTTCCCACAAACGCTGTGTTAGCTAAGTTTTCCTGAAGAACACGAGAACTGTCTGAAGTGCTGTGTTCCAGTCTTTGCCTTTGGCTTGGGATGAGCAGGGAACGCTACTCCCAGACAGGTTGCCAAGGGTCTCCTTCCCATGACTTGAGACACTCTGATTGTGAGATGAGCTGGCTTCCTAGACAGAAGCTGGGTTGACTGGCGGTCACATGAAGACTGACAATTGTTCTTACTGCAGATAGGTCCAGGTATTGCTCACACAGAAGAGGCTTCTATCTCAACACCATCAACCATAGCCCTCCCATTTTGTGAAACATGCAGGGAGGATAGCAGGAGGGTTGGTGCACACAGAACAGTGGGAACCCATGTTCTTGTCACAGCTCATTTTGCTTTGTACCTTCTCATAGTTTCTTTCTTTTTTATTGTGGTCATGGATTTCTTTTTTTTCTTCTTCTTTTTTTTCCCCATTGTCTTTTTAAAAAAACATTTTATTAGGGGCTCATACAGCTCTTATCACAATCCACACATATACATACATCAATTGTATAAAGCACATGTGTACATTCTTTACCCTAATCATTTTCAAAGCATCTGCTTAAGCCCTTTGCATCAGGTCCTCATAGTTTCTTTTTTATTTTTAGTTCCATAAAACATTTTATTGTAAAAATATACACAGGGCTTTTTTAACAGAAAAGACATGGTATAGTCTTTTACAGTTAAAAAGAAGGCATATTTGGACAAAGCAAAGCATTCTCTTGACACATTAAAATGTAACATGCGACTCAAACTTCATGTGTAGCTCAGGCTCCATCGAGTTGGTTACAAGACTGAACTTCAAAATATACAAACAAAAATTCATATACAACTGCCCGCTTAGGGAGGCTTCCAGATCGATCAGCAACTTTAGACACTGAGCAGGCGCTTTGCCTCTGCAGCATCAGAGCCGTAGCTGGCCAGCTGCTTTGGGGTCACTTCCTGTCGGCTCTGTGGGAGGGGCTGCCTCCCTCAGGTGCGCTGGCTTGGCCTGGGAGACCCCAGCTCCTCGAAGGCTCTGGAAATGTGGGAGACCCAAGTCCAAGAGCTGTGTCTTTGAAGCAGTGTGGCAGACCAGGCAGGTCTCGCCAGGCTGAGCTGCGAGGGACTTAGGAGTCGGCTTCGTCGTCCTCCTCACCGTCCTCCTCTTCCTCCTCGTCTTCCCTCATCTGCTCCTTAAGCATTTTCAGGTACTTACTGGCTAAGATCTTCTTAGGCAATATGTCTGCAAGAAACTGGAAGGCGTCGGCCTCCTGGGTGGCATGGGCCAGGTCACTGTAGGACAGCGCTCTTTGGTCTCGCCCACCGCCATGCGGGTAGGAATAGTCGGCCAGGTACTGAACAAAGAGCTCCGTGGCCTTGGCCGTGAGCACCAGCGCCTCCTGGTTAATGCTGGACACCTCGGGGGAGCTCTTCATGATGACCCGGATTCGGGACAGGGGCAGCGACACGAGTCGCTGCTCCCCGCCCTTGTCTTTGCTGACGACCACGTCTGCCATCTCTCCACTCCCTGCTCCGGGGGTGGCGACCGCAGCAGACCCACGCGCGAGCTCGCCGCCGCCGCCGCCGACTCCGCAAACAAAGTTGCAGCTGGGTGCTGGAGCCCCGCTGCCCCATGGGAATTCGAGTGCTCGGAGGCGCGGCCGCGAGCAGGGGCGGCCCTTCCGGCGGGGACTTCATAGTTTCTTAAAACCACTTGTTATTTCAATATATTCCTCAAAAATGCTCTTGCTTTGAACATCAATTTCTTACTCCAGGATTATAGATCCCTGAAGAGGATAGGTGGGTCAGGGCTTACCTGCTCTCTTAGACCTTTGGGGTGTGAGGACCTAAGCACAGCACCTGGTGGGAGGGGTTGTCCTTCATGCTCACAATGTGCCAGTGTGCCTTTGTGATAGTAAGATCACATGTAATGAAATCCATTTTAACATTCTAGATGCAGGTTTTGCTTAAGTCAGTTTGCCTCTGGCTATTGTTAATGTTTGTATGATATTTAGATATGAGCAGTGTTTACAATATTGTTCATTCAGAGAAACTACAATTTCTATAAGATAGTTATGAAAATTTCTGAATCGTGCAACTAATTGGAATAGTTCATCTATTTGTCTGTCAACTTTGGAAGTAATTAAATCAAATTGAATGAAAAAGGAAATAAGTTTGTATTGAGAAGGTGATTTAGTCTAGACCAATTCAAGTCCATTGTCTCGAAGCTAGACACCACACCACCCTCTTCAGATTGATGCAGTTGTTAGCTGATGCAGCAGGAAGGCGAATCAGGATGTGAGTAGCTCACAGGCTGGTGAGTGCAGAGCTGTGTGAATCCTAGGTCTGCAGGAACGTGGCCGGACACAGACAACTCCTAGGGATGGCAGGCCACACTGGCAGCTCCTGGAGTGAGATGCCGAATCCAAGCAAGTAGGTAGGCAAAGAGGTGCAAGAGAGAGAGGGGGGAAAAAGTTATCAGTGTTCCCCTTAAACAAAAGCCACACCCCCAAGGAGGCATCATTAGGTTGTGACCTGAATAATAGGTTGGACTTTACCCTTACCTCCACACCCAACCCAACCTAACCCAACCCAACCCAACCCAACCCAACCCAACCCAACCCAACCCAACCCAAACCAACCCAAACCAAACCAAACCAAACCAAACCAAACCAAACCAAACCAAACCAAACCAAACCAAACCATAATCCACAAAAAACTCCCAAACTCATTGCCATTGAGTCAATGTGGACTCACAGCGACCCTATAGGACAGGGTAGAACTATCCCTGTGGGTTTCCAAGACTGTAATCTTTACAGGAATAGAAAGATTTTTCTTTCCCCCAACACACTGGTACCATCAAATTGACATGAAATCTCACCATCACACCAATGTTACAGAGAAAGGAAGGAAACGTAGGATAGGTAAAGCACTACCAAAAAACAACAAAGTTGGAAGTGTCTCATGTCCGTCTCTCACTTCAAAACTGATTACATAAGCACAGCAGTCAAAATAGCTTGGTACTGGCATAGCAATAGACATGTAGCCCAATGGAACAGAATAGAGAACCCAGAAATAAAACCAAGTATCTACAGACAACTAAGATCTGATAAAGGGACAAAACACATCAAGCAAGGAAGAAATAGTCTCTTCAACAAATGATGCTGGCAAAATTGGATGTCCATGTGCAGAAGAATGAAATAGGATCCAGACTCCATACCATATACAAAATCCAACTCAAGATGGATTAAAGATCTATCTGTAAACTCTAGACTATAAAGATCATTGTCAGGGGAGCCAGCCCCGAACAAATCATCACAGGTCCAGCAGGAGCAATTGTACAGCGATTATATATATAAAGATTACAGTAAGTCATAGAGAATAAGAGAGATAGGAGAGAAAGTAAAATGAAGGAGTCAGACACATTTCACATCCCACTTGGGGATGTGGAAGGGGGGAATGGCAGGAGAGAGTGTGATTTACTTCTAACCAAGGCTTACATATCTTTGGGGGTGTGCAAGCCCTCTGATTACAGGTAAAGACATACGTCACAGGAAGGGGTTGTACTATAGGTAATAAAGTAATGAGAGGGGGAAGTCTAGGGGTATACACACAATAGGAAGGGAAGGGATTGGGGGTATACACATGTGACAAGATGGGCAGATTCTAAATTCAGGATGGCAGCGTAACTTTGGATGTCACTGAGCAGGTTTGACCTGTTCTAAGCTCTCCAGGGAAACAATCACTATCCTATCAACAGGGTGCAAGTCTCACCTACAGTAGACCAGACAGGAGTCTGACTGCTCTGGATGGCTGAATGCCTACAGGGAGAACATCTCTAAGCATCTGACCTCCCACCACGTGCTGGCAAACAGCCTTTTAGGTTTGGCATATCTTTGGGGGAGACAAAGCAGGAGAAAAGTCTTTTTATATCCCACAGGTCATCAGTGGAAATATACAGACAAACTTATGGGCCCTAATAGAAGGCATAAACATATTATGAAACATTATAATAAAAAACCGACCTAACAAGACAAAATAGAAGACTGGGGCCTCCTAAAACTAAGACATTTGTGCATATTAAAAGACTTGATTAAAAAAAACCCCTCATAAACTGTGAGTTCGACAAATTTGACAATGATTTATTGGACAAAGGGCTAAGTTAAAAAATCTATAGAAAACTGAAATAGAAACTCAAGTGAAAAAGATGACTAATCCAATAGAAAAACGAGCATAAGACATTAATAGATAATTCATCTAAGATGACATCCAGGCAGTCAACAAACATGAAGAAATTCTCAGGATCATTAACCATTCATGAAATAGAAATTAAAACAAAGATGAGACGGCACCTCACATTGGCACTGATAACCAAGTTAAAAGAAAACATCCAGAAAATAATAACTATTAGAGAAGATTTGGAGAGATCGGAGCCCTCAGACACTGCTGATAGAACTGTCCAACTATATGGAAGACAGGATGGTGGTCCCTCAAATAAATGGGACTAGAAAGACCATTTGACTCCGAACATTCTCTGCGCCATATTTACCCTAAGTAAATAAGAAGCAAAACACGAGCATATACAGGCACACCCATGTCTATCCCAATAATATTCACAATAGCAAGAAGCTAGGAACACCCCAGATATCCTTCAGTGGAGGAATAGATAAGTAATCTTTGGTAAAAACATGCAATGGAAGACTAAACATTCATAAAGAATAATTGTAAATTTGTCAAACACCTCATGGCATGCTCCCATTTGGAAGAGAGTATGCTGAGTGAAGTTAGTTGATCCCATCAGGCCAATTACTATATGAGACCATTATTACAAATGGAAAAATCAAGAAAAATTATTTTCATACTAGAAGAAGCGGACTTTGATGATACAGAGAAGCTGGGGTGAAGGGGGAAGGGAAGGTAGTGAAAGAAAAACATATATTAAAGAAAGATACACAGATGGTAACACACATAGATAGTTGCACAGATGATTAAATTCAAGAACATGTATAGTGGCATAGATAGTTTATTTCAAGAAAAGCAAGGACATTGTAACTGTGGGGGTAGCCAGCCCCCCTCCCCCAACTAATCACGGGTTCGGTAGGCGTAATTGTACGGTTAAGATATATGAAGATCATAGTAAAGTCATAGAGAGGTAGAGGAGAGAGAAGAGAGAGTGAAATAAAGAAACCAGACACATTTCATGGCAGCATGCTCGCCTTAGCCCCTCTGGGTGGTCCACGTGGAGGTAGGGGACGAGAAGGCAGGAGAGAGCTCTCATCAGCTTTTCTATTTCTAACCAAAGCTTAGATATCTTTGGGGCATGCAAGCCCTCTGATTACAGATAACAATGTGTGTCATGAGAAGGGGTGGTAACATAGGCAATACAAGCAATAGGAGGGGATGACCTAGGGGTGTACATGTAATAGTTCAGGGAGGGAATAGGGGTACGTATGTGGCAAGAGGGGTGGTGACTCAATATAGTAGCCCAAGCTTAGTCATCCTTGAGTGGTTCCGGGCTTGCCTTTGGGCCCTCCCTCAAGAGAACAATATCAGAGGGAGTGGGCCCTACTTAGGGTGAGTCAGACTATACAGTCTGGGTGCTCTGGATACCCTTAAGGAGAAGAACCTCTGACCTACATTCAGTGATCTCCTAGTGTACAGTCATTTACCACGTGTAGCAAGTGGCGTTTTGAGTTTGGCATATATTTGGGGGAGACAACTTGGGAGATATCTTTCTGTTTCCCACGTATAACTTGTGTTGTTAGATACTGTGGAGTTGGTTCTGACTCATAATTGACTCTGGTACAACAGAACTACACACTGCCTGGTCCTGCACTATTCTCAGAATTGTTACGTTTGAACTCATGTTGCAGCCACTGAGTTAATCCATCTTGTTGAGCGCTTCCTCTTTTTCACTGCCCAAGCATGATGCCCCTTTCCAGGGACTAGTCTCTCCTGATAACGTGTCCAAAGCACTGAGGTAGCTTCACCACCCTGGTCTCTAAGGAACCTTTGGCTGTACTTGTTCCAAGAGAGATTTGTTTGCTCTTTTGGAAGTCCATGGTACGTTCAATAGTCATTGCTGACACTCTGGCAGGTAGATTTTATGTCAACTTGAACCTGTGTGAAAGTGTAGGGGTTAAGTTCAACCTATCAATTAGGATGGGAGACCTGATGGCGCCTCCTTGCAGGTGTGGTCTTTTTTTTAAAATTAATTTTAACAATTTATTAGGGGCTCATACAATTCTTATCACAGTTCATACATATACATACATCAGGTGTGGTCTTTTAATGAGAGACACGGGGAACTTCCTCGGTATACTTTCATCTTTCTGTCTCCAGGGACTGTGTCTCCCTCCTGGAGAGGCAACCTGGAGAGCTGTCAGCACCCTGCCATGCTTCCCCCAATCTTGGATCATGCCACTTGGCACCAACCAGCTTGTGATCTCCCCGCTTCCTGCTTTACCTTTCTTTCTTTCTTTTTAAAAAACAATTTTATTGGGGGCACATACAACTCTTATCACAATCCATCCATCCATCCATTGTGTCAAGCATATTTGTACCTTTGTTGCCATCATCATTCTCAAAACATTTTCTCTCCACTCAAGCCCTTGGTATCAGCTCCTCATTATTTTTTCATGTCTTACACTGTCCTATGTCTCCCTTCACCCACTTCTCTGTCGTCCATGTCCCAGGGAGGGGCCATATGTAGATCCTTGTGGTCAGTTCCTCTCTTGCTTCACCTTTCTGTGGCATTGGCCTGCAGCTCCATGAGTCTGAAGAGGGCCCCTACTAGCATCAGACCCAAGGATGTGAGTTGGACTGGTCTGGGATGACTTTCTTCAATGTATGACTGTCACTGTATTTTGCTTCTTTAGGCAACTCAGCCTAACACAAGCTTCGTAATTCAAATGCATTGATTCTTCTTCAGTCTCGCTTATTCAATTCCCATCTTTCATATGCATATGAGGCAATTGAATATATCATGTCTTGGGTCAGGTGCATTTTAGCCCTCAAAGTAACATCCTTGTTTTTCAATACTTTAAAGAGGTACAGATTTACCCAATGCAATGTGTTGTTTGATCACTTGACTGCCATGTCTATGAGCATTTTGAATCCAAACAAGGTGAAATCCTTGACAACTTCAATTGTTCCCCCCCTCCCATTTATCATGATGTTACCTATTGGCCCAATTATGAGGATTTTGGTCTTCTTGGCATTAAGTTGTAACCCCTATTGAAGGCTGCAATCTTTGACTTTTATCAGCAAGTACTTCAAGTCCTCCTCACTCCAGCAAGCAAGAGTATGTCTTCTGCATATTACATGTTGTTAATAAGCCTTCCTCCGATCCTGCTGCAGCTTTCTGCTTCATATAGCCCAGTTTCTCTGATAGTTCACTCAGCACACAGATTGAAGGAGCGTGGTGAGAGGATACAGCCCTGATGCACAAGTTTCTTAATTCTCTTGTTCTGTTCCCACCACTGTCTCTTCATCCATGTATAGGTTTTGCCCAGGAACAATAAAGAGTTCAAGAATTCCAATTCTTCTCAAGGCTATCCATACTTTGTTATGATCCACATAGTCAAATGCCTTTGCATAGTTAATAAAGAACAAGCAAGCCTTTCTGCTTTCAGCCAAGATCCACCTAACATCAGCAATGATATCCCTTGCCCCAGGTCCTCTTTGAGTCTGGCCTGAACCTGTGGCAGTTCCCTGTCAATGCACTGCTGCATTGTGGAGTGATCTTTAGCAAACATTTATTTGCATATGATATCAATGATATTATTCAGTAATCTTTTTATTCTATTGGGGCACTTTTTTGGAGTGGGTACAAACAATTCTTTCAGTCAATTGGCCAGGTAATTGTCTCCCAAATTTCTTAGCATAGAGGGCTTCATCAGCTTGGGGAAACATTTTAGTTGGTATTCCATCGATTCCTGGGGACTTGTTTTTGGCTAATGCTTTCAGTGTGGCTTGGATTTCTTCCTGCAGTCCTATTGGTTCTTGCTCATTAGCTTCTACTTGAAATGGTTGAGTGTCAACCAGTTCTTTTTGGTACAGTGACTTTGTGCATTCATTTCATCTTCTTTAATGCTTCCTGCATCATGCGATATAGATGCAGGGATTTTTCAATATTTCAAATTGAGGCTGACTTATTTTCTTTAGTTCTTTCGGTTTAAGATATGCTGACTGCGTTCTTCGTCTTTGCTTTTATAACTGTAGGCCTTTTCACATTTTATTATAAATACTTTACTTTGCCTTCTTGAGCTGCCCTTTGAAATGTTCTGTTCAGCTTTGCGAGCTCATCATTTCTTCCATTTGCCTTAGGTGCTCTATGATTAACAGCAAGGTTCAGAGTCTCTTCTGACGTTCACTTTGATTCTTTCTTTGCTGTCTTTTGAATGACCTTGAGCTTTCTTCACGTCTGAGGTTCTTGATGTCCTCCCACAGCTTATCAAGTCTTCTCTCATTTGTGTTCGGTGTATTCAATCTGTTCCTGAAATGTTCTCAAAATTAAGGAGGGATATACACAAGGTTGTATTTTGGCTTTATGGATTTGTTTTCATTTTCTTCAACTTCAACCTGAATGGCCTGTGGCCTGGTTTTAGCTGCTGATAGTGACCTTCTCTATTATCTCTTCCCAGGATATGGTCAATTTGATTTATGTGTATTCTATCTGAAGACGTTCATGTGTACAGTTGCCCTTTGTGTTGTTGGAAAAAAGTGTTTGCTACGAACAAGTTGCTAGTCTTGCAAAATCCTATCATGCGACCTCTACTTCATTTCTTTCAACAAGGCCACACTTTCCAACTACCGTTCCTTACTCTCTGTTTCCATCTTTTGAATTTCAATTGCCAACAATTATCGATACATCTTGATTGCATGTTTGATCAGTTTTAGGCTGCAGATACTGATAAAATTCTCTAATTTCATCACTAGCTTTAGTTTTTGGTGCATAAATTTGAATAATAGTTGTATTGACTGAGTTTCCTTTTATTAGAATAGATATTATCCTATCATTGGAGTCCCCTTAGGGATTATGTGTTGGGCTACTAGTTGCAAGGTTACCAGTTCAAAACCACTAGCAGCTCTGCAGGAGAAAGATGACCTTTCTACTACAGTAATGAGTTACTGTCTTGGAAAATCAGAAGTCTTACAGGGCTGTTATGAGTTGGCATTGACTTGGCGGCAGCGAATTTGGTTTGCATTTCAGTATCTGTCAATGTTCAATGGCTCAGGTTTTCAGAGGCTAAGTCATCAGAAGTAGACAGACTATTCCATCTTCATAGTGCATTTTTAGTCACTGTGCTGAAACTCGTTCACTTTGGGTGACCCTGCTGGCATTTGAAATACCAGTGACATAGTTCCAGCATCACAGCAACACACAAACTACTACAGTATGGCACTCTGATAGACAAGTAATGGAACTTTGTGATAGAGCATCATTAAAAATAAGTCTCAAGAGATCTCAAGCAGAAAGAAAATGTTTTGAAAATGATGATGGCAACCTATGTACAAATGTGTTTGACACACAGGCATCAGAAGACTCAAAACAAATAAACATTTTGATGCGAACGAGGGGGCTCAGAATGGAGACCCAAAGCCCATCTGTAGATAATTGGACATCCCCTTACAGAAGGATCACAAGGAAGGGATGAGCCAGCCAGAGGGCTGTATAGCACCCACAAAACACAACATTCCTCTAATGCTTCCCCCCACCAACTATCATGACCCCAGTTCTATCTTAAAAATCTGGCTAGACCAGAGCATGTACACTGGTACATATAAGAGCTCTGAACACACAGAATCCAGGTCAGATAAACTCCTCAGGACCAATGTTGAAGTAGTGACACCATGAGGGTAGGGGGAAGGGGAGTTTGTGGAAAGGGGAAGAAAGTGGGGGGGAAACAATAGCAATGATAGATGTATGCCCCCCCCCTCTTCCCCAGGGACAAAAACTGGAAACATGGATGAAGGGAGAGAGCAGACAGTGTAAAATATAAAAATAATTTATAAATTATCATGGGTTCATGAGGGTGGGAGGGTACGGGAGAGAGGGGCAAAAAGAGGAGCTGATACCAAGGGTTCAAGTAGAAAAGAAAATATTTTGGAAATGATGATGGCCACATATGTACAAATGTGCTTGATACAATTGATGTATGGATTGTTCTAAGACCTGTTAGAGCCCCCAACACAATGGTTTATTTTTAAAAAGTCTCAGTGAGAAGATCAGGAAACTGAGGCTGCATAAATGCTTAGCTTTGAGGCAAAAGCTGGATTGAGGCCTCCAGGCAGGCCAAGCAGCCTCCTCAGTAAAAGAAAGAAAAGAAAAAGCTCTTTGAAATCCATAGGGCCTGTTCTCTACGATCCTATATACATGTGGCTATAATTTGGAATTGACTTGATGGCACAGTTGTTTTGTTTTTTTAAATCAACCCCTTCCCTTGCCTGGCTGGGAGTGAGCCCGACAGCTCCCACAGTCCCCAGACGAGCCTCGAGGCCAGGTATTTAAAGGTGCACATCACTTGGACCCCACGACTTGTTCATTCATCAGTTTGTCTACCGCGATGACTTGTGTGCTGCTGCAATGTTGTGGCTCTTTCTAGGGACAGAAAACATCATCTTTCTCCTTGGGGCTGGAAGACCCTCTATTGCCAGGAAAGATGCTTTCCCAAAGTAGAGTCCACATTAGTGACATGCTGTGGATGGAGGAAACTTCCAGCAGTTTTATTTGCTGATATGGTGGGATTTAAAATGAGAAGAAACAGCTATAGATGCCCATTAATAATTGACATGTGGGATGTTTGTAGTATGAATGTAGGGCATTTTTGAGTTGTAAAAAAATTAAAATGCTTACAGATTAAAGTTCTAGGCATTAGTGAGCTGATGGGTTTTGGTCGTTTTCGGTTTGGGCCATTTTGAATCAAATAATCATACAGTCTACTTTGGGGAATGACAAATAGGAAAATATGTAATTTTCATAATCAGAAAGGACATTTCAGGATCAGTCTTGAAGGATAACACTGTCTGTGATTGGATAATATCCATAAGCCTACAAGGAAGATGAGTTAATAAGCTAATATTTCAATGTACATACATGTACATACATCAATTGTATAAAGCACATCTGTACGGTCTTTGCCCTAATCATTTTTTTTCTCCTCTTTTCTTTTTTTTACATTTTATTAGGGACCCATACAACTCTTATCACCATCCATACATATACATACATCAATTGTATAAAGCACATCCACACATTCCCTGCCCCAATCATTCTCAAAGCATTTGCTCTCCACTTAAGCCCCTTGCATCAGGTCCTCTTTTTTTTTCCCCCTTCCTCCCCTTTCCCCCCTCCCTCATGTGCCCTTGGTAATTTATACCTCGTTATTTTGTCATATCTTGCCCTATCCAGAGTCTCCCTTCCCCCCTTCTCTGCTGTCCTTCTCCCAGGGAAGAGGTCACATGTGGATCCTTGTAATCAGTTCCCCCTTTCCAGTCCACTCACCCTCCACTCTCCCAGCATCGTCCCTCACACCCTTGGTCCTGAAGGTATCATCCACCCTGGATTCCCTGTACCTCCAGCCCTCATATGTACCAGTGTACAGCCTCTGTCCTATCCAGGCCTGCAAGGTAGAATTCGGATCATCTACCCTGTTTTTAAGGTTGACTCACATTCGTTGTAGGTTAATATTATCTCCACTTCTTGAGATAAAAGGAGCCCTGGTGGCTCTGGGCTGATGGTTCAAATCCACCAGTCTCTCCATGGGTGAAAGATGAGGTGCTATGGTAAAGATTCCCAGGATCATAGAAACCCTATATATGATCACTAACAGCTGGAATTGACTAGATGGTACTGGGAGTGGGTCTTACCTGTTTTTAAAACTGCACACCATTTGTCATTATCTGGCCTGCTGTCTTTCAGTAACTGCTGTTGATTCGATGATAATGACTGGTCTTCTAGGTTCCTGCTGCCCTCTTGTGGCCATTTGTTTTCCTGGGCAGATAATATCTGGCCTCATGTGAATCCACCATCAAGATCCTTGCTCTTACGGAGCTTTTATCCTAGCGTTAATAAATTGTATACACAAACACATGAAATATACATGTATCTTAATAAACTACAAGCACAAACACATAAACTCATATACACAAATACCTTTTAGCAGACAAAGCTATTTTCTGTATGAGTACTTTGGGTTTATTTTCTTTCAAATATACATAAAATAAACATAATTAATTTGAAGAGATGTGGGCAACAAGTGAAATGCTTTAAGGAGAAGGTCAAGATTCTTCTTTCTCTACAATTACTCTTTAGGTAATAAAGGCAAATGCATCAGACAAAAGAGAGCCGTTTGTTCAGGCTATTGCAACAGGGAGAAATTTCACTATTGAGAAATATGTCAAAACCAATAAAATTCAAAAAAAAAAAGAAAAAAATTCAGAGTCTTGTGGAAAAAGGAATTAGTGAGGAAGGATGCGGGTGGGTTTTTCTCTTGAAATATGCAGGAGTATGGTAGTATTTCGTGATGAACAGTTTCTTTAAAACACAAAAACCTAGGGGATTTCTTAACCATTCCTATTTCCTGGCAACTCAAGGTGTAGGCAAATTTTAATATTGCCATGATTAGTGTGATGGTTAAGATGGTGTGTCAGCCTAGCTCATAATTCTCAGTGGTTTGGCAGTGAGATAACCATCCCGCAGATGGAATGTAAAGCTCTTAATTTTAATGGGTGGCTTTTCTTATTCTTCTTTCTTTGCTTGTGATGTTTGCATTATATCTAAAAAATCATTATTTAATCCAAGGTATACTCCTATATTTCTTCTTGGAGTTTTAAAGGTTTAGCTCTTACATTTAATGTCTGCTGCATTTGATTTTAAATTCCCTGCCTTTGAGTTGATTCCGACTCATAGCTTCCGCAAAGGACAGGTGGAACTCCCCCAAGGGTTTCTGAGACGGCCACGCTCAACCGGCATAGAGACCTTGATCTTTCTCCAGCAGAGCCTCGGGGTGTGGACGTAGCAGCCCAACAAGCAACTACTGCTGTGGATTACAATTTAATAGAAAGGAAATGAACATCCTCACAATGTGACCAGCAGAGGACGTCATGGTAAACAGAGAAGAGATTGAAGTTGTTGAGGATTTCATCTTGCTTGGATCCACAATCACTGCTTGTGGAAGCAGCCCTCAAGAGATCAAAAGACATGCTGCATTGGGTTAATCTGCTGCACAAGACCTATTGAAAGCTTTTAAAATTCAGCAGGTTACTCTGAGGATTAAGTTGTACGTGACCCCAACTCATGAAAACTTCAATGGCCTTTTATGCACATGACATTGAATAAAGAAGATCAAAGAAGAATCCGTGAATTTGAAATACGGTGTTGTCGAAAAATAGTGAAATACCATTGGCTACCAAAAGAATAAACAGAACAGAAGAAATAGTCAAAGGGAAACATCAACGAAGTCTCCATGGAAGGACACCAGCTCACGTGATCCAAGGATTGTAAATAGTAAGGAGGGAATGCGATCAGAGCTTCAACTGTGAGCACTTGGTTTGGAGAAAGCTATACAGACGACAGCTGACGTTAGGTGCCATCAAGTCAGTTCCGACCCATCGAGACCTTACGTACAACCGAATGAAACACTGCTCAGGCCTGCCCTATCTTCACAATTGTTCCCAGACTGGATCCCATTGTTGCAGCCACGGAGCCAATCCATCCTCCTTGAGGATCTTCCTCTTTTGTGCTGCCCCTCTGTTTAAAAAAAACATTTTTTTTTGCCCCTCTGTTTTACAAAACTTCATGTCCATCTTCAAGGTCTGGTCTCTCCTGACAAAGTAGGTAAGATTTCTCCATCCTTGCCTTAAGGAGAATTCTGGCCGTATGTCTTACAAGAAAGGTTGGTTTGTCCTTTTAGAAGTCCAGGATATGTTCAGTACTCTTTTCCAGTATCACAATTAAAATGCATAGGTACTTCTTCTATGGTCTTTCTTGTTCAAATTCCCACTTTCACATGAATATGAGGCAATTGAAAATACCATGTCTTGGGTCAGGAGCACATTAGTGCTCAAAGTAACATTTTTGCTTTTCAATACCCTAAAGAGGTCGGGTACAGGAGATTTATCCAATGCAACATGCATTTTGATCTCTCAATTGCTGTTTCCATGAACATTGATTGTGAATCCAAGCAAAACAAAAGTCTTGACAACTTAAATTTTTCTCCGTTTATCATGCACATTTCTCCAGTGGTGAGGATTTTGGTCTTTTTAACATATGAACTGTAATCCACACAGAAGACTGCAATCCTCAACCTTCAATAGCAATCCTCAATCTTCATCATGCTTCAAGTCCGCCTCACTTTCAGGAAGCAAGGTTGTGTCATCTGCACATCAAAGATTGGTCATAAGCCTTCCTCCAGTCCTGATGCCACACTCTTCTTCATATAATCTAGCATTTCTGATGTTTTGCTCAGCATGCAGTTTGAATAAGTAAGGTGAAAGGACACAACCCTTGCTGAGCACACCTTTCCTGATATTAAACCACGCTGTATGAGCTTATTCTGTCTTCACAACTGCTTCTGGACCCACATACAGGTTCTACATAGGAACAATGAGGTGTTCTGAAGTTACCATTCTGCTCCAGACTATCCATAATTTGTTATGTTCCAAAGAGTTGAATGTCTTTGCATAGTCGATGAAACACAAGTGCACATCTTTCTGGTATTCTCTACTTTGAGCCAAGCCCATCGGACATCAGCAATGATATCACTTGCTCTAGATCCTCTTCTGAATTCCGCCTGTCAATGTACTGCTGCAACTGTTGTTGAATGATCTTCACAAAACTTTACTTGTATGTGATATTAGTGATATTGTTCCATAATTTGAGCATCTTGTTGGGTCATTTATTTGATGTGGGTTCAAATATGGATCTCTTCAAGTCAAATGGCCAAAGAGTCTTCTTTAAAACTTCCTGGCATAGATGAATAAGTGCTTCTAGTATTTCATCAACTTGTTGAAACATTTCATTTGGTATTCCAACAATTCTAGGAGGCTTTGTTGTTGTTGTTGTTAATGCTTTCAGTACAACTTGGATTTTCCCCCCTCAGTACTATTGGTTCTTGCTCACATATTACCTCTTGATGTGGTTGGACGTTGACTTGTTCTTTGTGGTACACAGATTCTGTGTATTCTTTTCATTTTCCTTTGGTACTTTTTGTATCTTTCAATATTTTGCCCATATAATGTTTCAATAAGGATCCCTGGTGGCATAGTGGTTAAGCATTGGGCTGTGATTCACAAAGTCAGCAGTTCAAAACACCAAGTGTTCAGCAGGAGAAAGACCAGCCTTTCTACTCACTATAAATAGTTACAGTCTCAGAAACCCTCAGAGGCATTTCTACCCTGTCCTATCGGCCCGCTATGAGTCTGCATCAACTAGGTGGCAATGAGTTTTTAAAAAAAATTCAATATTGCAAGTTGAGGCTTGAATTTTTCCTTGAGCATTTCAGTTTAAGATATGCTGAGTATGTTCTTCTTTAAAAATTTTCTAACTCTAGGTTTTTGCACATTTCATTATATATTTTACATTATCCACTTGAGCTTTCTTTTGCAATTTTCTGTTCATCTCTTTGACTTCATCACTTCTTTCAGTTGTCTGAACTTTTCTGCAATTAACAGCAAGGTTTAGAGGCTTTTCTGACATCCACTTTGCTCTTTTCTTTCTTTCCTGTCTTTTGAATGACCTTTTGCTTTCCTCACATATGATTCTCTTGATGTCCGCCCACAGTTCCTCAGGTCTTCTGTCATTAGTGCTCAATGAGTCAACTCTGTCCTTGAAATGTTCTTGAAATTCAGGAGAGATAGACTCAAGGTTGTATTTTGGCTGCTGTGGACTTGTTTCAATATTTTTTAACTTCAACCTGAACTTACATACGAGCAATTATTCCATAGTCAATCTCTGGCCTGCCTTTAGCTGGAGATACAGAGTTTCTCCATCATCTCTTCCCACAGATGTAGTCAATCTGATTTATGTGTATTCCATCTGGAGAAGTCTGAATGTATAGTCACCATTCATGTCGTTGAAAAAAGGTATTTGCTGTGAACAAGTCATGGGTCTTGCAAAATTCTATCATGCTATCTCTAGCTTCTGTCTATCACTAAGGCCATATTTTCCAATGACTGTTCCTTCCTCTCTGTTTCATCTTTTTCATTCCAATTGCCAATCATTATCAATACATCTTGAGTTCATGTTTGATCTGTTTCAGACTGAAGATGCTGACAAAATTCTTCAATTTCTTCATTACTAGCTTTAGTGGTTGATGGATAAATGTGAATAATAGTTTCATTGACCGGACTTCCTTCAGAAAGAAAGACATTGTCCTATGACAGCATTGTACTTCAAGATAGATCTTGAAAGGTTCTTTTTAATGATGAATGTGACACCATTCTTCTTTTTTACTCTCCCAGCATAGTAAATCATATGACTTTATGATTCAAAATGCTCAATACCAATCCATTTCAGCTCATGAATGATTAGGATACCGATCTTTATGCATTCCATTTCATTTTTGATGACTTCCACTTTCCCTAGATTCATGCTTCATACATTCCAACTATTCATGGATGTTTGCAGCTCTTCCTTCTCATTTTGCGTCATGCCCCATCAGCAAAAGAAGGTCTTGAACACTTTGCTCCCACCGATTTTACTCCCTCCAGGTCATCATGGTTCACTCTACTTTGTGAAGGCAGCTCTTCCTCAGGCATGTATTTAGTGTCTTCTGACCCAAGGGGCGTATCTTCTGGCATTGACTCTGACAAGGTTCTGCTTATGTTCATGAAGTTACAAGTATCTGACAAGATTTTGATCCTATTCATAGGTTTTCTGTGACTAATTGCTCTCAAGTGGACAGCTTACTACTTCTTTGTAATGCGTTCTCAGTCTGGAAATTCTGCTCATACCTGTTCACTTTGAGTGACCTTGCTTATATTTGAAATACCAGTGACATAGCTTTCACCGTTCCAGGAACACACAAGCTGCCGCAGTATGATAGAGTTTAGGAGGCTAGACATTTGAATTTAGGCCACTAGCTCTCTCTATGTGATTGCTATCTGTGTGTACTCTGTGAGAAACTTCTTGTAGCATGTTCTCTATGTTCTTTGGATAGCCCCACTTTCCTCCATTACTACTTACTGGTTTCTGGGCCTACCCTCTTTTTTTTAATCATTCAGAAGAGATTAGATGCAGGATAGATTTATGACCTCATCACCATAACAAAACCCTGTTGACCCCAAGGTTTGTGGTCTAGAATGACAATTCATATTTTTGGAAGAAACAATTTGATCCATAGTAAATGGCAAGACATCTCCCTCTCTCTGGAGGATATTAATAGAATGGATTATCTAGCCCTCCAAATAAAAGTATGCCACTTCTAATTCATTTATAAAGGCCAAAAGTGCATGTACACATAAAAAATGTCAAATTCATATAAAACAAATTGTGATGCAATTATTGGGTGCTGTTAAGTTCATTTTAATTTCTGATAATCCGTGTAACAGAGTGAAACTGTCCCATAGGTGTTTTTTTTTTTTGACTTGTAAAAGAAAACCTGCAGATTACCAGGTTTTTCTCCCATAGAATAGCTCAGTGGGTTGGAATTACCAATCATTTAGTTAGCAGCTGAGTGTTTAACTACTTGTGACACCAGTATTCTTAGCAGACTGCTCCCATTAATATATATGGATGTAGAAAACCTTAGCATCCATATAACACAAGAAGAAATAGATACAGTCATTAAAAACAATTCTCAACATCAAAAAGTCCTGCAGGGATTTCTACAAAACATTTAGATAAGAGTTAACACAATCATATATAATTTATTCCAGGTATAGAAAAGGATAATATACTACTAAACTCATTTTATGAAGCAACTATAGCCTTGATATCCAAACCAGACAAAACATCACTAGAATAGAAAATTATAGATCAATATTCCACATGAACATAGATGTCAAGCATTTCAACAAGGCAATAGAATTCACCAAAACATTAAAAAATACATCATGATCAAGTTGACTTCATAGCAGGTATGCAACGATTGTTTCACATGAGAAAAGCAATCAATGTAACCCATCATATAAATAAACCAAAAGAATTACATGGTTATATCAATTGATGCAGAAGAGGTATTGAATAAAATTCAACATACATCTTTGATAAAAACACTCAATAACACAGGAATAGAATGGGAAATCCTCAACATAATAAAGGCCATATATGCAAGAGCAATGGCCAGTATTTCAATCAACAGAGAGAAATTGAAGCATTCTGCCATTAAATGGATAACAGAGAAGGTTGCCCTTTATCACCACTCTTATTTAATATAGTCTATAAGTCTGACCCAGAGTTATACGACACCAAAAAGGTATTAAATGGATCCAAATTGTCAAAGAAGAAGCAAAGCTCTCTATATTGACAAATAACATGATCTTATATATAGAACCCCTCAAAGACTCAATAAAATAATTGCTGGAACTAATTGAAAAATTTGGCAATGTAGCAGGCTGTAAGATCAACACATCACAATCAATTGAGTGTTTATATATTAAGGAAGAGGACTCTGAAAAGGAAATTAAAAGGACAATACCATCTGCAATAATACAATGCTTAGGAACAAATCTAACAACAACAACAACAAAAACAAAAGGTTTACACAAAGAAAATTATAAAACACTTCCTCAAGAAACAAAAGAGACATACATACATGAAGCATATCCTATGTTCATGGGCAGAAAGATTTAATATCATGAAAAGGTCAATATTACCAAAGGCACCTTATAAATTTAATGCAAATCCAATCAAAATCTGAGCACAAGTCTTCAAAGATATGGGAAAAACTAATCACCAACTTCATATGGAAAGGAAAGAAACCCACTATAAACGAGACACTACTAAAAGACTAAACATAGGAGACCTCTCACTCCCTGACTTCAAAACATAACATACAGCTATGGTAACCAAAACAGCTAGGTATTGATATGATATGTATGTAGACCAGTGGATCAGAATAAAGGCGACAGAAAACCAACAGAGCATCTACAGACACCTGATTTTTGTTTTTTAAAAGAATTAAAACCTATTAAATGGGGAAGAGATAGTCTTTTCAAGAAATGATGCTGGGAAAACTGGATCTCTAAGTGCAAAAGAATGAAATAGGACCCACTCCTCCCATCATATACAAAAACAAATTCAAGATGTTTTAAAGTCCTAAATATAAAACCTAGAATTATAATGACAATCAATGAAAAAATGGCCCTAGTACAAGGCATAAAAACATTACCAAACATAAAGAAAAGCATCCATACTATAGAAGACAAAATAGTAGAGTGGAATATCCTTAAAACCCCAAAAAAAAAAAAAATTAAAAAAAAGAGGACCTGATGCAAGGGGCTTAAGTGGAGAGCAAATGCCTTGAGAATGATTGGGGCAGGGAATGTGTGGATGTGCTTTATACAATTGATGTATGTATATGTATGGATTGTGGTAAGAGTTGTATGAGCCCCTAATAAAATGTAAAAAAGAAAAGGAAAAAAAATCTACCCCCCCTCCCCCCAAATACAGCAATTTGTATATCAAAAGACTATATTAAAGGAGTGAAAAATGAACTCACCGATTGGGAAAAATATTTGGCCATGCTATATTGGATAGGAGGCTAATTAATATTTTTCCATAAAACTAAAACACCTCAATGAAAACCACCTAAGTAATCTGACCCAAAAGGGCTGAAGGTGGGATGGACACATCTCTAAAGTTGAGATCCAGGTGGCTAACAGACATATGAAGAACTTCTTGTGATTTTTAGCTATAAATGAAATACAAATTAAAATGATGAGATACCACCTCACACTGACCTTGATAGCAAAATAAATAATAAAACAACAACAATCCAAACAACAACAACAACAATCCAGAAAACCCAGAAAATAAAAAAAGTGCTTGGAGGATGTAGAGACATCGGGACACTCATGCATTGCTGGTAGGATTGCAGAACTGTACATCCACTACGGAAAACAGGATGGCGCTTCCTTATACAAATGTGAATAGAAACGCCATAAACCCGTGCACTCTCTCTACTTGGTATAGATCACAAAGAAATAAAGAACAATAGATAAATGGCACAGCCTTGTTTGCTGAAAGTGAAGACTATTCAAAGCACTCTTTGATGAAGAATAAAGTGGATAGGATGGTTTATAAATTAACATAAAACAAAAGCTCTCACAACTGGGCCAGAAGCAACTTCATGTTAAACAGAGAAAAAGTTGAAGTCAAGGATTTTATTTTACTTGAATTTATAATCAATACCCATTGAAAGGGCATCAAACAATGTATTTTTAAAATCATTTTATTGGGGGCTCGTACAACTCTTATCACAATCCATACATACATCCATCTTGTCAAGCGCATTTGTACATCTGTTGCCATCATAATTCTCAAAACATTTTCTTTATACTTGAGCCCTTGATATCAGCTCCTCATTTCCTCCCTCCCTCCCCCACCCCAAACAGCATTTTTGTGTAGGACAAACCTCTTTAAAATATTAAAAAGAAAAGATGTTACTTTTAAGACTAAGGTATGCTTGACACCAAGCTCTTGTATTTTTAACCACCTCATAAGCTGTACAATGAATAAGGAAAACTTAAGAGGAATTATTGTGCTGGTGAAGAATATTAAATATATCATGAATCACCAGAGCAAAACCAAGTCTGTGCTAGAACTAGTACAGCCTGAATGCTTTTTAGACATGAGTATGGTGAGACTTTGTCTCTTTTATTTAGGGCATGTTATCAGGATGAATCAGTTTCTTAAGAACAGTGTTTCTCAAGCTGTGGGTCATGATCCTTTGGGGGTTGAATGACCTTTTCACAGAGATCACCCAATTCATGACAGTAACAAAATGACAGTTATGAAGTAGCAATGAAAATAATTTTATGGTTGGGGGGTATGTCACTACAACTCGAGGAACTGTATTAAAGGGTCCGGGCATTCGGAAGGTTGAGAACCACTGCTGTAGAAAGACATAATGTTTGGTAAAGTCGAGGGTCAGCAAAAAAGAAACACGATGAAGTGGATTGATACAGTGGCTGCAACAATGGGCTCAACCATAGGAAAGATTGTGAGTATGGGACAGGCTGGAGAAGAATTTCATTCTGTTGTACATTGGACGCCCAAGAGTAGGAACCAACCTAACAACAACAACCTTTTTTTTTTTTTCTGTGAATGATTCTGCGATCTTCAGTTTATACCATGTAAAACATGGCAGTTTTAACATCTTGTGAGATTCAAATCATGATCTTTTAAATTGATCTCTGAGTTTGGGGAACAAAACTCTGAAGCGGCAAATCATGGTTGTAGGGTGGATGGAGTAAGGGTTCCCAACAAAATGTTCATAGTGCAGTCCTTACTATCCTTGACAAAAAAGCAGGTGTATTTTCATAATGAAAAAGATTCTTAGAGTCACTTTCCTGGCCTTTTTTTCTCGTTACTACAGTTTCAAAGTTCTTAAAATTCCTTTATAATAAGGTCCCCATGAGCCTCTTGTGTCTAGTGAAAATCTATTAAGATTACTGTTGGAAGCCATCCCAACCATGCTGTCTAGCAAAGGTACAGCCTGCTAGAAGGAGCATCTGCAGAGCAGAGCTTCCCAGGGAGGGTTTCCAACATCCCTCGATTATTTGCTGTTGTTAAATCCATTCTTGAGTATTTTGTGCATTGTCATGTTTACTGCACCTGGAGGGGATGCGAGGGCAGTCTTGAGAAGTATGAATGAAACCAGATCTAAAACTTGCTTCAGTATGACGGGGCTTTCCATAACAGAGACATTGGAGAGGCTTAGTGTATTGGACAGGGTTCTCTAGAGAGACAAACCAGATTGCTAGTAATTATATATAAATATATTTATAAAGATAGATATATAATTCAAGAAATAAACCATTAAATAATATACAGATAGATAATACAAGAAATTAACAGTTAAGTTATAAAGTAGTGAGACACTAGCAGTCCTTCAAGTTTTGAGAGCTGCCAGTTACTAGTCCCCTTCTGTAGAGAGAGCGGGGCTATATATACCCAGGCAGCAAACTGCAGGGCAGGTCCCCAACTGTCATCAACTGTCAGTCTCCAGCTCCAGAGATGAACATTCCAATCGTGTGGGCTTAAAGGGACCTCAACTTACAGCGATGCAGTCCACATGCTAGGCATCCCACAGGTAGTGTTCCCCTTTAAACTGAGGCACAGAACAACAAGCCATTTATCCCTCTGCCCTTCAGTTAATCCTACTTGTGTTTATCGGCCAGGCTGGCACAATAAACTATACCAATCCACCCCTTGTCAGCCTGGCACCTGTACACAATTCTTTACCAATACATACTTATATAATTTCCAGATATTAATGAAATCACACTTATACTTATCATCAATCATCTATCATACATATAGATGAAAACACACTGAGTCAAATTATATCTGATATAACATACTTGAACAAAGGAAATATATGCAATAATCACATACAAAGAAAATACATTGACAATTACAAGCCTCGCTTTTGCAATTGATCACGTGGTCGTAATTGATAGGTAGAACTGCCTTCTACTGCTACCCATTCTGTATTACCTTTGCCCTCAGCAAGCACCTCAGCTGGCTGTGGTTTTTGGCCTGACGGGGTGACCCAGACCTTCATTGCTGAGGGGTCTGGGTCATTATAAGTCCTGGTAGGATTGGGTTGCTGCAACTTACCATTTACTTTAATAACAGGGCATGGTAACACTTAGAGTCGGTCTATGGGATCTCCTGGATTCCAGACATATTCTTCTTTACCTCCATTATGTAGTACCAGTCCAATTTCTCCTTGGTAATCAGGATCAATCACACCACTTAGTACAGTGACACTCTTCCTGACCTGTTGATCCAAAGACATGAGAAGTCCAAAGTGCCCAGGGGGCATTCTCAGCTGCCAGTTCAGTGGAATCCGTGCTGTGTTTCCAGGTGGGAGAGTTCCTTTTTTCGGAACCAGGACCTCCAGGCCTGAGGAACACAGGGTTGCTGGGACAGGAAGCAAAAATGCTGCAAGGGGATCACTAGAAGTAATAGTGAGTGGTGCCACTCCAGCTTCTACCCCTTGGTTCCTGGACCCATGAATTCTGGCTATTGGAGACACAGCACTATATATTGGCTGCTGGTTTAGAGCGTATACAGTTTCCTGGAGAACATTAACCCAGCCCCGCAAGTTGTTGCCACCTAGTTGGCACCGTAATTGTGTCTTTAGGAGCCCATTCCATCATTCTATCAAGCCGGCAGCTTCAGGATGATGAGGAACATGATACGACCAGTGGATTCCATGGGAATGGGCCCATTGCCGCACTGTATTTGCTGTAAAGTGAGTTCCTTGATCTGAAGCAATGCTATGTGGGATGCCATGCCGGTGCATGAGGCATTCTGTAAGTCCACGAATAGTAGTTTTGGCAGAAGCATCACGTCCAGGGAAGGCAAATCCATATCCAGATTAGGTGTCTATTCCAGTAAGAACAAAACGCTGTCCCCTCCATGATGGAAGTGGTCCTATGTAATCAACCTGCCACCAAGTTGCTGGTTGATCTCCCCAAGGAATTGTCCCATATCTTGGACTTAATGTTGGTTTCTGTTGCTGGCAAATGGGACACTCAGCAGTGGCAGTGGCCAAGTCAGCCTTGCTGAGTGGAAGTCCATGTTGCTGTGCCCATGAATAACCTCCATCCCTGCTGCCATGTCCACTTTGTTCATGTGCCCATTGGGCGATAACAGGGGTGGCAGAGGAAAGAGGAGGACCAGTCTCCACAGTGCGTGTCATCTTATCCACTTGATTATTAAAGTCCTCCTCTCCAGAGGTAAACCTTTGGTGAGCGTTCACGTGAGATACAATTAATTTTACTTTCTCGGCCCATTCAGAGAGGTCTATCCACATACCTCTTCCCCACACCTCTTTGTCACCAATTTTCCAATCATGGTCCTTCCGATTCCCTGACCATCCAGCCAAGCCATTAGCCACAGCACACGAATCAGTATATAATCTCACATCTGGCCATTTTTCCTTATATGCAAACTGAACGGCCAGGTGCACTGCTCAAAGTTCTGCCCATTGGGAAGATTTCCCTTCACCGCTGTCCTTTAGGGAGATCCCAGAAAGGGGCTGTAGTGCTGCTGCTGTCCACTTACGAGTGGCACCTGCATATCTTGCAGAGCCATCCGTAAACCAAGCATGACTTTTTTGGTCTTCACTTAAAGTATGATAAGGAACTCCCCAGGAAGCCATAGGTGCAGACTGGGAGAAAGGAGGCAATGTGACAGGAGTGGAGACTGTTGGCATTTGGGCCACTTCTTCATGCAGCTTACTTGTTCCTTCTGGTCCTGCTTTGGCCCGATCTCGTATATACCACTTCCATTTAACAATGGAGTGTTGCTGCGCACGTCCAACTTTATGATTATGTGTGTCAGACAGTACCCAGTTCATGATAGGTAATTCAGGCCTCATGGTGACTTGGTGGCCCATGGTGAGGCGTTCAGTCTCCACCAAGGCCCAGTAACAGGCCAACAGCTGGTTTTCAAAGGGGGAGTAGCTGTTTGCAGAGGATGGCAAGACTTTACTCCAAAATCCCAATGGTCTACGCTGTGATTCACCAATAGGGGTCTGCCAAAGACTCCACACTGCATCTTTATCTACAACTGACACCTCTAGCACCACTGGGTCAGCTGGATCATATGGTCCCAGTGGCAAAGCAGCTTGCACGGCAGGCAGCCTGCACTTGTTGAAGAGCCTTTTTTTGTTCTGGGCCCCCACTCAAAAATGGAGGCTTTTCGTGTCACTTGATAAATAAGTCGAAGTAGAACACCCAAGTGAGGAATCTGTTGCCTCCAAAATCCGAAGAGGCCCACTAGGCGTTGTGCCTCTTTTTTAGTCATTGGGGGAGCTAAATGTAATAGCTTATCCTTCACTTTAGTAGGAATATCTCGACATGCCCCACACCACTGGACTCCTAGAAACTTTACCTGAATCTTTGTTGGGTTAATTTCCCAACCCCTTGTACGCAGATATTGTACCAATGAATCTAGAGTCTTTGATACATCCTCCTTAGTGGGTCCAATCAGCATAATGTCATCAATATAATGGACCAGTGTGACATTTTGTGGAATAGAAAGGTGGTCAAGTTCCCTCCGGACTAAATTATGGCAAAGGACAGAAGAGTTGATGTACCCCTGGGGGAGAGTTGTGAAAGTATATTGTTGCCCCTGCCAGGTGAAGGCAAACTGCTTCTGGTGGTCCTTTGAGCCTGGTATGGAGAAGAAGGCATTAGCCAGATCAATAGCTGCATACCATGTACCAGGAGAAGTATTAATTTGCTCAAGCAATGTAATCACATCTGAGACAGCAGCTGCAATTGGAGTCACCACCTGCTTAAGTTTACGATAATCCACTGTCATTCTCCAGGATCCATCTGTCTTCTTTACAGGCCAAATTGGTGAATTAAATGGGGATGTAGTAGGAATCACCACCCCTGCATCTTTCAAGTCTTTGATGGTGGCACTGATCTCTGCAACCCCTCCAGGAATGCGGTATTGCTTTTGGTTCACTATTTTCCTAGGTAATGGCAATTCTAATGGTGTCCACTTGGCCTTTCCTACCATGATAGCCCTTATGCCACATTTTTGGGATCCAATATGGGGGTTCTGCCAGTTACTAAGTATGTCTATTCCAATGATGCATTCTGGAACTGGGGAAATAACCACAGGATGGGTCCGGGGGCCCACTGGACCCACAGTGAAGCGTACTTGAGCTAAAATTCCATTGATAACTTGACCTCCATAAGCCCCCACTCTGATTGGTGGGCCTTCGAAACATTTTGGGTCTCCTGGAATTAGTGTCAGTTCTGAGCCGGTGTCTAGTAATCCCCGAAAAGTTTGATTATTTCCTTTCCTCCAATGAACAGTCACTCTTGTGAAAGGCCGCAGGTCCCTTTGGGAAGGGTAGAAGAAAGACTAACAGTATAAACCTTTAGTGATGTAGCAGGATCCTCCTTACAAGGGACCCGGCCTCCCCTTCATTCAAGGGGTTGCCGGTCTGTAAACTGGCTCAGGTCTGGGAATTGATTGAGCGATCGTGACTGTCTATTCTGCTGTTCACCTGATCTACCATTCTTTTGCCTGTACAGATCATGTAAATATTTAGTAGGCTTCCCATCTATTTCATTCCTAGGGACACCGTGGCTAAGTAGCCAATGCCATAATTCCACACGAGACAGGTTGCTTTGATTATTATTGAAAACTTGTTGTCTATTATAACCACGCCCACCCTGTCTCTGTTGATTCAGTGCTGACACCTGCCCTCTACCATCACGGGGACCAATCAGCCCCATTGTGGGCAAATGTCGGAGTTCACTTAGGGCAGTGCCCACAGTTAATCCTGGTGCACATAGAATAGCAATTACAGGAGTCTTAAGAGAAGCTGGGTCCCACTTCACAAACTTGTTCCTTATGGTTGTGGTAAAGGGTATGTCTTCAGGACACCCCCTTTTTGGATCTATGGGAATATCTTGATAGATCCATTCTAACATACCAATTTCTCGAAGCTTTTGGATGCCTTCCTCTACAGTGTACCAAGGTAGGTCAGGTACTTCAAGTTGGTCTAATCTAGGCCATCTGGCAGTCCATGCTTCATTGAACCAACCAAATAAAGACTTAGATCCTTTTTTAGCCTGTCTCACAGAGACATTGAAAGAAGAGTCTGTGCTTAGGGGTCCCATATCCAGAAACTCAGACCGGTCTAATATTATATTTCGTGCACCAGTATCCCACACCCTGAGTAACCATTCCCAGGGGTATTCTCCAGGCTTTTGCTTGTACGTATTTGAGAACTCGAGCAGGTCTTTATGTGTGTAGCGCACTTCTTGGATAATCATCTCAACCTCACCTTTAGGAGGTTTCTGAGACTTAATTTTAGTGACAGGTCTAGCGGAAATAATGGGTGGTGAGGGTGTTTCCTGGGTGTTCTCAGCAATATCTTGCGAGGCATCTTCCTCAGGTAATGCTACTGATGCAGCCCCACCTGGCATATCAACTTGAATAGTTTGTCTAATCTGCTCAGGTGTTTCTAAGGGCTCAATATCCTCTTCTTCTGGATCATCAGCCCATATGTTCCCATCCCATGTTTCAGGGTCCCAACTTTTCCCAATTAATGCCCTTACTTTGGTTTCAGACACTACTCTAGATCTGCAATTCAGCTGCTGTTGTATTTCAGCCACTCGTGTAATGAGACTCTGGACCTGGTTCTCAGCAATGTCAGGTCTTTTACTAGAGGAGAGAAAGCTCTCCTTTGTAGCACAGATGGAAGTTTTCAAATCTGTTAGTCTGCACGTGAGGCGTGCTTTTGAAGCTCTGAGATCATCCCTCTCCTTAATAACACTTTCCGTTGTAAGATGGACCAGCCAACCAGCTTCCCTATACTTGTCATTATCACAAAACTCCTGGAAAATATCAAATATACGATTGCCTAGAGCATCTCCTTTATCTAGCACGTCATCTACTTTAGGTGCTACTTTAGGTATTATCTTTGATATTTCACACCATGGATTAGTATGGGTAGTAGACGTATCCCTGTCAAGACTAAATAGGTTGGAAAACCAATTTAAGAAATCCATATTTATAGTTTATTTCTCTAGAAGAACTCCTGGTACCAAAATGTATTGGACAGGGTTTTCTAGAGAGACAAACCAGATTGCTAGTAATTATATATCAATATATTTATAAAGATAGATATATAATTCAAGAAATAAACCATTAAATAATATACAGATAGATAATACAAGAAATTAACAGTTAAGTTATAAAGTAGTGAGACACTAGCAGTCCTTCAAGTTTTGAGAGCTGCCAGTTACTAGTCCCCTTCTGTAGAGAGAGAGCTGGGCTATATATACGCAGGCAGCAAACTACAGGGCAGGTCCCCAACTGTCATCAACTGTCAGTCCCCAGCTCCAGAGATGAACATTCCAATCGTGTGGGCTTAAAGGGACCTCAACTTACAGCGATGCAGTCCACATGCTAGGCATCCCACAGGTAGTGTACCCCTTTAAACTGAGGCACAGAACAAGCAAGCCATTTATCCCTCTGCCCTTCAGTTAATCCTACTTGTGTTTATCGGCCAGGCTGGCACAATAAACTATAGCACTTAGACAGCGAGGCGTCTTTGGGAATTCTGAGGCGGATATGTGGGAATTGAGTGAGGAAGAAACCCCAAAGTTGAGGTCGGAGGAGAAAATGAAACCCACTGAAAAACTCTGGATTCCATTCAGATCAGGTAGTGGGAGACTCGTTTGACCTCCCCGATACAGAGGACCTTACAGACTGCCTCCCCCAATTGACGCCCCTTTATCTTGGACAGGGGCTTACATAGAAGGAGAGAGAATGGTTAATATTAATAGAAAACACGTCAAAGGGGAAACATTAAGTCTTTGGCAAAGAATCAGACGGTTTGGCCCCCCATGGTGCCTCAGGAGTACAAAAAATAAAAGAGACATAGGTAGACAATGGAGCAGTTACCATGGGAGAGTTTGTATTGGAAAATATTTCACTCTGAGAAGCATTTAACTCTGCTTGTAGATATTAGGCTTTGAAGTAGCACATGAGGTAGTTTCATTATGTTAAGTTAGTCAACCAGGAAAGAAACATTGTGAGCAAAAAATAAGGCAGTGAGTAGGATATGAGTCTAACCAAATTTTCTGAACACCCCAATCAAGAATAGTATGTGACGTATAAGACAAACAGCACAGGGGGAAAGAACCAGGAAGAGGACAGAAAGTGACAGAAAAAGTACAGACCTTCTAATGGGCTTTTATCAGGTTTTAGTGGAAACAATAAGGGTGACTTTGGAGTTAATCATAGGGCATTGTTTTTATTTAGAGGTCTGCAAAACTTTATGGCATAAATAAAGCTGTTTGGAAGAACTCAGCAGAGATTGCTTCCACCAGAACATCTCTCGTGTCTGTCTCGTCTGTGTTTGCCGACTCCACACCTCCTTCAGGTATCCAGTTGAACCCTCCCGGAGCTGGACTCTGACAGATTACCCCTTATGAGTCCCCGCAAAATAATTGCCCTAACTTTTTGATCAGAGCTCTCTGTCTTGAGTTTACCTGGTCCAGCATATCCTCTTGGAAATCACTGTTTTTGTTGTTTTAAAAAACAATGATTTTTACCGGCGTGAAGCAGGGAAGCAATAGAGAGGTCTGAGGGGCCAGCCCCAATCCCTACTACATGGACAGCATCCCCCTCCCCGAAGAAGAAATCACTTCAGAGGACAGCACTCAATTGGCAGTGCTGGGAGAGGCACATGTCTGATCAGAGCACACGGGAGCAAATGAAGGGGGAGGAAGAGAGAGTGGAGCATATCCTGGCCCAAGCCCTTAAGACAATATTCCTGTCAGAGCAGCCAAAGCACAGAGAGGACTATAGGGCTGGCCCTACTACAAGACATGACGATCCTCATGACCCAGAGTGCTATGGGCGGGACACAGTGCAGAAATTGCGCTTGATCTAAACCCACCACACTGAGGGGAAACGCTAAGGGCGTGTAACAGAAGAGCAAAGTGGACAAATGAACGAAGTTCCCAGGGAATACCAAAAATAAGCTGTGGGGAGAGGGTGTGTCATCCCATCAGACTCGACTAGAAAACACACCTAAAGGTCAACAAACACACCTTGAACTCTTTATAGGCTTTTGTTTTCTTTTGCTGCTTTGTTTTGCTCTGTTTTTGTGTGTGCATATTATCATCTCTGCAGGTTTATCTAGATAAGATAGGCAGGATAAACAATCTGGAGGAGAAAACAATGGGACCGATGGTTTTGGGGAGTGGCGGTGGGGGACATGGGAGAGAGGGAGGCAGGGGAAAGAAGTGGGTGTTAAAAAAACCCAGGGACAAGGGAATAACAATGATCCAAAATCGATGAAAGGAGGGTGTAGGAGGCCTGGTAGGACTTGATCAAGGACAATGTAACCGAGAGGAATTACTGAAACCCAAATGAAGGTTGAGCATGACAGTGGGACAAGAGGAAAGTAAAAGGAAATGGAGGAAAGAGCTAGGAGGCAAAGGACATTTATAGAGGTCTAAATACAGGCATGTGCATTTGTAAATAAATTTATATGTGATGATGGGGAAATAAATCAATATGCATATAATTATAGGTTTAGTATTAAGGTAGTAGATGGACATTGGGCCTCTACTCCTGTACTCCCTCAATGCAAGAACACTTTGTTCTATTATCCTGGCATTCCATGATGCTCACCTTCTTGACATGATTACTGGAGACAAAGCGGGTGTGTAAGCAAATGTGGTGAAGAAAGCTAATGGTACCTGGCTATAAAAGATATAGCATCTGCGGTCTTAAAGGCTTGAACATAAACAAGCGGCCTTCTAGCTGAGAAGCAACAAAGCCCACATGGAAGAAACATCACGAGGTATCAATAAGATCATGTATCAGGTATCAAAGAACAAAAATCCATATCATTATGAATGAGGGGGAGTGAGGAGTGGAGATCCATAATCCATCAGTAGGCAACTGGACATCCCTATGTTGGTAAGATGTTTAGTGCCAACCTGGCCAATAAACACATGTGGGACTAATTGAAGGGTGGAGAGCTAAATGGTAGGTGAGCCTCGCTTTTCTTGTTCTCTGGTCTCTTGTTCTCTGATGATCAGACAAGTGTGTGGCTGCCTTCATTAGTTCTTTGCCTCAGCTGGCAAGGTTCTCTTCCTGGGAGACATCTCTCAGGAGAAGCCACATGGACCTACCCTGATGCAGGCCTGGAGAAACCGCATGAAGACCCCTGCCAGCGCTGAGATGCTTACACACTTACTGATTTGGCTTTCCTCCTGCACTTGGTGTCATTGTGTGTGTCTTGCGAGTTTGAGGAGGACTTTGTAGATTGGTGTTCGACATATGGGCTAATGTTGGACTTATGGGTTTGGACTGGACTGGGTTGGGATGCTTTCTTAATGTATAATCACCCTTTATATAAAACTCTCTTATATACATATGAGTTTCTGTGGATTTATTTCTCTAGTCTACCAAGACTAACACAATTCTGTTACAGAAGGGTTGCTGGGAGGAGACAAGCCAGCCAGGGTGCAGTAGTTCTTTAATGTTTCCTCCCCCCGCCCCCACTATCATGATCTCAATTCTACCTTAAAAATAGGCCAGAGCATGTACACTGGTACATGTAAGAGCTGGAAACACAGGGAATCCAGGATAGATAAACCCCTTAGGACGGGTGGTGAGAGTAGTGATAGGAGGGTAGCGGCAGGTGGGGGGAGAAAGAAGTAACCAATCACAATGTTCTACATGTAACCCTCTCCCTGGGGATCAGACAACAGAAAAGTGGGTGAAAGGAGACATCAGTGTAAGACATGACAAAATAATAATAATTTATAAATGATCAAAGGCTTATAAGGAAAGGAGGGTAGGTGAGGGAGGGGAAAAATGAGGAGCTGATACCAAGGAATCAAGTAGAAATCAAATGTTTTGAGAATGATGATGGCAACAAATGTACACATGTGCCTTACACAATGGATATATGTATGGATTGTGATAAGAGTTGTATGAGCCCACAATAAAATAATTTTAAAAATAATGATTCTATATATTCTATTCAAAGTATACTTTTTAGTTTTGTCAAATTAAAAACTAGTATTTTTCCCCTATTTTTGTTGTTGCTCACTATTATTTCAAGTTTCCAGATATATTTTGGCAATTAGTTTCTTGGAAGTCTTTGTTTTGATGGGATCTTTCTTTGAAGGCCACTAACAAGACTAGGGCAAGTACATTACAGAGAGAACTTTTTCTGCAGCCTGAACACAGAGACATATCTAAACATATTTTGTTTGCAATAAACCAGTGCATACATGAATACATGAGCTGGAATCCTCGGTGTAATGCAGCATGTGTGATCAAAGTGACAGGCGCGATGGGAAAGATTATATAGGAACCTTAAGGGGTAGTGAGCATATGTTAATGAGTTTATGTTAATGAGTGAAATGGTTGCTCAACTCAAAGGATGTTACCAAAGTCCCTGAACTGCACATGTAGAAATGGTCGAATTTCTGTGTGCTTTGCTGCATATATTCTCTCAACAAACAACAAAGCAAAATTAAAAAAATAGGTTGACTGAAAGATTATAAAAGCAAGATTATTAAATAGTGTAAACTTATTTGTTTGCAGACTATACCTTGTAGGGCAGAGATGTAAGTAGGGTGTGGGAAGCCCACTATAGAAAATATTATATTTAGGAAAGTGATTACTGTTTTAATTTCTCAGGAAAAGGTACCCACATTGCTAGGATGACTCCAGAAAGTTTACAGGTATAAATGTGAACAGATTTCAGTGGAGTCTCCAGAGAAAGATGGAGTAGGAAGAATTCCTAGTGATATTATATAAAAAGCAGCCAGTGAAAATCCCAAGGGGGAAGATTACAGCAGTATTTGGTTCAGGGTCACTATAAGTCAGGGTCAACTTAATGTCAACTAACAATAACAAAGAGTTTACCAGAGTTTTAGAATGGAGCAGTGCATTGGCAAGAAGCTGCCAGATGTTCAGGATGGATTCAGAAGAGGACGTGTAACAAGGGATAACTTTGCTGATGTTAGTTGGATCTTGACTGAAAGCAGAGGATACCAGAAATATGTTTACTTGTGTTTTATTGATTACACTAAGGCATTCGACTGTGTGAAACAAAACAAACCATGGATAGCCTTGAGAAGAATGGGAACTCCTGAACACCTACATTGTGCTATGTTAAGCAGGGTTCTCTAGAGAAACAAAACCAGGACACTTATGATTGGTTATATATAAAAGAATAGGTTTATGCAGCGAGAAGGAATATAAAGGCTACTTAGTTCACATGGCAGTACAGAGGGTTCAGTTCAACTTACATTCGTGGAATAGTTAATATACTGAAGGTCCTTCAACTCACACAGGCTGCCAGCTCAAGGTCAAGGAAGCAGAAAGTGGAGACAGGCAAAGTCGGATCTTCAGGCAGCAGACAGCAGGGTGGGGCACCAACTGTTAGTAGTGCTTAGTGCAGCAGGCCCCGATGGGATCTTGAACTCAAGCAGTGTACTCATGGCAACAGGATCCACCAACCTCGAGTTCAAGGGATATGTACACACCAGCAGTGCTCAGGTAAGCAGGTCTCAAAAGAGTCTCAAGTTCTAGCGACATGATCCACAGGTTGGTTCGGTCCACAGGTAGTGCAGCATGTGGTTGAGGCACAGAACTAGTTCAAGCAGCGGCATGCTGGTCTGATCACCAGGGAGGAAGAGTGAGGAGATGCTAGCCACAGAAAATATTTATCTTGGTTGCTCTCCAATCAAGCAGCGACCTGATTAAACTCTGCCCACATGTTCCTATGAAGGTCTAGTTGACACAAATAAACCTATCACATATTCTCAGATGGAACATGTACATGGATCAAGAGGCAGTTGTGCAAACAGTAAAAAAGGAATACTGCTTGGTGTAAAATCAGGAAAGGTGTGCATCAGGGTAATATCTTCTCACTATATTTATTCAATCTATATGCTCAGCAAGTAATCAGAGAAGCTAGATGATATAAAGAAGAAGTCGGCATCAGTATTGGAGGAAGACAACCTGTCATATGCAGATGACAGTTACAAAGTTCCTTGCTGAAAGTGAGGCAGATTGGAAGTACTTGGTAATGAAGAGCAAGGATTGTAACCTTCAGTATGGATTACAACTCAGTGTAAAGAAGACCCAAATCCACACAACTGTGTCAGTGGGTTACATCCTGATAAATGGAGAAAAGGTTTACATTGTCAAGCTTATGTCATGCTCGCATCCATAATCAGTGCTTATGGAAGCAGAAGTTGAGATCAACTTACCCGTTTCTTTGGATAAATCTGCTGCACAAGCTCTCTTTAAAGTGATCTTTAAGGCCTAAAGTGTGCCTGACCCAAACATGGTATTTTCATTTGGCTCATATGAACGTGAAAGTTGAACATTGAATAAGGAAGGCATAAGAAAAATCATATGGTGTTATTGAAGAATACTGAAAGTACCATGGACTGCTAAAAGGACAACAACAAAAAATGTGTCTTGGAAAAAGTATATTCAGAACGCCCCTTCGAAGCAAGGATCATAAGACTTCATCTCATAGAAGTTGGACGTGTTGTCAGGAGAGACCAGTCCCTGGAGAAGGACATTGCATTTCCTAATACTTTTTAACTTACCCTCATAGATAGTTCTTGAAATATGCCCAAGGTAGACATTTTTTCCACTGGCTATTTATTCACTGGTTGTTCACTAAACTGACAAACTATTGTTCTATTTTAAAACACTTTCAAGGAGGTATTTTTGGTTTAGAGTGTAAAGATGCTCTCAGGGTAACAGTTTTGGGAGTTTATTAAGCCCCTCCTCCCTGACCCAGCTCTCATGTGGTTGGATCCTTGAGAATTTGAGATTATGTTGTGTAATTCTCCAATTTTGATCAGGATTATTCTATAGTATCTTTGATCAAAATGTTCAGTAATGTTCTTCTGATCTCATGAGAAAAGAGGCAGCTGTTTATGAAGGCAACTGCTCACACATTCCACTTTCTTCTCTTATTGTGGGCTCTCCTTCCTCAGTTGCTCCATGTGAATAGAGATGGACTTTCATGCCTTGGATAGTCCATTGTAAGCTTTAAGGTCCTAACGGTTACACTGTGAGCAAGAGGTAGAACAGAAACATTAAGCATATTATTAGGACAATTAAGTAGGATGTCCTATGAAATCATAAGACTAACCTTCCAAAGGAACCAGGCTCCATGCAGTTTGGCTGGATGGAGGCAGTCTCAGCACTTACTATTTTTAACCATTGCTGTGAATATGTTTATCACACAACTTTTCCCTGTTCCACTCTACATAGGTGTGTATCTTGTTGACTGCCACTGCAATAATTGGAACTCCACTTTTAAGCGATGACAAATTTCCAACATCATTATTTTCTTTCTCCCTCTGACTAAATGAATTTTGTCTTCTAATTATTTTTTTGCACATATAATATTTGAGTCCTTGCTAGCCACTTTACACCCTGTCCCTTAAACTAGTGCTGCCCCTTAAACTGGTGAAGAAACGTTAGTGGTTAAGCAAAAGCCTCTCTGAAACAATGATTCCAAAGAGAGAAAATACACTCCTCACCCCAAGGAGAGCAGAATGGGAGGGGCTGGGCCAGACATGGAAAGACCTCTCAGCTGTACAGGAGACCCTTCACTGGACTTCCAGTGACCTTGGATCACTTCCAGTGACCTTGTGTGACAGGTTGTCTTCCCTCCCAACCGCTGTCCACCTCTGCTGTGTCTCCGGCATTACTTTTGTTTTCACAGCGCCTCTGGAATCTCGTTCTGTTTCACACCTTTGTTCCTGGCAATTCAACCTCCAGGAGAAGGGAGCCCTCTGAGAAATTCTCTGATGAGCTCAGCTGCTACGGCCAACTCCCTTCCAGAAGAAGATGTATAGAAAAACTAGGGACTTAACCAATCTGACCTCTAACTTCCTCACATGTGAAATGGAAATAATAATGTGCACCCACCAAATATTGTTTCCAGAGTAAACTGAATGCACAATTTCTTCCACAGTGGGTCCCATGAATTCCAGTTATATTAGTGCCCCTTCCCTCTTCTTCCGCAAAACTTAAAAATGGAGCACACAGTATCTTGAGCTTTATCCCAGCTCCCAGACATGATTCTGTCTTCACTTTTTTTCTATCTTTAACAAAGATAACTTTTTTTTTTCAGGAAAAGATAATTTCATTGCAAATCTGTACAAAAGATAGGTAAAAAGCTTAATTTTGCAGACAAAAAGTTTTTTCTCACATAGCAGTTCAAGGTCAAACATTGATGTTGCATTTCTAATCCATCAAAGGAGAAACACTCTCACTAATTTTCCTGTTACAGACACTAAAGTGACATCATGGAAAGTATTACACAAAAAATTTATATATATCATTATTTTCATACAAATCAACTATATGCCACACTCTGTGAATACACCAGTAAAGACTACCTATTTCCTTATGAACCTCAAAGACATTACCTCTTCAAAAATTTAATAAATCGTTTTATTGGGGGCTTGTGTAACTCTTAACACATTTTCTCCCCTTGAAAAAAATGCTTTATGAAGTTTCCAAATTTCACAGTGTGAAAGGTGGGGGAAATTATCCAGGCTAATTTTCCATTATTAGGAAGCTTTTCATCTAAGACATTAATATGAGTCTATACTTATATGAACATTAAATAAATTGGAAAGTGACATATAGACAGGCATATCTCATTTTATTGTGCTTCATATATACATACATAACAAGTTGAAGTTTTATGAAAAACCTAAGTTGAGCAAATCAATTTATTGGTGCTATATTTCTTGCCTCCCCCCACCCGTCCCACTTCCCCCCCGCCACTGCCCAGAGTGTGTGAACTTCAGACCTGTGCCACATTTTGGTAATCTCCCAATATTTGAAATATTTCCATCATTCTTTTAAAAAAATCATTTTATCGGGGGCTTGCACATCTCTTATCACAATCCATGCTTCTATCCATTGTGTCAAGCACATTTGCACATATGTTGCCCTCATCATATTAAAAACATTTTCTTTCTATTTGAGCCCTTGGAATCAGCTCCTCAGTTTTTCCCCTGCATGCGCTCCTCTATCTCTCTCTCATGGACCCTTGATAATTTATAAATTATTATGATTTTTGCATGTAAATCTTCACATAATTCTATTGCACACTTAATAGACTACAGTACAGAGTATCAACCTAACTTTTATATATGTTGGGAAACAAAAACAAACAAATCATGTGACTCGCTATTTTATTGTGGTGGTTTGGAACAAACCCATAATATTTCTGAGGTATGCCTGTTACATAGAACGGAGCAGAGTGCCTGGCACATAGTGAACTCGGAGTAACAGGAAGCTTAGCAAGAAGATGTAGTTAATTTTTTCTAGTAGAATCCACTCCAGGTTAAAATAATAAGTGGAAACAATCCCAGTGCCTTGTTTCTATCATGGTCAGCTTACAAAGAATTATGTTCCTTTTAATCAACAGAACCAGTCTACTAAAGATTGTGTTGGGATAAGTTGTTTTATCACTGGAGCTAGAGAGCATGGCTTTAAGGTCTAAGTGCCTGGTGTCTCTTCTCATATCTCTGTGAGGCTAGACAGGTGTCGTCCTCCTTATTAATGAATGATAAGGACCCAGTGCTTCAGAACCAGGAGGGGTTGCAGGAGCCAGGTTCTAGGTGACCTGACTTTCAGTACTGGCTGCCAATTCTACAACGACTCAACACTTTCCTCAGTGCTCCCATCACGTCCCGGTTCCTCAAGCTATAAATGAGGGGGTTGAGTGTAGGAGTAAGAACTGTATAGAAGAGAGAGACCACCTTGTCATGGCTAGGAACCCTGTAGCGCTTAGGTCTCAGGTAAGTGAACATGGCTGCCCCATAGAAGAGGGAAACTGCTCCCAGGTGGGAAAAACAGGTGGTCAGAGCCTTTTTCCGAGCTTGAGCCGAGCACATACGGAGTACTGTCCCAAGGATTCGAATATAGGAGGCCACAATGATGGAGAATGGAAGAAAGAGCATGAGAACACAGCAAGCAAATACTAGGTTCTCCAGAAGGGATGTGTCAGCACAGGCCAGCTTCAGGACAGATGTCATCTCACAGAAGAAGTGATTTACCTCTCTCAAGCCACAGTAGGGGAAGGTCATTACTACGATCATCTGAATCAAACCATCTATTGTCCCAAAGGCCCAAGAACCTCCAACAATCTGTAGACAGACCCTCTGATTCATGAGAGTGGTGTAGCGCAGTGGGAGACTAATGACCACATAACGGTCATAAGCCATGAGTCCCAGCAAGAGGCCCTCAGAGCCCACAAGAGCAATAAAGAGGCCAATTTGTATGCCACAACCCACAAAGGAGATTGACTGCCTGCCAGAGAGGAAGTTGACTGCCATTTTGGGCACATTAGTACAGACCAACATGAGGTCCATCATGGACAGCTGACTGAGGAAGAAGTACATGGGGGTGTGTAGTCGAGGATCTACGTAGATGAGGATGATGAGAAGGACATTCCCACAAAGGGCCATTACGAAGACCACCATGATTGCAGAAAAAAGAAACAGATCAGTTGGACTGTGGGAAAAGATGCCCAAGAGTTCAAAGTCATCAGTGGACGATTGGTTCAACCAGGGCTCCATGGCTCGGGTGTTCCTGGTCACCTGAGAATATGGACAAAATAGAAATTTGGACTCATGCCATTTCTTTATTAATTTCTCCATTCTTCTTCAGTTAGTATTTTTATTGCAACATAGTACACTTCAATAACATGTGTTTTAGGACATGGAAGGGACACACATCACATCCCCATGACATGGCAATAGAAGCCCTGATAGTTCATATATTGTATGTATGCATACCAGAAAGGAAGAAATTTAGTTTTTTAAATGTATCACAGGACTATTAGAAAACCCTCCTTTGGGCAGCAGTCTTGACTTTGTTCAATGACGATCTTTTTCTTTTAAATCTGAGATAACTTGGACTTGAAAAAATGATTTGTAACAGAACTTGAACCATTTCTTTCCACAAAGATCATTTCTATGTGTCACGACAGCAAACGACGGGAATGTCGCACAATTTGCTACTTGGTCTGTATATTTTCCCTCTGTGTTCTGAGAATTTTATCATCTTACCCAACCCACTATATTCATAATGTAGATAAAGAAGTCCCCTCAAGTGCCCTTAGAAAGACAATTGAATGCCACCATTGTCAATCATATTTCATGGCACCAGAAAGTCAGAGGGTCCATGGAGAGAAGCCATGGACTGCTGTAGTGATATTGAGAGGCGTCAGGAGCCATCATGTCTGTCATGCAGTGAGCTTCCAGGTTGAGAACTGCTCGGGAGGGGGTCCCACATTCCTTGGGACATGGAAACTCAGTTTTGGCCCCCTTTGCAGACCTTGCTCTCTTTGTCTATTTACTGGCACTTGTTTTGACTATGATAAATCTGTACTATAAGTATGGAATATTCTCTGTGAGCTTTGTGAATTGTTTCAGAGAAATTTTTCTACTCAAATTGGTGTGGAAGTCAACAGACCAGAAAATACATGGACTTCCTAAACCTGGTTCTGGCTAGCAGCTGTAGCGTTGGCAGTCTGCGGATGGTGTCCTTTACATTTGTGTGCTCGAATCTAGCTCCCAGTCAATCAGTTTAAGAGACAAGACATTGCCAGGGTCTACCGATAGGTGATATTTAATCAGTGGAAGCAGTGATGTCTCCTTTTTGTGTTTGACATCCACTTTCCCCATTTTGACTTCGTAATGACTCTGTAACGGAGTACCTACCCATTCACAGGGCCTCTATGTCATTTCTAAGGCTGTTTACCTTTACAGAGCAGGCAACCTCATCTTCCTCCTGTGTAGCACCTGGGGGTTTTGAGCCACTGACCTTGCAGCCAGCAGTCGAATGCTTACCCAAGAGGGCTACCCAGGCGCCTTGCAGTGGAGGTTCTAGTGACAGTGGTGGTATAGTGGTTGCATGTTAGGGTTGAGGTCCACATGGTTGGCAGTTCAAAACAACAGCAGCTTCATAGGAGAAAGACTGGACTTTTTACTTTTGTGGAAAGAACATTTTGAATACAAATTCTAGATACTTTTGATCATATCAGGTTGTTTATGGGCAAATTCATTCTGAGAAAGGCAAGTTACTTTAGTTTGTAAAAGTTCTCAGAGCTTTCAATTCTGCTTACTTGAGGCCTATAGATAATGTCAGTAGGGACTTCTTTTCAGATGAAACTCCCATCGAAGATGAGTAAGTATGGCTAGTATTTTCACTGCCATGGAGTTAAACTAGTGGATACAGACCTAGATGGAAATTCCAGTTACATTTCTGACACGTAGAACTGGCAATGACAAGGCTCTGATGGAGGAAACACCCTCTGCCTGAGTGGGTGCTTCTCCAAATTACACCAGAATCTTCATTCCTATATGCTCTACCTTCCAGTCTCAAACCTCTAATTCTGAGAATAATATATATAACTGTGCATCTTCTTGGAACCCCAAACAAAATCTATTGAGCTATAATTCCTACTTTTACATGCCGGAAGCATTATATCTCATCCTTTGATATTATTTCTTTAAAACAATACCTTATTCTCCTTTTTCACACTTCTCTTAATAAAACTCAGTTATCCCAACATTCCTCTAGTTCAGTGATTCTCAACCTCCCTAATGCCGTGACCTTTAATACAGTAACTCATGTTGTGGTGACTCACTCCCCCCCCCACCAACCATAGCATTATTTTCATTGCTACTTCATAAGTGTAATTTTACTACTGTAATGAATTGGGTGACCCTATGCAAGGGTCGTTAGCCCCTCAAAGGGGTTATAACACACAGATGAGAACCGCTGCTCTAGTTCTAAAATGCTTTCCTCCTCCTTCCCTGCCCCCCCCCCCCATTATCATGACCCCAGTTCTACCTTATAAATGCGGCTAAACTGGAGCATGTACACTGGTACAGATAACAGCTCCCAGCACTGGAATCCAGGACAGATAAACCCCTCAGGAACAACAATGGGAGCAGCCACACCGTGAGGGTAGGGGAAAATTGGGGGGGAGAGGGGAAGAAAGGGGGAACTGATTACAATGATTGACATATAAAACCCCCTGCTCCCCAGGTGAATGAACAACAGAACCCTGGGTGAAGGGAGACAGCAGATGATGTAAGATATGAAAATAATAATAATTTATAAGTTATCAAGGGGACACACGGGTGTGAAGGTGGGGAGGGAGGAAAAAAGAAGTGCTGATACCAAGGGCTCAAGGAGAAAGAAATGTTTTGAAAATGATGGCAACATATGTACAAATATGCTTGATACAATTGATGTATGGATTGTTATAACAGTTGTAAAGATACCCCAGTAAAATGACTTATACAATTTTTTCAATTAAACAACAACACAAAACCTCAGTGGTCCATTCTGGGTGTCCCATATATTCCAAATGTCACCAGTTTCCATGTCCTGCTGATTTGCCACTAGTGAAGAAGTTTTTTTGTTTTGTTTTTTAAATAGAGTGTAGACTGTTGTTTCTTACATCTGGTCCTCCACTTCCCTCCTGGGTATCACCACTGTGCTTCAGTGTCACTCTTACACGCATTCAGGCAAGGCTCTTTGGAGCCTGGCACACCCCACGCATCCCATAGAGAGCCATTTGGAGTCACCTTTTTGAAGCAGAAAATCAAAACTGGGATAAGTATTAAATCTATAGAGCTGTATTCGATATGAAGACCTCTGGTTTTGGGTAATGAACACTCTAATGGTAGTTGATAGCTGCCCCAAGAACAACAGAGCATATGCTGGCTCTTGATATTTGACCCATGGCTTGGTGAAGAGGATTGGGCAAATAGCTAAAATTAAGTTAAATTTCAATAAGCAATATTAGGGGGATGCTGTTTTTAAAATCGTTTTATTATGGGCTCATTCAACTCTTATCATAATCCATACATACATCAATTGTATAAAGCACATTTGTACATTCATTGCCCTCACCATTCTCAAAACATTTGCTCTCCATCTAAGCCCTTGGCATCAGCTCCTCATTTTTTCCCCTCCCTCCCGGATCCCCCTCCCTCATGAACCCTTGATAATTTATAAATTATTATTTTGCCATAACTTGCCCTGCCCAACGTCTCCCTTCACGCACTTTTCTGTTGTTTGTCTCCCAGGGAGGAGATCACATGTAGATCTTTGTAATAGGTTCCCCCTTTCAACACACCCTCCCTCTACCCTACCAGTATCGCCACTCACACCACTGGTCCTGAAGGGATCATCCACCTTGGATTCCCTGTGTTTCTGGTTCCTATCTGTATCAGTGTCCATCCTCTGTTCTAGCAAGACTTGCAAGGTAGAATTGAGATCATGATAGTGGGGATGGGGAAGGAAGCATTTGGGAACTAGAGGAAAGTTGTATGTTTCATTGTTACCACATAGCACCTTGACTGGCTCCTCTCCTCCTCAATACCCTTCTGTAAGAGGATATCCAGTGGCCTTCAAATGAGCTTTGGGTCTCCACTCTGCACGCCCCCACCCCCTGATTCATTATGATAAGATTTTTTGTTCTGATGATGACTGAGGGGATGGTGTTTTCTAAGATACATTGTGTCAAAATCATCTGTTTTCTATTAAGTTATAGAATATAATTCTTATTCTGAAATTGCAGAACAAGATTTTTTGAAACTATGACCATCTTAGTCAACATTTTGAGATCTCTAACAGATTTAAGTGCTTTCTCTCCCTTTCCAGCTTCTCCTCCCATGTCTCCTTCTAAATAAGCGCATCGCTTCTCCTGAACCGCCATCTACAGATTATCAAATAGGACCTCTGTTTTTCCCTCCTGACCTTTTGTTCATTCTTTTTCATTGACTCAGCATCCCTTCCTACAAAGACCTCTGCCTAAATGCTGATGCCTTTCAGGGTTCAGCTGAAATCCATTTCTGTTGTGAAGGATTTCCTAGCTGGTCCCTACATCAGGCGTTTGCTTCTCCGGGGGTCTTTCACATCATGTGTGCTTGGCACAAACAACTGCAGTTCATGGCTTCCAACAGCCACCACAAACCCCCATTACTGGTCTTCCTGTTTCTTTACCCAGTGACTACAGAATCAGAGTAAACATAAGGTAATAGCACTCTGTGCTCAAGATAATTCACTGGTTCCCAACTCACTCAGAGTGATGCTCAGATTATTGCAAAGCCCTTACACAATTCACCGCAATCACACATCCACACAACCAAAGCACCGCCCTGGTCTCTTACTCTTACCACCGCTCCGGGTGCTTCTTTACCTCTTTTTGTGGAAGAAGCGTTACATATCCCTGTATCATGATCTTTTCCATTCCCTCCACGAGGCTTTCTTCCCTATATCTATATTACTCACTTTTACATCAGGCCTTCAGCCTGTGTCATCTTGTCACAAGAACTTCTGTGAAAACCCTCCATATTTTAGCACTCTTCCCCCTCCCCCTGCTGCTCTCCCTGCTTGCTTAGCCGGTGGTATGTGTCTTGCTCTCAGCCCCTTCCTTCTAGAAGGCGAATGATAGCTCTATCCCTACACAGCCCTGAGTATATTGTTCCCACAGCCTCTGAGCCTTTGCATCATGGCCATAAGGACCCCATGTTCAACCAACATTTGAAACTCTCCCTTATCCCAGACCTTGCCTTACGGTAGACATTTATCTTCTTGTGATGCTTTGCGTTGCCCACCATGGGCCGAGACCTTCAACCTCAGACCACTTCAAGGAAATGTGTCCCATGCTGTTTTTGTCAATGTGTCACTTTCTCACCACTCTTACAAGTTTCATGCTTTTTGGTCACCACACACACACCCAAGTGCCTTGTCCAAGAAAGTTTTCTCTGAGGAAACAACATATGTAGAAGACCCAAAGCCAGAAAAGTTATGTGGTTCTTGAAATCGAGAACCAACTGTTATTAACTTAACTGTGAACTTTGTCTAATGCTGTAAGATACAGCTGCATGCTCTATAAAATGAGGGTAGTTATGCTAACTCTCTATCTGCACTTTCGTGAGCCTCTGCTGTGGAAATTTATGTGGAATTTTCCAGGGAAAAGTTCCAAAATATTGGTTTATTTCAATAAATACTATATGGTTGATTAGTAACCTTTGCCTCCCATGCTGGATGACTCCTTTGGGCTTCAGATTACTGTAACAACTGTGTTGTCAGCATCGTCCCTCACATGTCCAAAGACTTGATGTAGACTAACAGGGCTCTTGGTCTTGTCCTGAAGAATTGCTTATCCTCTAGCCTTCATCTCAGTGAATCCAGTTGCCCAGGCCACAATACCTGATGTTTCTTTGACTTGTCTCTGCCTCTTGCTCACACACTCACCCATCAGGGAAAAAACAAAGGTGCTTCTCTCAAAAGATAACCACACCCTGACTACTTCTCTCTTATTTCCCTTTCCCTTTCTCCACCCATGCCATTGTCCCCATTCCCTGGATGATTCCTGCTGAACTGGTCTCACAATTGCATCATCGTCCCCTAATCTATTTGCAGACCAACAGTGGCAAGAGCTCATCTCAATAAGAGCAAAAGTCAAAATGCTTCAAGAATACACCCCAAAGTGTCATTGGGTTTTCCTCCATCACTGCCCGGCTGCTCTTTTCTTCACCTCTAGGTAGCTCTTGATCTCCAGGCTAATCGGCCTCCCTTCTGTGAAGAAGGAGCAGTAGGGTGACACCAGCCTCAGGTGGCCTTAGTGCTCCCTCTTCTCTCTTCATGAGAGCAGCTTCCCGAGCTATCCTCCACTGGCTCACTCATGCCTCTCCTGTGCTCTCAGACAGCTTTCTCCAAGCTACAATCCTCTTTCCCTTCTTGCTCCTTCCTCTTTCCCGGCCTTGCATCGCTTGGCACTCAAAATCTTCAGAAAGAACATCACCTGCTCCCAGGGACCCTTTGTTTTTAACTTTCCAACGAGAACGTATACTTTTGCTCACCGTGGGCTTTCTGGTTCTTAGTACAATGCTAAGCATATATGAGGGTATTTCAAGAAGTGTGTGGAAAAATTCCATTCGCTTTTAATTCCATTTATCCATGAACTTTGTACGTCCCTTTGTATTATTCTCTCACTTATTATTTGTTGAATTAATAATACTTGTTTTATATTAAGACATCTCAAGAAATTATTCCCCCATTTTATTTGCTTATTTTTATTAACTTTAAATCTTTATCCTGTGTGTTTAAAGTGGGTGAAGGGAGACATTGGACAGTGTAAGATATGACAAAATAATAATGATTTATAAATCATCACGGGTTCATGAGGGAGGGAGGGGGAAATCAGGAGCTGATACCAAGGAGCTCAAGTAGAAAGCAAATGTTTTGAGAATGATGAGGGCAACAAATGTACAAAGGTGCTTGACATACAATGGATGTATGTATAGACTGTGAAAAGAGTTGTATGGGCCTCCAATAAAATGATTTCAAACAAACAAACAAACAATCAACCCAAAGAAACCTCCTATTGCCCCAATATTCTTTCAGGGACAAGAAGATTCCATTCTATACCTTCCTCCTCTTCCTTTCCCTTCACTTTTATCCTCCATCCATCCCCATTCTTCCTCAGTCTTCTTGCTTCAGATCACCCTTCATTTCATATGCACCTAGTTGACCACTCAACACCTAATCTAGACAAAGGGCAGAATCTAATAAGACCAGAAAAGAAAGAGAGAGTGTGAGCGAGCGAGAGTGAGCAAGAGCAAGAGCAAGAGCGCGCGAGAGAGAGAGAGAAAGAGAGAGAGAGATCAAAGGAAGAGGGTGGGAGAGAGATAAAACAAAGAAACAGTAGAAAATGAGATGTGTCCCTCTCCAAAAATACATGGTAAAAGAAAGACAAGAGAATGAAGGGGAAATACTGGTAGAACATTTGAAATAAACAGAAATTAAAATTAACCAGCAAAGCCAATAACAAGAACTTTAAGAAAAAAGCAGGGGAACGAGGGAGAAAGACAAAGACCCTCACTCACCTTTGGGTATGTCCACTGGAGGAAAAAAAGTCAGCAGAGAATTCTTGTGGAGAAGTCTCTAGTAACAATAATTTTATGTTCCTGCCGTGTTGGCACAAACTGGGTCAGAGAGGACTGATAGGTTCCCTGCCCCAGCTATGACCTTTTCCTTAGCCGTCTGCTGCTGGTCAGCCGGCCATAGAAGCCTATGTCCACCTCAAGCCGACTGTGGACTTTGCCTTAAACAGTGCATCTCAACAGCCTCGGCTAAGCAAAAGCGGACCAAGGAAGCTTGGTCAAGGTGGGCAGATGGGGCCAGAAGCAAGACGTGTGTGTCCAAGCTGCAGACTTGGCTTTCCCACCTTCCTCAGAGGCCTCCCTCTAAGCGGAGGTTGTAAAACTGTCTCCCCCTGTCTACCCAGCTACTTAACCCAGAAATTGAACACAGACATTGAGCGAGGAGAGTGAAGCTGTCGACTCCTCGGGGAGCCAATAAAATTCTAGCCCTGGAATAAGAACTCCCATGTTTCCAATGGGAAAAAAAAACAAACAAACCCAGAGGGAGCTTGGGGACTCTATTGGGAACCAGGTCAGTGTGGCTTGTGTAAGGAAACCCAGTGAGGAGAAGATCACAGGGCTGGTTGGGGACAGGAACACAGTCCAGTTGTCCTTGTGACCCACACACTGTCCACATTCCAGCACTTCCTCAGGGACACTCAGAACCTTCTGGTGTCTCCATCGGTTACCGTGTCAACTTTCCCTTTCCTGCACCCCGTCATCCATCTCTGCTCTTTTCCCCACGTAGTCAGCCACCTTTATTGAATATTCATATTATACAGAGTGATGGGTGAGATAGGTTTGACTACACATAATTCTTGAAAAGAGTTCATGTACAGGCAGCATGGGCAGGATGGTTGTGGGCAGTGAGGTTGACACTGGGCGGACAGCTGCAGGATGGGCCAAGGCGGGTTGGGGAGAAAAAAAAATAGAGTTCATGTACTCATTCATGTTCATGACACTCAGATGATGGCATGAGAGTATGATTTCATCCCAAACATTGTTATTTCCTAACCCCATCACGTCATAATTTGCTGTAAGCAATTCTGTTGTCTATGGTTATTGTGTCTATTGTTCTAGTTTAATTATTTATGCACAACACTTGACTCCACTCACACGCGTGTCTCGTGTTGGAAAATATATAATATGGTCACCTTATTTTTGCTTTATCTCCCATAGAAGCAAATTATTCTTCCCTGAAAGGCCAATATGTGAGTAATCTGATTGGCAAGCAATTAAGCCATAACATTTAGTTTGCTTTGTTGAAGTCTTTCATTCCTTAGGTGTCTATTAACACTTAAGAAAAATATTTGCTCCACCACTTGTCTGTCCATTTGCTGTCCTTTTCTTTTTTGTGCTTTTGGATTCTGTTCTACATTTTCTCCCATACTTTCTAGGACCTTATAATGTCATATTTTTCAAATACTGGTAGCTGGGAACCATCTAGTTATTCTGGTCTCAGGATTGTAGAGACGAATGTGTACATGGCCCAATAATCCATTGCTCTGTTGCCAGAAGGTTTAACATTTCATCATTCTCCTTTCCTCTGGATTAGGAGAGATCAATAATGGTATCCTAGGAAATTTCTCAGCAGCTTTTAAGACCCCAGTTGCTAGTCACCAAATGAGGATGTGGAACATTGTCTCTGTGGAACATGTTATGCCAATTGACCGTGGCATCCCCCAAACTGTGGTCCCAATTCTCCAGGCTTCCCTCAAAGTGTTCAGTTATGGGTAAGAAGTGTTCAAATGTTGCCCCTCCACGCTGTAGCACATTCATGGATATATTTGCAGCAAAAGTCAATAAACATATCTAAATGCCTCTGTCGAACTGCTTAATCACCACTGTTACAGGATTGCATAATTCCATTTGCCTCTGTTATCTCGAAAACTCTTGAAAACCTTCCAGTGTTGTTTTCTCCTGCCTCCATTTTTCCTAAGCTCTCTCGTGGTGTATTGCCTTTCCCTTCACCCCAATTACCCTCTAATCCATGGCTTCTTCTCCCACTCGGTAGCCTTAAAAGAGTTTAAGTCTGAAAACATTTTTTGACTCTTTTTAAGAGTAGCTTTTGTTTATTTCACTCAACCAAACGTTCGCCATTTTGTGATGAATGCAAGCTCGGCATTATCCTTTACCATCGCATAGCATTCTGTTGTGAGCATGACCTAAAGTAGATTTGTCTATTCTTCAAGTGATGGGCAATCTTGCTGTTTCCACACTTTTGCTGCTGTGAATGGTGCTGTGATGAACATGAATGTGAATATATGTATTCCTCTTGAGGCTCTTCTCTTAGATTTATACCAGGTAGAAGGATTACTGAGTCATACATTATCTTTATTCCCACCTTTTGAGGAGGCACCATATCTATTCCCACCATGGTTGCGCCAGTTTATGGTCCCACCCAGCAGTCTATGTGGGTTTCAGTCAACATTTGTTGTGACCTGATTTTTTGAACTTTGCTGTTACTGAAGCGATGTGTCATTGCTCTTTTGATTTGCATATCTAAACTGGCTAATTATCTTGAGCAATTTTTCTTTTTCTATTTTTTATTAATAATTTTATTGGGGTTCTCACAAATCTTATGACAATACATCATTCAACTCTATTAAGCACACTTGTATATATGTTGTTATCAACATTTCCAAAACATTTTCTTTCTTCTTGAGCCCTTGGTATCAGCTCCTCTTTTTTCCCTTCCCTCCCCAATCCTCCCACCCTCGTGAATCCTTCATCAATTATATATTATTGTTGTTATTTTATGTCTTAAACTGTCTGTTGTCTCCCTTCACCCACATTTCTGTTATTCACCCCCGTGGGGGGTGAACTGTATATCCAACCTTGTGATGGGTTCCCTCTTTCTCCACTTTCTGCCCCACTCCCACCATCCCTCTACCCTCATGATATCGCTCCTCCCACTACTGTTCCTGAGGGGTTTATCTGTCCTGCATTCCCTGTGTTGAGAGCTCTTATCTGCACCAGTGTGTGTTCTCCGGTCTAGCCAGATTTGTAAGGTGGAACTGGGTCTTAGTTGGGGAGAGGAAGGAACTAGAGGAATGATGGGTGTTTTGTTGGTTTGAGCAATTTTTCACGTTTCCTGACTTTCGAATGTTTTATTTGGTGAAAAGGCCTTTTAAATTGGGTTATTTGTCTTTTTCTTCTTGATGTGAAATTTTCTGTGAATTTTTTATTAGTTCCTTGTTTGATATGACATTGCCAATCTGCCCCCTCCCTAATCTCTAGGTTCTCTTTTTACCCTTTTTTTTTTTCTGCGCAAGCTCCATTTTATTAAGTAGGATTTTGCAATGGAACTGGGGCGCTTAAAAAATTTGACTGCCTGGGTCTGGGGCGGCTCTCTGGCTCATCCCCGCCAAGATCTCTGAGACAACAGTTGGGTATCAAATGACTTTAGACTTTATCTGAAGGAAAGGTACAAATGGAAGAACGGAAGTGGATGCCTCGGTACAATTTCTAGAAAAGGGACAGGTCTACCCAACATGCATGCGCTGCCTTGGTGACTTGGGGAAGGCCGGGCTGCCGTTTAGCTCTCTCCATCACTGTCTCCCAGTGATACAGTCGAAGACATACTCGGCCAGGCCGGAATCTGGGGTCCCCATCTTGCGCAGGTTGGTGACGTAGTTGCCCAGCCGTTTGATGGATTTCACCTGCTCTTCCAGGTAATGTGTCTCGATGAAGTCACAGAGATGGGGGTAGTTCTTTTCCGTGGCCAGTTGGTGCAGATCCAGCAGAGACTGGTTGACGTTCTTTTCCAGGTGCAGGGCACACTCCATGGCCTTGAGCCCGCTCTTCCAGTCGTCACGATCTGGTTTCTTGATATCCTGGAGGAAGATCCGGTCCCCACGTTGGTTCTGCAGCTTCATCAGCTTCTCGGCGTGCTCTCTCTCCTCGTGGGACTGGTGCAGAAAGTATTTGGCAAAGTTCTTCAGAGCCACGTCATCCTGGTCGAAGTAGTAAGACATGGACAGGTAGACGTAGGAGGCGTAGAGCTCCAGGTTGATCTGGCGGTTGATGGCGGCCTCTGAGTCCTCATTGTAGTTCTGGCGCACCTGCGAGGGAGACGCGGTCATGGCGGCGGTGGAGGCCTGGGGGCGTTGAGAGTGCGGCGAAGAGGAGGTGCTGGGCGGCCGGTGGGCGGGGAAGGCTGGCGAGCACCTGGTTCCCTTCAAGCACTGTTGAAGTAGGACACCGTGGCGGCTTTGAGAAGAACGTCTGGCCCTCTTTTTACTCTTTTTGATGTATGTAAGTGTCTAATTTTTTTTAAATTTTAACAATTTATTGGGGCTGATACAATTCTTTTCACAGTTCATACATATACATACATCAATTGTATAAAGCACATATGTACAGTCTTTGCCCTAATCACTTTTTTTCTCTTTTCTTCTTTACCTTTTATTAGGGACTCAAACAACTCTTACCACAATCCATACATATACATACATCAATTGTATAAAGCACATCCATACATTCCCTGCCCCAATCATTCTCGAGGCATTTGCTCTCCACTTAAGCCCCTTGCATCAGGTCCTCTTTCCCCCCCCCTCCCTCCCCATTCCCCCCTCCCTCATATGCCCTTGGTAATTTATACCTCGTTATTTTGTCATATCTTGCCCTATCCGGAGTCTCCCTTCCCCCCTTCTCTGCTGTCCCTCTCCCAGGGAAGAGGTCACATGTGGATCCTTGTAATCAGTTCCCCCTTTCCAACCCACTCACCCTCCACTCTCCCAGCATCTCCCTCACACCCTTGGTCCTGAAGGTATCATCCACCCTGGATTCCCTGTACCTCCAACCCTCATATGTACCAGTGTACAGCCTCTATCCTATCCAGCCCTGCAAGGTAGAATTCGGATCATGGTAGTTGGGGGGAGGAAGCGTCCAGGATCTGGGGGAAAGCTGTGTTCTTCATCGATACTACCTCACACCCTAATTAACCCATCTCCTCTCCTAAACCCCTCTATGAGGGGATCTCCATTGGCCGACACTTGGGCCTTGGGTCTCCACTCTGCACTTCCCCCTTCATTTAATATGATATATATATACATATATACACATACATATATACATATACACATATATACACATACATACACACACTTATATCTTTTTTTTTTTTGCATGATGCCTTATATCTGGTCCCTTGGGCACCTCGTGATCGCACTGGCCGGTGTGCTTCTTCCATGTGGGCTTATTTGCTTCTGAGCTACATAGCCGCTTGTTCACCTTCAAGCCTTTAAGACCCCAGACGCTATCTCTTTTGATAGCCGGGCACCATCAGCTTTCTTCACCACATTTGCTTATGCACCCATTTGTCTTCAGCGATCCTATCATGGAGGTGTGCAGTCAATGATATGATTTTTTGTTCTTTGATGCCTGGTAACTGATCCCTTTGGGACCACTCGATCACACAGGCTGGTGTGTTCTTCCATGTGGACTTTGTTGCTTCTGAGCTAGATGGCCGCTTGTTTATCTTCAAGCCTTTAAGACCCCAGTCACTATCTCTTTTGATAGCCGGGCACCATCAGCTTTCTTCACCACATTTACTTGTTCACCCACTTTGGCTCCAGCCGTTGTGTCGGAAGAGTGAGCATCATAGAGTTCCAATTTAATAAAAGAAGGTATTCATGCATTGAGGGAGTATTTGAGTAGAGGCCCAAGGTCCTTCCGCCACCTTAATACTTGACCTATAAATATAGACACATAGATCTATTTCCCCATCCTCCTATATGTATTTGCATGTACATGTCTTTGTCTAGACCTCCATGAATGCCCTTTGACTCCTAGCTCTTTCCTCCATCTCCCTTGACCTTCCTCCTGCCCTACTACCATGCTTCATCGCCCCCTGGGCTAGAGTATACCTCTTCTCTAAGCAACCTTACCCTTGATCATTTCCCACCAGGCCTGCCACTCCCCCTTCTCTACCATTTGGGGTCCCATGTTTTTCCCTTGTCCCTGGGTTTGTTTACACCACTTCCTTACCCCCCCTACACCCCCACCCCAAGTCCCCCCGGAACTGTCGGTCCCGTTGTTTTTCATCCAGATAGTTCATCCAGCCTGTCCTATTCAGACAGACCTGTGGAGTCACTAACATGCACGAAAACTAGACAGAGGAACACAAAGCAACAGTATACAACCAGACAACAAAACAACCAAAACAAGCCACTGAAAAAGAACAGAACAAAACAGTTCACAAGAGAAAAGCTTGTAGTTAGTTCAGGGATCGTTTGCTGGCCCTTAGGAGCGTTTTCCAGTCCAGTCTGTTGGGGCACCACGCCCTGGCCCCAAAGTCCACTTTCAGCATTCCCTGGGGACCTTGCCACTCCATTCCCTTGCTGTTCCGCTGCACTCCCCCAGTGATTTGCCTCGGTGTGGTGGGATCAGGTCAGGTGCAATTCCCACACTGTGTCTCCGGTGCTGTCCCCTGTATCGCCCTTAGTCACTGAGGGGCATCATGTCTCATAGTAGGGCCAGCCATGTTGTTCTCTCTGTGGACTGGCTGCTCTACTCAGGAACATCAGCATCACGGCCTGGTGGGCCAGGCTGTGCTCCACTCTCTCCTCCTGCCCCTTCATCTGCTCCCGTGTGCTCTGATCAAATATGTCCATCTCCCATAGCTGCAGAGTCAATGTCGTCCTTTGGAACAAATTCTTTTCGGGGGAGGGGCAGGAATCCACTTAATTTATGGTGCTGGGGCCAGCCTCCCAGACCTCTCCACCGGTTCCCTCCTCCACGCCGGGATATTGCATTCACACCTTGCGACACTGGGTTGAAGTCTGGTCCCACTTTCCCTGTGGAGATATAAACCATACCCTCCCCTTGGGTGGATTAATGCCCCATTTCTGTCATGCTGATTGTACTTACCTCAGGGGACTCATGTTGTACCTGTCCCTTTGGGTCTGGCTTACCTCGCTTAACATAATTCCTTCCAGCTCTTCCCATGAAATAACGTGTTTCATGTGCTCATCGGTGCTTTTTAGTGCTGCATAATACTCCATTGTGTGTATGTGCCAAAGTTTGCTAATCCACTGGTCTATCGATGGAAACTTAGGCTGTTTCCAAGTCTTTGCTATTGTGAATTGTGCCGCAATAAACATTGGAGCGCATATGACTGGTCGTGTTGTATTTGCTGCTTCAACCGGGTATATGCCCAGTAGAGGGATGGCTGGGTCGTAAGGTAGATCAATTTCCATTTTCTTTAGGTATCGCCAGATTGCTTTCCACAGTGTCTGTACAAATCTGCATGACCACCAGCAGTGGAGGAGGGTTCCTACTTCACCACAGCCCCTCCAACACTTGTTGCTCTCTGATTTACTGATCTGGGCTAGCCTCAGGGGTGTTAGGTGGTATCTCATGGTTGTTTTGATTTGCATTTCTCTTATGGCAAGGGACTTTGAGCACTTTCTCATATATTTATTGGCCATATTGATCTCCTCTCTAGTGAAAGTTCTTCTCATTTCTTTTGCCCACTTCCTTAGGGGGTTAACTGTTTTCCTCTTTTTGCAGGTCATGATGGTGTTGTAGATTTTAGTAATGAGCCCTTTGTCTGACATGTCATTACTAAAAATCTTCTCCCAGTCTGTGGGTTGTCTTGTCACCCTCTTGGCAAAGTCTTTCGAGGTGCACAGGTGTTTTATTCTTATTAGATCCCATTTGTCGATTTCCAGATCACCTGTGTGTGTCCCCTTCCCTGTTGCAGTGAGCCTATGTGCTCCCTGGGCCAGTGCTCTGAGATTAGTCCCGATTCCCTCCTTAATGGTCCTGATGGTTTGGGGTTTGACTTCTAGATCTGTGATCCACCTTGAGTGTATTCTTGTGCATGGGGTGAGGTAGACGTCTTGTTTCAACTTTCTACATGTGGATACCCATTGTTTCCAGCACCACTTATTAAAGAGGGCATCTGCTTCCCACTTGATGTTTTTGGGACCCTTGTCGAAGATCAGTTGTCTATATGCTGATGATTTTACTCCTGGGCTTTCTATTCTTTTCCACTGGTCTGAGTGTCTATCATTGTGCCAGTACCATGCTGTTTTGACCACTGTAGCTGTGTAGTAGGCATTAAAATCAGGTAGGGCGAGTCCTCCAATTGTGTCCTTCTTCTTGAGGAGTTCTCTGCTAATTCTGGGTTTCTTCCCTCTCCATATGAAGTTGGTGGTCAGTTTTTCCAGTTCTTTGAAGAAGGTTGATGGTAATTGGATTGGTATAGTGTTGAACTTGTAGAGTGCTTTAGGAAGAACTGTCATCTTTACTATGTTCAGCCTACCTAACCATGAGCAGGGGAGCTTCATCCATTTGTGAAGGTCACTTTTGGTTTCCTGTAATAGGGTTTTATAATTATGCTTATAAAGGTCTTTAGTATTTTTTGTTAAGTATATTCCTAGGTATTTCAGTTTGTTCTTGGCTACTGTGAAGGGTACTTCCCTCTTAATCACCTCTTCCATGGCCCTGTCCGATGTGTATAGAAACCCTACCGACTTCTGTTTATTGATCTTGTATCCTGCTACTCTTCTGTATTCCTCTATTGCTGTAAGTATTCCAACTGTGGAGTTTTGGGGGTCTTCAATGTATAGGATCATGTCATCTGCAAATAACGATAGTTTCACCTCCTCCTCTCCCAACTGGATCCCTTTGATGTCCTTCCGCTGTCTTATGTTGTTAGCCAGAACCTCCAAAATGATATTGAATAGAAGAGGGGACAGGGGGCATCCTTGTCTTGTACCCTTTTTCAGTGGTATTGTTCTTGTCTTTTCTCCATTGACTATGATGTTGGCTGTTGGTCTTTCATAGATAGCTTGTATGAGCTTGAGGAACTTACCTTCCAATCCTATCTTCATGAGTGTTTTGATTAGGAATGGATGCTGGATGTTGTCAAATGCTTTTTCTGCATCTATGGATATTATCATATGGTTTTTATCCTTTTTCTTCTCGATGTAGTGTATGATATTGATGGATTTTTGGATGTTAAACCATCCCTGCATCGCTGGGATGAATCCTACTTGGTCGTGGTGAATGATAAGTGTGATGTTCCTTTGTATTCTATTGGCCAATATTTTGTTAAGGATTTTTGCATCTATGTTCATTAGAGATATTGGTCTATAATTCTCTACACCTGTGGGGTCTTTTCCTTGTTTGGGTATCAAAGTAATGCTGGCTTCGTAAAATGAGTTTGGGAGCTTGCCGTTCTTTTCTATGTTATGGAATACTTTGTGGAGGATCGGTGTCAGCTCTTCCCTGAATGTTTGGTAAAATTCTGCTGTGTAGCCATCTGGCCCTGGGGCCTTTTTCCTTGGTAGGTTTTTGATGACACTCTCTATTTCTTCCTTCGCTATGGGTTTGTTGAGGTTCTTGATCTCTGTCTCAGATAATCTAGGGATAGATTGTTTTTCTAAATATTTATCCATGTCTTCCAGGTTTCTGAATTCATTAGAATACAGACCTTCATAGTACTTTGTGATTATCCTTTTTATCTCATTGGGGTCTGTTGTTATTGCCCCCGATTCATCCCTCATCCTGGCTATTGATGATTGTTCCTTTCTATCTTTGGTAAGCTTTGCCAGGGGAGTGTCAATTTTATTAATTCGTTCATAAAACCAGCTTCTAGTTGCGTTAATCCTTTGCATTGTTCTTTTGTCTTCCCACTGGTTTAACTCCGCCCTGATTTTTATTATTTCTTTTCTCTTGCTATTGGAGGGGTAGTTCTGTTGACTCTGTTCTAGTTGTTGGAGGTTTTGTGTTAACATATCTGTCATACGCCTTTCTTCTTTTTTCATGTATGCATTCAGTGATATCAAGCTACCTCTGATAACTGCCTTTGCAGTGTCCCATAAGTTTTGATATGTTGTATGCTCGTTCTCATTAGTTTCTAGAAATTTCCTGATATCCTCTCTGATCTGGACCTTAACCCATTCATGTCGCAGGAGATCGTTGTTTATTCTCCAATTGGTGGCCCTTGCTTTTCTGGGTGCCCTCCTATTAATCTCCAGCTTTATGGCATGGTGGTCTGAGAAAGACGTCTGGATAATATCTATGTGTTTGAATTTACTCAGGCTGGCCTTGTGTCCCAGCATGTGATCTATTCTTGAGAAAGATCCGTGTGGATTGGAGAAGAATGTGAAACCTTTTGCTTTTGGATGAAAGGCTCTATAGATGTCTATCAGGCCCTGTTGCCTAATTACATTGTTTAGCTCTCTGGCCTCTTTGCTGAGCTTCTTTCCCTGTGACCTGTCTTTCTCTGATAGTGGAGTGTTGAAGTCCCCCACTATTATTGTTGTTTCCGTGATTTCTTCTGTCATTTTTTAATTGTTTGACGAAATTTGCCGCGCCATTATTAGGTGCGTAAATATTCAGTATGCTAAGTGCTTCCTGGTTTACTGAGCCTTTGAGCATTATGTAATGTCCCTCTTTGTCTCTTTTTATGTTTTGGATCTTGAGATCCATTTTGTCGGAGATTAAGATAGCCACTCCTGCCTTCTTGGAGTTACCATTTGCTTGGTAAACTTTCTGCCAGCCCTTTATTCTCAGCATATGCTTGTCTGCTTGCTTGAGGTGTGTCTCTTGCAGGCAGCAGATTGGTGGGTTATGTTTTCTAATCCAATCCTCCAGCCTCTTTCTTTTAACATATGAATTGAGCCCATTTGTATTCAGAGTGATTATTACAATCTCTGGCTTCATGGTTGCCATATTCTGTTTTGTGTTTTGGGTCTTTGCCTATCTTCCTTCATATCAGTGTACTGCGTTTGAGTGGAGGGTTTCTATCCTGTCCTCTTTTCCATCTGAGACCGTGTTGTCCTGGTACGTGTTGCTGGCATGTTGGCTTCTAGATGGAGATGGGCTATATGGTGGTCTCCTGGTGGTTCTAGTTGGAGCTTGATCTTCTGGCCATAGTGAGTCAGCCAGTATGTTCTGCAGGGTTGGGTGACTTGCAGTATATTTTTTGAGTTCTTCCTTGTCCTGGAAGACCCTTATCTTACCCTCTATCTTAATGGATAACTTGGCAGGGTATAGGATTCTGGGGGAGGCATTTTTATCTTTCAGTTTTTGGAAGATGTTGCTCCATTCTCTCCTCCTCTTCGTGGTTTCTGCTGATAAGTCTGAGCATAACCTTACCTGCGCTCCTTTGTATGTGACTGTCTTCCTTTCTCTTGATGCTCGTAGAATTTTCTCTTTTTCCTCTAAGTTGGATAATTTTACAGTTATATGTCTTGGCGTGTTCTTCTTGGTGTTTAGCTTAGCCGGTGTCCTCTCTGCTTCCTGTATGAGAGTCGGATTCTCCTTTCTTAGGTTGGGGAAATTTTCTTCCAGGAATTCCTTTGCTATCTTGGCGGTCGATTTGTGTGTTATGTTGTGTTCCGGTAGACCGATTATTCGAATATTATTCCTCTTCATAGCATCTGTCATTGATCTCAGGCTGTCTTCTGTTTCTTTAATTTTCCTATCTGATTGTTTTTCTCGCTTGCTTCGTTTGGTTTGAGCATCCTCGAGTTCACTGATACGGTTCTCAGCCTCCTCAAGCCTAGATATAGCTTCGGTGACCTTTTGTGTGGCCTCTGCTACCTCCTCTGTTAGTTTCTGCAGTTCCTTTTGGTGGATAGTATTCATCCCCTCTATTGTGGACTTCATCCCCTCTATTGTGCATTTCATCCCTTCTATCGTTGCATCCTTATTTTGGGTTGCTTCTCTTAGCTCCTGTATTACTGCAAGCAGAGTTCTGAAGATTTCCTTTTGTGGCTGATCTATATCTGTTTCTTCTATGAGTGACGTTAGGTCTGTTAAAGTGCCTCGTTTCTCTGATTTTTTTGTTGGGAGTGATGTGGTCTGTTGATTTTTCCTTGATCCTTTAATAGCCCCCATGCTTCTGGGAGACAGGAGTAACCTTATTGTGTGGAGGCTCAGGCCACTGTGCCATCTCCTGGGGTGGCTGGGGCGGGCTGCGGCAGGCTTAGGGCTGGCACTGGGGACCCAACAGGGCCCCAGGTGGTGAGAGCTGGCTGGAGCTCACTGACGGCTCCTCAGGGACTGCAAAGCCGAGACCCAGGCTCCACTGCAGGTGGAATGTTTGATCAGCCCGGGCTGTGAGCGGGCGCGGGGAGGCCCCTCGGACAGCTGCGCAGACAGCTGCGCGACACTGCAGGGAACAATGGTGTTCGCTCTCCGCCCTGCTCTGAGCTCAGAACCCCGCGGACCGTAGTGGCTTGGCGCGAAACCACAGGGGGTAATGGCGCCGGCAAAGGAGGCTTGGCGCGAAACCGCAGGGGGCAATGGCGCCCTTCCTCCGCTCAGGCTCAGAGTCGCGGCCGCCGGGGTCCCTGCAGCACTCTGCGGAGGGCGCCTACTCTTGTGCCTTGCGCCAGGAGGGGCCCTTGGTGGGCTAGACTCAGCAGCACGTGCCGCGGCGCTCCGCGGAAGCTCAGGGTCCGGTTCAGGCGCGGGTTGGGCTATGGCTCCTGTTGGCGGGAAGTGCTCAGCGCAGGGTCCCTGCCAGGAGTGGAGCTGGCGCTAGGCTGCCAGGGGCGGGCGGGGGCGGGCGGGGGTGGGAGGCCGGCGCACGGAGGGCAGGTGGAGAGGTCCGCGGCAGCGGTGCGGGTGGATGGTCCCCTGTGGGGGTCGCCAGACAACCCGCGGGTCTGCTCCCCTGAGCTTGGATGAATGGAGGGAGGGACATGGGCCCGAGGGCAGATCGCTGCCCTGCGGGAAGAGGGGAACTGCGTGAGAGGAAAGCTTCTCTCCCAGTGGGGATCTGCGAGTGGGCCGCTGGAGTAGGGGAGCGTGACCTGCTGCGCCTGTCTAGGCAGGGCAGGCAAGCGGCTCTGGGCTGGCGTCCGGTTTGGGGATGGAGCCTAGGCCGGTCGCCAGTGAGCTCACGGCAGCTTAGTGGCCAGAGATGTCCCACTAGTCAGGTCCTCTTTCACCTATACCCCTGCTCAGGACAAATACGTGGGGTAGGACTGGGGTGCTGTCCCAGGGGGATATTTCACTCACCAGACTCTTACTATTCAGCTACCTGGTCGCCAATTCTGCTTTGTTTGGAGGAACTCCCAGAGTATGCCGGTGTCCCTGTCCGCCATCTTCCCCCACCTAAGTGTCTAATTTTAAAGAAGTTCTAGTCATCTTTGGTCTTCTGTTGTTTGTGTTTTTCATTATGTTTGATAATATATTTATGGTATTTATTAGGATACCTAAATTTGTACTTGCTTTTTAAAAATTATTTTCTAGTTCTAGCTTTAATCTTTAGGCTTTTCATTTATCTTGAGAACTTTTTTTAAAATATGGAGTGAGATAGGGGTTCCATTGCATTCTTATGTAAAGGGAAATCCAATTTGGCCAGTATCATTTGTTAAAGAGATGATATCTAACCCATTTAATGTGTTTTGCTCTTTGTCAAAGTTTTTATGTAGGTGCATGTAAGTTTAGCTCTGGTTTCTCAATTCTGTTCTATTGGCCTATGTATCTATTGTTGTACCAGTTTTGAGTAGCTTATTTTGGCAGCTTGTTTTGACTAGTATGGCTGTGTGGTAGGTTTTGAGATTGGTAAGTCAGTAGCCTCACAATTTATTCTACTTTAGTAGTGCTTTGCTTATCTAGGTTTCTTTCTCGCCCATATAGAGTTATTGATAAGTTCTTTCATCTCTTTAAGTGATGTTGGAATTTGGATCAGGATTGCATTATAGAATATTACGGTAGTATTGACATTTTCACAATGCTAAGTCCTTCTATTTATGACCAACGGAATCTTGGTAGCATAGGGGGTTATACATTGGATTGTTAACTGCAAGGTCAGCAGTTTGAATCCACAAGCTACTCAGTGGGAGAAAGATGGGGCATTCTGCTTCTCTAAAGATTTAGAGACTCAGAAACCCAAAGGGATAGTTTTATCTGTCCTATGGTTCACTATGAGTCAGTTTTCTTTGTACAGGTCTTTTGATCCTTTGGTCATATTTATTCCTAAGTTTTTTATATTTTGGATAGCTAACGTAAATATTATTTTCCTGATTTCATTTTCAGAGTTCTTTTCATTAGCCTGAGTTTTGTATGCTCATCGTGTTCCCTGCCATTTTGCTCAATCTTTCAGTTAGTTCCCACTTTTTGTGTTGAATCCTTGGGATTTAAAAAATGTATTGCAGTATATCATTTGTGAATTGTGTTCGGCTTTTCTTGCAAATCTGGATGTTTTTAATTTCTCTTTCATGAGGTATTCTATATCAAATTGTATGAGGAAGCACCAAACTGCTCTCCACAGTGGTGGTACTGATTTACAGTCCCACTAGCAGTGAATGAAGGTTTTGATATCTTGGTATTCTCTTCAGGATTTGTTTTCTGTTTCTTTGAACTTTGCTATTAATGAGGTGGTGAGATGTTATCTCATCCTTGTTTTGACTTGCATCTCTTGACTTGATAGAATTTCTTAGCATTAGTTGGCCTCCAGGATTTTTCTTTGGTGAACTGTCTGTTCAAGTCTTCTGCCCATTAAAAAATCATTTATTAGGAGCTCTTACACATATCATAACATTCCACAGTTCAATCACATCAAGAAGTATTGTACAATTGCTACCACAATCAGTTTCAAAATGTTTTCTTTCTTCTTGAATTCCTTGATATCAGCTCCCCTTTGTCCCCTCTCTCCCCCACCACACACCTCAGGAACCCTTCTTCTCCTTCTCTTTCTCCTTCTCCTTCCCCTTCTCCTCCTCCTCCTCCTTCTTCTTTTTCCCTTCTTTTTCTATAATAGGCTTTGTGTGTGTGTGCCATATCTTACACAATGCAATATATCCATTCATAAAAAATTCTGTTGTTCAATCCCATTGAGTGGTGTTATACAGTCATCAATGTTATCAGCTCTGGATTACCCCTTCCCTTCCCTCCTCTTTTCCCATACCCTCAGGGAACCATTACTCCTATTACTGTTTCTGAAGGGTTATCTAGCTTGGATTTTATGTATCAAACTGTTTTAAATATACACACAAACCTATGCAAATCTAACATGATTAATGAAGTAAAACAAATAAAAACTCTAATAGGAGAGGAAATATTAAAAAACTAGATGATAGTTTTGTGTTTCATCAGTGCTATATTGCAGCCTGGATACATTGCCCCTTCTGTGTGACTCTTCTGTAAAGGACTGTCCAATTATCTTTCAGGTGTACAACTGCTACCACAATCAGTTTCAGAATATTTTGGGTTTGGGTCTCCACTTTGCCTATGCTCCTTCATGACAATTTGGTTCCTTGTTTTTGAACTTCTGATACCTATTCCCGTTGACACCTCTTGATCACACAGCCTGGTGTGCTTCTCCCATGTGGGCTTTGTTGCTCCCTTGCTGGATGGCTGTTTGTTTAACCTCAAGCCTTTAAGACCCCAGATGCTATATCTTTTAATAGCCATGTACCATCAGCTTTCTTCACTGTATTTGCTTACGCACTCATTTGGTCTTCAGCAATCATGTCAGGAAGGTGAGTTTCATACATTGCCACATTATTAGAACAAACAGTTCTCTTACTGGGTAAGATTTAAGTAGAGGCCCAAAGTCCATGTGCTTCTTTTTCATTTGCATACATTTACATATATAAACAAACACACATATTTATGTATTAACATACACACATATATATATATTTCATCTTTTCTCTTTTCCCTCCTGCCACACTATGATGTTAATTATTGATGAAACAGGCCCAGAAAAGTCACACCTTTCTTGTCATCAATTGTTGTTGGTTCATTGCTCACCTCCCCCTTCCTTCTTCCCTCCCATGCCCCCAAGCAACCATAATTCCAGTCACTATCTCAGTTAGATTGCCTATCCTGACTATCTTGTATATATAAGCACATACAAAACACAACAAAATAAAACCATACAGATAGTCACTAGTTTAACAGGGATCCTGAAATAGAGCAAATGAATATCTCTCTGTTAAATTAAGAGAAGGACGTGTTATTGACTATCAACCTAGTTCTCCACCCTTTTTTTTTATCAGGGTTACATATCCCAAGTCCCACTTACCTAACAATGCATAGTCCTTTTAATCTCCAGTATTCATGCCCAAAAAGCAAGTACCCTAAAAGTCCCCACTGCTATTTCTACAGTCAGGGATGGAGTAGTCTAGTACCACCTCCAATCTCCATTACACATTTAGACATTCAGTGTGGTCCCCTTGTGAGTAAACCCCAACCAGTTCAGATGGGGTGCCAAGTGCTGCCACTCAAGTTGGAAGCCTACAATGGGGATTCCTTGGGGACTTTGTGGCTTCTCTCCCAACACTGGTTTGTTGCATTTCCCTCTTAATTTGCCCCTATGTGGGAAGCTCAGACCGGCTGCTCTCCCCGAACCATATCTTCAGGGTTATCCTATGCAGGGCTGTCATCTAGGGAGAGGAACATCACGTCTTGAGCAGAGGTTGGTCCTGCAGTCACCTTTGGGAATGAGCTGCTCTGAGCAGGAACATCTCCCTCAAAGACTGGCACACAGGAATTAAGTGTACTCTCTCTCTTTTCTGTGGAGATAAAATCAATACCCTCCCCTTTGGTGGTTTAGTGTCCAGATCCCCCATTGCTGTCGTTTTTGTGCCCCACCTCTCTGTGGGCTTGAAAGGCATGTGAAGAGGGGGGGAGACGCGAAGATGCCTTTCAGCACAGGTATGCTATCTGCATGTGCTATTGATGATGAATGAATCATTGAGTTCAGTCTGACTGAACTGATCAGAATATCTGATCCTGCCTGAGAATTGTGTGTTGTGCGCATTTTCCTTTATACCTGGCCTACTGTTTGAACTTACCTCTGTGGACTCATGCTGTACTTTACCTTTTGTGCTTAGCTAATTTCACTCAGCATAACATTCTCCAACTCTTTCCACAGATGAGGTGTTTCATCATTTCATCACTATTTTTCAGGGATGCGTAGTATTCCATTGTACATAAATACCAGAGTTTAAAAAAAATGTTCTTTAAAAAATAATTTTATTGGGGCTCATACAACTCTTAACACAATCCATACATACATCAATTATATAAAGCACATTTGTACATCCATTACCGTCATTCTAAAAACACTTGCTCTCCACATAATCCCCTGGCATCAGCTCCTCATTTTTCTTCATCCTTCCCCATTTCCCCTCCCTCAAGAAACCTTGATAATTTATAAATTATTATTTTGTCATACCTTACACTCTCCAACGTCTCCCTTCACCCACTTTTCTGTTGTCCATCCCCCAGGGAGGAGGCTATAGGTAGATTTCTCCTCCTACCCACCCTCCCATCACCCTCTCCGTATCACCACTCTCAGTACTTGCCCTGAAGGGCTCATCCGTCTTGGTATCCCTGGATTTCTAATTCCTATCTTGCCAGTGTATATCCTCTGGTCTAGCCAGATTTGTAAGGTAGAATTGGGATCATGATAGTGGTTGTGGAGGAAGCATTTAGGAAGTAGAGGAAAGTTTTATGTTTCATTGTTGTTGCAATGCACCCTGACTGACTTGTCTCCTCCCTGAGACACTTCCATAAGGGGATGTCCAGTTGCCTAGAGATGGGCTTTGAGTCCCCACCCTGCACTACCCCTCATTGGCAATGATATGATTTTTTTTTGTTCTTTGATGTCTATACCTGATCCCTGTGACCCCTTGTGATCACACAGGCTGGTGTGCTTCCATGTGGGCTGTGTTCCTTGTCAGCTAGATGGCCACTTGTTTACTTTTAATCCTTTAGGACCCCGTTGCTATTTCTTTTCAGAACTGGGCACCATCAGCTTTCTTCACCACATTTGCTATGAACTGCTTTGTCTTTGTGTCAGGAAGGTGAGCATCATGGAATGACAGTTTAATAGAACAAAGTGTTCTTGCATTGAGGGAGTACTTGAATAGAGGCCCAATGTCCATCTGCTACCTTAATACTAAACCTATAAATATATTTACATAGATCTATTTCCCCTTTTCATATATAAAATATTTACATATGTATATGTCTTTATTTAGACCTCTATAAATGCCCTTTGTTTCCTAGTTCTTTCTTCTGTTTCCTTTTACTTTCCTCTTGTCCCACACTCATGTTCAGCCTTCATTTGGGTTTCAGCAATTCCTCTTGGTTACCTTGACCTTGATCAAGCCCTACCAGGTATCCTACACACTACCAGGCATCCTACACCCTCCTCACCATCAATTTTAGATCACTTGTTCCTTTGTATACCTGGGTTTGCTAACACCCACTTCCTTCCCCCGACTCCCCCTCTCCCGTGTCCCCCAGGAATCACCAGTCCCACTGTTTTCGCCTCTGGATTGTTTATCCCACCTGTGTTACCTAGATAGACATGGAGAGACAACAATAAGCACAAAGAAAGACAGATCAAAACAAAACAACAACAAAACCGACAACAACAAAAAAAGAAAAGCCTATAAATAGTTCAAAGTCTGTTTGTTGATCTTTAGTGTGTTTTCTGATCAAGTTTGATGGGGTGCCATGCCCTGGCCCAAAAGTGTACTTTTGGTTTTCCCAGGGTACTTCATTGCTTTGCTCCTCTTGTTGCTTTGCTGCATGTGTGCCCTTTAACATTTTGCTCTGGAGTGGTGGGGTCAGATCGGGCACAATTCCCACAAGGTGCCTCGAGTGTTATCCCTCAAAGCTCTATGAGTCATTCAGGGGTGTCGTGTCACATGGTGGGGCCAACCCTACGGTCCTCTCTGTGCATTGGATACTCTGAGCTGGAATATTGTCCTTGGGGCTTGGTGGGCCAGGGTGTGTTTTACTCTTTTTCCTTTCTTCTTCATTAGCTCCTGTGTGTTCTGATGAGACGTGCCCCTCATCCTGAGCTATAGCTTCAGTGCTGTCCTCTGAAGTGAATTCTTTTGGGGGAAGTGAGGGGTGTCCATGTAGTCGGGATTAGCGTCAGCCCCACAGACCTCTTTATTGGTTCCCAGTTTCATGCCACTATGTTGCATTCATGTCTTGGTACACTGGTTTGAAGTCTGGTCCCTCTCTCCCTCTCCCATGGAGGTATAAATAGCACCTTACCCTTGGGTGGGTTAGTGCCCTGTTCCCCTGCTATTCATGTCTTTTTTTCCCGCTTTCCTTTCTCCCGCCTTTTTAGTAGGCCGTCATATGTATCTCTGGATTGAGTCTGGCCCCTGTCATATATTACCTGGACTTCACCCCAGGAATGTTTGTGTACCGTAGCTATTTCCTATGCCCCTTTTGTATTTTTAAGCTTGCCTCAGTAGACTCATGTTATAGTTGTCCTTTTGTGCTTGGCTTACTTCACTTAGCATAATTTCCTCCAGTTCTTCCCATGCGGCAATATGCTTCATGAGTTCAACATTGCTTTTTAGGGATGCACAGTACTCCATTATATGTATGTACCACTGTTTTTTAATCCATTGGTCCGTTGATGGAAATTTGGGTTATTTCCAACTCCTTACAATTGTGAACTGTGCATGATGAACATTGAAGCACATATGTCTGGCCGTGGTTTGTTTCTTGCCTCTTCTGGGTATATGCCCAGTAGGGAGATTGCTGGGTTGTATGGTAGCTTGATTTTCATCCGTTTTAGATATCACCAAATCAATTTCCATAGTAGCTGTACAAACCTACAGGTCGATCATCAGTGCACGAGAATTCCTATCTCACCACAGCCCCTCCAACACTTGTTGACACTTGTATGTTTCATTGGTTCTATACTGCACCCTGACTGACTTGTCTCTTCCTCATGACTCTTCTGTAAGGGAATGTCCAGTTGTCTACAGATGGGCTCTGGTTCTCTACTCTGAACTCTTACACACTCACATTGATATGATCTTTTTGTTCTGGGTCTTTGATTGCTGACACTGACCTCACTGACACCTCATGATCACACAGGCTGGTGTGCTTCTTCCATATGGACTTTGTTGCTTCTCTGCTAGATGGCCACTTGTTTATCTTCAAGCCTTTAAGACCCCAGATGCTATATATTTTGATATCGGGCACCATTAGCTTTCTTCACCACTTTTGCTTATGCCATCATAATTTTCAAAACATTTTCTTTCTACTTGAGCCCTTGACATCAGTTCTTTTCCCCCTCCCTAACCCTTCCTCCCTCTTGAACCCTTGATAATTATAAATTATTATATTTTGTGTCTTACACTGATTGATGTCTTCCTTCACCCACTTTTGTGGTCTCATTAGGGATAGGGCTCTGTAGGGCTTGATTCTTCTAGGATCCTTGCCCACTTTGGGTATCAGAGTAATACTAGCTTCATAGAAAGTGCTTGGGAGTTTGCTGTCTTTTTCTATGTTCTGTAAGTGTCCCCTGTTTAATTCATCATCATTTCTATTGAAATTTGTCCCCTCTTTCATCCTTCCTGTTTGCTGATGAAATTTATTCCTTCATTTTTTGGTTAGGTTTGCCAGCAGTCTGCCTATTCTGCTAATCTTTTCAAAGAACCAACTTTTAGCTGCAGTAGTTTTTTTACACAGTTTTCTTGTTTTCCCTCTCATGAATCTCAGCCCTGATTTTAAAAATTTCTTTTCTCTTCCTATGAGGATTTCCCTCTCTTCTCTGCTGTAACTCCTGTAAGTTTTGTGTCAGCACATCAGTCACCTAGTTCTCCTCCATTTTCATGTGTGCAGGTATTGCTATCAAACTTCCTCTGATAACTGCCTTGGCTGTGTCACAAAGGTTTTGGAATGCTGTATTCTCAATCTCGTTGGCTTCTGGAATCTTCCTTATTTCATCTCTGATCTGGGCCAGTACCCACTCCATTTGCAATAGAGTTATTCTTCTTCCAATTTTTTGCCCTTGTTTTCCTAAATGTGCTTTTTGTGATTTCCAGCATTATGTTATAGTGTTTGGAGAGAGAAGTCTGTATAGTCTCTATGTGTTTGAATTTACATAAATTCAACTTGTGTCCTAGCATGTGGTCTATCTTGGAATCTGTGCCATTTGGGTTTGAAAAGAATGTGAATTATTTTTTTTAAATTTGGGTGGAAAGCTCTGAAAATATCTATCTGGTCAATCATGTTTAGATCTGTAGCCTCCTTGTAAAGCTGCTTTGCCTGTGATCGATCTTTCTTAACAAGTGGTATATTAAAGTTACTTACTATAATTGTTGAGCCTACAGTTTCTATTTTCATCTTTCGGAGAGTTTTATTGACAAATTTCATGGGTCTCTCATTGGGCATGTATATGTTTTTTATTCTCACTAGTTCTTGGTCTATTGTTACCTTGAGCATTATGTAGTGCGCCTCCTTATCTCTTGTTATGGCTTTCACTTTGAGAATAATTTTGTCTGACATTAGGATGGCAACCCCTAATCTTTTTTTGAATTGCCATTTTCTTGGTATATTTTTCTCCAGCCTTTGATTCTCAGCCTATTTTTGTCTGTAATCTTGGGATGTGTGTCCTGTAGGCAGCAGATTAATGGGTTGTGTTTACTAAGCCAGTCTACTTGCCTCTGCCTTTTAATGCCTGAGTTCAGTCCATTGATATTCAGTGTTATTACATCCATCTGTGGACTCTGTGATGTCGTCCTGAACCTTTTGTGTTGGGTGTGTTTCTATCTCCCTTTCTTATCAGGATGTTGTGCACGTGTGTGTGATTCATTCTTGACTTCTTTCCACTCTTAAACCAATGTTGTCTTGCGGGCTGTTTCTCTTTTTTGCCCTCTGGGTGGGGTTGTTCTATGTAGTGGTCTCTTATTTCTGCTTATTGAATGCTGTTCTTCTGCCCATATTGGGTTGGCAAGGATCTTTTGTAAGGCTGGGTTTCTTTTAATGTATTTGAGTTTTTCTTTGTCTGGGAAGACTCTTACTTCTCCATCTATCTTGATTGATAATTTGACTGAGTATTCTTGGGTTTGTGTTATTTTCCTTCATATTTTGGAATATGTTACTCCATTCCCTCCTCCTCTTCATAGTTTCTGCTGATAGGTCTGAGCATATTCTTATTTGGGTAATTTTATAGGTGATTGCTTATTTTTCCCTAGCTGCTCTCATGATTTTCTCCTTTTCCTCAGAGTTGGATAGTTTAACTATTATGTGCCGTGGTGACTTCTTCTTGGGATTCAGCGTAGCTGGTGTTCTTTTGGCCTCCTGAATGGTTGTATTGTTCATTAAACTAGGGAAGTTTTCCTCCAAGAATTCCCTTGCTATTTTTAATGTTGACTTCTTGATTGTGTCTGTTTCTGGTAATTCAATAATTTTGATGTTGTTCCTCTTCCTAACATCAGACATAGCTCTTAGGTTTTCTTCAGCCTCTCTGATGATCCTCTTATACTTTTGTTCACGCTTGTTAAATTCTGCTTGGATGTCCTCTTGGTCACTGCCTTCTCCAGTCAGTTGGTGATATATGTGAATTTGCTACTGGTTATCTCATCCCTTAGGTCTTGTATTTCCCTTTGGTGTATGGTCTTTGTCGCCCCTGTTATCTCATCCTTTTTCTGTATTGATTCCTGCATATACTGTATAATTCTAAACATCATTTTGAAGATTTCTTTCTGTTACAGATCAATGCCTGCTTCTTTATATATCATTAGGTCCAGGACTTGTTATGACAATGCCTTTTGTTTCTCTTGTTTATTTGTTGTTGTTGGTGCTGATTACTGTTGTGTTGTTTTAGAAGAACCAGGCACCAATTTGTGTTATTTTAGAAGAACCAGGGAGTTGAGGATCACTGGGTTCTGTCTTTTAGAAACTGGTAGGAATGCTTCTTTGAACTTCCTGAAGCTAATTGTACTATGGGATTGGGCTACTGCTGTATCCTCATGTGGCTTCACTCTTTCCTTAGCCAACCAGTATTCTGTTATTTGGAGTGCTAGTTGGATAGTCCTGTGGGTCGTGATCCTTTGGGGGATGATTGACCCGTTCACAGGGGTCACCCGATTCATAACAGTAACAAAATTACAGTTATGAAGTAGCAATGAAAATAATTTTATGGTTGGAGGCTCACCACAACATGAGGAACTGTATTAAAGGGTCCAGGCATTCGGAAGGTTGAGAACCACTACTGTAGAAGGACATAATATTTGGTAAGTAGAGGGTCAGCAAAAAAGACACACAATGAAGTGAATTGACACAGTGACTCCAACAATGGGCTCAGCCATAGGAAAGATTGTGAGTAATGGACAGGCTGGAGAAGAATTTCATTCTGTTGTACATTGGATCCCCAAGAGTAGGAACCAATCTAACAACAACAATCTTTTTTTTCTGTTAATGATTCTGTGATCTTCAGTTTATACCATGTAAAACATGGCAGTTTTAACATCCTGTGAGATTCAAATCATGATCTTTTAAATTGATCTCTGAGTTTGGGGAACAAAACTCTGAAGAGGCAAATCATGGTTGTAGGGTGGATGGAGTAAGGGTTCCCAACAAAATGTTCATAGTGCAGTCCTTACTATCCTTGACAAAAAAGCAGGTGTATTTTCATGATGAAAAAGATTCTTGGAGTCACTTTTCTGGCCTTTTTTCTCATTAATACAATTTCAATATTCTTAAAATTCCTTTATAATAAGGTTCCCATGAGCCTCTTGTGTCTAGTGAAAATCTATTAAGATTACTGTTGGAGGCCATCCCAACCATGCTGTCTAGCAAAGGTACAGCCTGCTAGAAGGAGCATCTGCAGAGCAGAGCTTCCCAGGGAGGGTTTCCAACATCCCTCGATTATTTGCTGTTAAATCCATTCTTGAGTGTTTTGTGCATTGTCATGTTTACTGTACCTGGAGGGGATGCGAGGGCAGTCTTGAGAAGCATGAATGAAACCAGATCCAAAACTTGCTTCAGTATGATGGGGCTTTCATTAACTGAGACATTGGAGAGGCTTAGACAGCGAGACATCTTTGGGAATTCTGAGGCGGATATGTGGGAATTGAGTGAGGAAGAAACCCCAAAGTTGAGGTCAGAGGAGAAAATGAAACCCACTGAAAAACTCTGGATTCCATTCAGATCAGGTAGTGGGAGACTCGTTTGACCTCCCCGATACAGAGGACCTTACAGACTGCCTCCCCCAATTGACGCCCCTTTATCTTGGACAGGGGCTTACATAGAAGGAGAGAGAATGGTTAATATTAATAGAAAACACGTCAAAGGGGAAACATTAAGTCTTTGGCAAAGAATCAGACGGTTTGGCCCCCCATGGTGCCTCAGGAGTACAAAAAATAAAAGAGACATAGGTAGACAATGGAGCAGTTACCATGGGAGAGTTTGTATTGGAAAATATTTCACTCTGAGACGCATTTAACTCTGCTTGTAGATATTAGGCTTTGAAGTAGCACATGAGGTAGTTTCATTATGTTAAGTTAGTCAACCAGGAAAGAAACATTGTGAGCAAAAAATAAGGCAGTGAGTAGGATATGAGTCTAACCAAATTTTCTGAACACCCCAATCAAGAATAGTATGTGACGTATAAGACAAACAGCACAGGGGGAAAGAACCAGGAAGAGGACAGAAAGTGACAGAAAAAGTACAGACCTTCTAATGGGCTTTTATCAGGTTTTAGTGGAAACAATAAGAGTGACTTTGGAGTTAATCATAGGGCATTGTTTTTATTTAGAGGTCTGCAAAACTTTATGGCATAAATAAAGCTGTTTGGAAGAACTCAGCAGAGATTGCTTCCACCAGAACATCTCTCGTGTCTGTCTCATCTGTGTTTGCCGACTCCACACCTCCTTCAGGTATCCAGTTGAACCCTCCCGGAGCTGGACTCCGACAGATTACCCCTTATGAGTCCCCGCAAAATAATTGCCCTAACTTTCTGATCAGAACTCTCTGTCTTGAGTTTACCTGGTCCAGCATATCCTCTTGGAAATCACTGTTTTTGTTGTTTTAAAAAACAATGATTTTTACCGGCGTGAAGCAGGGAAGCAATAGAGAGGTGTGAGGGGCTAGCCCCAATCCCTACTACATGGACAGCATCCCCCTCCCCGAAGAAGAAATCATTTCAAAGGACAGCACTCAATTGGCAGTGCTGGGAGAGGCACATGTCTGATCAGAGCACACGGGAGCAAATGAAGGGGGAGGAAGAGAGAGTGGAGCATATCCTGGCCCAAGCCCTTAAGACAATATTCCTGTCAGAGCAGCCAAAGCACAGAGAGGACCATAGGACTGGCCCCACTACAAGACATGACGTTCCTCATGACCCAGAGTGCTACGGGTGTGGGACAACACTGGAGACACAGTGCAGAAATTGCGCCTGATCTAAACCCCCCACACTGAGGGAAAACGCTAAAGGCGTGCAACAGAACAGCCAAGGGAACAGAGGAACGAAGTCCCCAGGGATACCAAAAATAAGCTGTGGGGAGAGGGTGTGTCATCCAATCAGACTCGACTGGAAAACACACCTAAAGGTCAACAAACAGACCTTGAACTATTTATAGGCTTTTGTTTTCTTTTCTGTTGTTGCTTTGTTTTGTTCTGTTTTTTGTGTGTGTGCATATTATGCAGCACTGAAAAGCACCGATGAGCACATGAAACACGTTATTTCATGGGAAGAGCTGGAAGGAATTATGTTAAGCGAGGTAAGCCAGACCCAAAGGGACAGGTACAACATGAGTCCCCCGAGGTAAGTACAATCAGCATGACAGAAATAGAAGAATAAACATCCATCCCACAATAAACGGGAGGAAGCATAGATAGTTGGAGGGAGGACAGGCCACACCTAGGGAGGTACATGAGAGCCCAGCATAAAGAATGAGTAGTGGTGTAGAGAGAGGGAGAACCGGGAGGGGAAGAATCTGAATGGATGGTATGGGGGGGGGCAGGGCACTAACCCACCCGGGGGAGAGTATCGGTTGTGTCCCCACAGATCTGGAACATGCATACGGACCCCAACACGACACACCAAATAAGGAGGGCAACGCAAAGTACAGAGGTCTACACAAAGAGGCTGGACGACAAGCCGGCCCAAACCAGAATTAGGCTGACCCCCACACTCGAAGGGAATACCACAGAAAACAAAAATAGATCGTCTGGAGTGGGAAAGGAACTGACCCACCACACCACATCCAGAAGGAAGCTGAAACAAAAGAAGGAGAAAGGACGTAGTGGAGTACACCTGGGTCCACCAAGCCCAAAGTCGATAGACCAGCTAGAAGGGCCCGTCATACAGAGAGGACCATTCAGATGACCACACTACGAGATGCGACATCCTGCACCAACACATGGCCCTACAAGGGACAGCATCTGAGACACAATGGGGGATGGGCCACTGAGCTGACCCCGCCACACGGAGGCAAACACTGGGGGCATGCAATGGAGCAGCGGAGGAAGCAGAGCAGAGGGAGCCCGAGGGAGTATAAAGGATGGTCTACAGGCCAACGAAAGGACCTTGAACTACTAGCAATTTTTCTTTTAATATTTGCTATCTTTTTGCTTAGTCTTTTTTAATTTGTTTTGTTTTTTACCTTGTAAATTTTGTATATTAGTGGCTTTTCTGCTTATCAGCGTGTCGATGTTGCTTCTGTCAAAGCCATGTTCTTATGGGCCACTTGGGTATAGTCAAAGTCATATCCATTTGTATGCACATATTATTATGTCAGCAGGTCCACCTAGACAAGATAGGCTGGACAAATAATGAGAGAAGAAAACTACAGGACCAACGGTCCTGGAGGGACATGAGAGCGTGGGAGGTAGGGGAAGGGAGGAGGTGTCGCCCAACACAGAAACAAGGGAACAGCGAATGGTTCTAAACCAGAGGAGGGAGGGGAGGGGAGGACTGGAAGGGAGTGACCAAGAGCAAGGTAACTGAGAGGAACGACTGAATACAGAATGAAGGCCAAACATGGTAATGGGTCGGGAGGAAAGCGAAAGGAAATAGAGGAAAGGAGTAGGAGGCAAAGTGCATACAGAGAAGCCTAAATACAGACATGTACATATGTAAATATATTTATGTTTATGGGGGCAATAGATTTATATGCATATATTTATAGGTTCAGTAGTAGGGTAACAGATGGTCATTGGGCCTCCTCATGCATAATCCCCCAATACAATAGCACCTCGCCCTGCTAAGCAGCCATTGCATTATACCCATCTTCCCGACATGATCACTGAAGACAGCCGTGTGTGTAAGCAAATGTGGTGAAGAAAGCTGATGGTGCCCGGCTATCAAAAAAAGATATAGCGTCTGGGGTCTTAAAGGCTTGAAGGCAAATAAGCGGCCATCTAGCTCAGAAGCAACAAAGCCCACAGAGAAGAAGCACACGGCCTAAGCGAACACAAGGTGTTGAATGGACCATGTAGCAGATACAAAGGAACAAAAACAATCATTGTGTGATCACCTTCCTCACATAATCGCTGAAGACGAAAGTGTGCATAAGCAAGTGTGGTGAAGAAGGCGGATGGTGCCCGGCTACTGAGAGATATAGCGTCTGGGGACTTAAAAGCTTGAAAGCAAACAAGCGGCCATCTAGCCCAGAAGCAACCGAGCCCACACAGAAGCAGCACACCAACATAGGTGACCATGAAGGACAGAGGAGGCCAGGTCTCCAACATCAAAGGTGAGGTGGTGGTGAGAATCACATCACCGTGAAAGAGGGGGAGTGCATGATGGGGACCCAATGCCCACCTGTAGAGAGCTGAACACCCCTTCCAGAGGGGTAGTGAGGAGGAGATGGGCCACACAGGGTTCAGTGTAACAACAATGAAACTCAAAACCTTCCTCTAGTTCCTGAACGCTTCCTCCCCTCCCAATCATCATGACCCCAATCCTACCTTGCCTTGCGGACCTGGTTGTACCAGAGGATGTACAGCGGTGCAGTGGGGATCTGGAGGCACAGGGAATCTAGGACAGACGAACCCTTCATCACCAGCGGTGGGAGTGGCGACACCAGGAGGGAAGGGCATGTAGAAAGGGAGAACCGATCTCGGAGATCTATGTGTAACCTCCTCTCTGGGAGATTGTCAAGGGGGAGACACCGGGGAGTGTAAGATAAGATATAATAATTATTTATAAACTATCAAGGGGCCAGGGGTGGGATCGGGAAGGGAGGGGGAAGGGGAAAAAAAGGGAAACCGAGCTGATTCCAGGAACCCAAGTGGAAGGTGAATTATGAGAGTGACGAGTGCAACGAATGTATAAGGGTGCTTTGCTCATTTGATGTATGTACAGATTGTGATAAGAGCCTTATGAGCCCCAATAAAAAGATTTAAAAAAAAAAGAAAGAAAATGATTAGGGCAAAAAATGTACGGATGTGCTTTATACAATTGATGTATGTATATGTATATGTATGGATTGTGATAAGAGTTCTATGAGCCCCTAATAAAATGTTAAAAAAAAAAAGAAGAAGCAAGGATCACAAGACTTCATCTCATAGAAGTTGGACGTGTTGTCAGGAGAGACCAGTCCCTGGAGAAGGACATTACATTTCCTAATACTTTTTAACTTACCCTCATAGATAGTTCTTGAAATATGCCCAAGGTAGACATTTTTTTCCACTGGCTATTTATTCACTGGTTGTTCACTAAACTGACAAACTATTGTTCTATTTTAAAACACTTTCAAGGAGGTATTTTTGGTTTAGAGTGTAAAGATGCTCTCAGGGTAACAGTTTTGGGAGTTTATTAAGCCCCTCCTCCCTGACCCAGCTCTCATGTGGTTGGATCCTTGAGAATTTGAGATTATGTTGTGTAATTCTCCAATTTTGATCAGGATTATTCTATAGTATCTTTGATCAAAATGTTCAGTAATGTTCTTCTGATCTCATGAGAAAAGAGGCAGCTGTTTATGAAGGCAACTGCTCACACATTCCACTTTCTTCTCTTATTGTGGGCTCTCCTTCCTCAGTTGCTCCATGTGAATAGAGATGGACTTTCATGCCTTGGATAGTCCATTGTAAGCTTTAAGGTCCTAACGGTTACACTGTGAGCAAGAGGTAGAACAGAAACATTAAGCATATTATTAGGACAATTAAGTAGGATGTCCTATGAAATCATAAGACTAACCCTTCAAAGGAACCAGGCTCCATGCAATCTGGATGGATGGAGGCAATCTCAGCACTTACTATTTTTAACCATTGTTGTGAATATGTTTATCACACAACTTTTCCCTGTTCCACTCTACATAGGTGTGTATCTTGTTGACTGCCACTGCAATAATTGGAACTCCACTTTTAAGCGATGACAAATTTCCTACATCATTATTTTCTTTCTTCCTCTGACTAAATGAATTTTGTCTTCTAATTATTTTTTTGCACATATAATATTTGAATCCTTGCTAGCCCCTTTACACCTGGTGCCTTAAACTAGTGCTGCCCCTTAAACTGGCGAAGAAACTTTAGTGGTTAAGCAAAAGCCTCTTTGAAACAATGATTCCAAAGAGAGAAAATACACTCCTCACCCCAAGGAGAGCAGAATGGGAGGGGCTGGGCCAGACATGGAAAGACCTCTCAGCTGTACAGAGACCCTTCACTGGACTTCCAGTGACCTTGGATCACTTCCAGTGACCTTGTGTGACAGGTTTTCTTCCCTCCCAACCGCTGTCCACCTCTGCTGTGTCTCTGGCATTACTTTTGTTTTCACAGCGCCTCTGGAATCTCGTTCTGTTTCACACCTTTGTTCCTGGCAATTCAACCTTCAGGAGAAGGGAGCCCTCTGAGAAATTCTCTGAGGAGCTCAGCTACTACGGCCAACTCCCTTCCAGAAGAAGATGTATAGAAAAACTAGGGACTTAACCAATCTGACCTCTAGTTTCCTCACATGTGAAATGGAAATATTAATGTGCACCCACCAAATATTGTTTCCAGAGTAAACTGAATACACAATTTCTTCCACAGTGGGCCCCAAGAATTACAGTTATATTAGTGCCCCTTCCCTCTTCTTCCGCGAAACTTAAAAATGGAGCACACAGGATCTTGAGCTTTATCCCAGCTCCCAGACATGATTCTGTCTTCCCCTTTTTTTCTATCTTTAACAAAGATAACTTTTTTTTTTCAGGAAAAGATAATTTCATTGCAAATATGTACAAAAGATAGGTAAAAAGCTTAATTTTGCAGACAAAAAGTTTTTTCTCACATAGCAGTTCAAGGTCAAACATTGATGTTGCATTTCTAATCCATCAAAGGAGAAACACTCTCACTAATTTTCCTGTTACAGACACTAAAGTGACATCATGGAAAGTATTACACAAAAATTTATATATATCATTATTTTCATACAAAACAACTATGTGCCAGACTCTGTGAATACACCGTTAAAGACTACCTATTTCCTTATGAACCTCAAAGACATTACCTCTTCAAAAATTTAATAAATCGTTTTATTTGGGGCTTGTGTAACTCTTAACACATTTTCTCCCCTTGAAAAAAATGCTTTATGAAGTTTCCAAATTTCACAGTGTGAAAGGTGGGGGAAATTATCCAGGCTAATTTTCCATTATTAGGAAGCTTTTCATCTAAGACATTAATATGAGTCTATACTTATATGAACATTAAATAAATTGGAAAGTGACATATAGACAGGCATATCTCATTTTATTGTGCTTCATATATACATACATAACAAGTTGAAGTTTTATGAAAAACCTAAGTTGAGTAAATCAATTTATTGGTGCTATATTTCTTGCCTCCCCCCACCCGTCCCACTCCACCCCCCAAACTGCCCAGAGTGTGTTAACTTCAGACCTGTGCCACATTTTGGTAATCTCCCAATATTTGAAATATTTCCATCATTCTTTTAAAAAATCATTTTATCAGGGGCTTGCACATCTCTTATCACAATCCATGCTTCTATCCATGTGTCAAGCACATTTGCACATATGTTGCCCTCATCATATTAAAAACATTTTCTTTCTACTTGAGCCCTTGGAATCAGCTCCTCAGTTTTTCCCCTGCCTCCCCTCCTCTCTCTCTCTCTCATTGACCCTTGATAATTTATAAATTATTATGATTTTTGCATGTAAATCTTCCCATAATTCTATTGCACACTTAATAGACTACAGTACACAGTATCAACCTAACTTTTATATATGTTAGGAAACAAAAACAAACAAATCATGCGACTCGCTATTTTATTGTTGTGGTTTGGAACAAACCCATAATATTTCTGAGGTATGCCTGTTACATAGAACAGAGCAGAGTGCCTGGCTCATAGTGAACTCGGTGTAACAGGAAGCTTAGCAAGAAGATGTAGTTAATTTTTTCTAGTAGAAGCAACTCCAGGTTAAAATAATAAGTGGAAACAATCCCAGTGCCTTGTTTCTATCATGGTCAGCTTACAAAGAATTATATCCTTTTAATCAACAGAACCAGTCTACTAAAGATTGTGTTGGGATAAGTTGTTTTATCACTGGAGCTAGAGAGCATGGCTTTAAGGTCTAAGTGCCTGGTGTCTCTTCTCATATCCCTGTGAGGCTAGACAGGTGTCGTCCTCCTTATTAATGAATGATAAGGACCCAGTGCTTCAGAACCAGGAGGGGTTGCAGGAGCCAGGTTCTAGGTGACCTGACTTTCAGTACTGGCTGCCAATTCTACAACGACTCAACACTTTCCTCAGTGCTCCCATCACGTCCCGGTTCCTCAAGCTATAAATGAGGGGGTTGAGTGTAGGAGTAAGAACTGTATAAAAGAGAGAAACCACTTTGTTATGGCTAGGAACCCTGTAGCGCTTAGGTCTCAGGTAAGTGAACATGGCTGCCCCATAGAAGAGAGAAACTACTCCAAGGTGGGAAAAACAGGTGGTCAGAGCCTTTTTCCGAGCTTGAGCCGAGCACATACGGAGTACTGTCCCAAGGATTCGAATATAGGAGGCCACAATGATGGAGAATGGAAGATAGAGCATGACAACACAGCAAGCAAATACTAGGTTCTCAAAAAGGGATGTGTCTGCACAGGCCAGCTTCAGGACAGATGTCATCTCACAGAAGAAGTGATTTACCACTCTCAAGCCACAGAAGGGGAGGTTCATTACTACGATCATCTGAATCAAACCATCTATTGTCCCAAAGGCCCAAGAACCTCCAACAATCTGTAGACAGAACCTCTGATTCATGAGAATGGGGTAGCGCAGTGGGAGACTAATGGCCACATAACGGTCATAAGCCATGAGCCCCAGCAAGAGGCCCTCAGAGCCCACAAGAGAAACAAAGAGGCCAATTTGTAAGCCACAACCCACAAAGGAGATGGACTGGCTGCCAGAGAGGAAGTTGGCTGCCATTTTGGGCACAATAGTACAGACCAACATGAGGTCCATCATGGACAGCTGACTGAGGAAGAAGTACATGGGGGTGTGTAGTCGAGGATCTACGTAGATGAGGATGATGAGAAGGACATTCCCACAAAGGGCCATTACGAAGACCACCATGATTGCAGAAAAAAGAAACAGATCAGTTGGACTGTGGGAAAAGATGCCCAAGAGTTCAAAGTCATCAGTGGACGATTGGTTCAACCAGGTCTCCATGGCTCGGGTGTTCCTGGTCACCTGAGAATATGGACAAAATAGAAATTTGGACTCATGCCATTTCTTTATTAAGTTCTCCATTCTTCTTCAGTTAATATTTTTTATTGCAACTTAGTACACTTTAATAACATGTGTTTTAGGACATGGAAGGGACACACATCACATCCCCATGACATGGCAATAGAAGCCCTGATAGTTCATATATTGTATGTATGCATACCAGAAAGGAAGAAATTTAGTTTTTTAAATGTATCACAGGACTATTAGAAAACCCTCCTTTGGGCAGCAGTCTTGACTTTGTTCAATGACGATCTTTTTCTTTTAAATCTGAGATAACTTGGACTTGAAAAAATGATTTGTAACAGAACTTGAACCATTTCTTTCCACAAAGATCATTTCTATGTGTCACAACAGCAAACGACGGGAATGTAGCACAATTTACTACTTGGCCTGTATTTTCCCTCTGTGTTCTGAGAATTTTATCATTTTACCTATACCACTATATTCAAAATGTAGATAAAGAAGTCCCCTCAAGTGCCCTTAGAAAGACAATTGAATGCCACCATTGTCAATCATTTTTCATGGCACCAGAAAGTCAGAGGGTCCATGGAGAGAAGCCATGGACTGCTGTAGTGATATTGAGAGGCATCAGGAGCCGTCATGTCTGTCATGCGGTGAGCTTCCAGGGTGAGAACTGCTCGGGAGGGGGTCCAACATTCCTTGGGACATGGAAACTCAGCTTTGGGCCCCTTTCCAGACCTCACTCTCTTTGTCTATTTACTGGCACTTCTTTTTGACTATGATAAATCTGTACTATAAGTATGGAATATTCTCTGTGAGCTTTGTGAATTGTTTCAGAGAAATTTTTGTACTCAAAGGGGTGTGCGGGTCAACAGACCAGAAAATATATGGACTTCCTAAACCTGGTTATGGCTAACAGCTGTCTCGTTGGCAGTCTGCGGATGGTGTCCTTTACATTTGTGAGCTCGAATCTAGCTCCCAGTCAATCAGTTTAAGAGACAAGAGACTGCCAGGGTCTATTGATAGGTGATATTTAATCAGTGGAAGCAGTGATGTCCATTTTTTGTGTTTGATATCCACTTTCCCCATTTTGACTTCGTAATGACTCTGAAACGGAGTACCTACCCATTCACAGGGCCTCTATGTCATTTCCAAGGCTGTTTCCCTTTACAGAGCAGGTAACCTCATCTTTCTCCTGTGTATCCCTTGGGGGTTTTGAGCCACTGACCTAGCAGCCAGCAGTCGAATGCTTACCCAACAGTGCCACCCAGGCATCTTGCAGTGGAGGTTCTAGCGACAGTGGTGGTATAGTGGTTGCATGCTAGGGCTGAGGTCCACATGGTTGGCAGTTCAAAACCAACAGCAGCTTCTTGGGAGAAAGACTGGACTTTTTACTTTTGTGGAAAGGACATTTTGAATACAAATTCTAGATACTTTTGATCATATCAGGTTGTTTATGGGCAAATTCATTCTGAGAAAGGCAAGTTACTTTAGTTTGGAAAAGTTCTCAGAGCTTTCAATTCTGCTTTCTTGAGGCCTATAGATAATGTCAGTAGGGACTTCTTTTCAGATGAAACTCCCATCGAAGATGAGTAAGTATGGCTAGTATTTTCACTGCCATGGAGTTAAACTAGTGGATACAGACCTAGATGAAAATTCCAATTACATTTCTGACACGTAGAACTCATTGAAAGATCCTGGACTAGCAATGACAAGGCTCTGATGGAGGAAACACCCTCTGCCTGAGTGGGTGCTTCTCCAAATTACACCAGAATCTTCATTCCTATATGCTCTACCTTCCAGTCTCAAACCTCTAATTCTGAGAATAATATATATAACTGTGCATCTTCTTGGAACCCCAAAGAAAAATCTATTGAGCTATAATTCCTACCTTTACATTCCAGAAACATTATATCTCATCCTTTGATTTTATTCCTTTAAAACAACACCTTATTCTCTTTTTTCACCCTTCTCTTAATAAAACTCAGTGATCCCAACATTCCTCTAGTTCAGTGATCCTCAACCTCCTAATGCCGTGACCTTTAATACAGTTCCTCATGTTGTGGTGACCCACCCCCCCACCTACTATAGCTTTATTTTCATTGCTACTTCATAAGTGTAATTTTGCTACTGTAATGTATTGGGGGACCCTCTGCCTGGGTCGTTAGTCCCTCATAGGGGTTGTAATCCACAGATGAGAACCACTGCTCTAGTTCCATAATGCTTTCCTCCCCCTTTCCTGCTCCCCCATTATCATGACCCCAGTTCTACCTTATAAATGCGGCTAAACTGGAGCATGTACACTGGTACAGATAATAGCTCCCAACACTGGAATCCAGGACAGATAAACCCCTCAGGAACAACAATGGGAGCAGCCACACCGTGAGGGTAGGGGGAAATGGTAGGGGGAGGGTGACAGAGGAGGAATCGATTACAATGATTGACATATAACACCCCCCCCTCCCTAGGTGAATGAACAATAGAACCCTGGGTGAAGGGAGACAGCAGATGGTGTAAGATAAGAAAATAATAATAATTTATAATTTATCAAGGGGACACACGGGTGTGAAGGTGGGGAAGGAGGAAAAAAGAAGCGCTGATACCAAGGGCTCAAGTAGAAAGAAATGTTTTGAAAATGGTGGCAACATATGTACAAATATGCTTGGTAGAATTGATGTATGGATTGTCATAACAGGTGTAAAGATCCCCCAGTAAAATGATTTATAAATTTTTTTTCAATTAAACAACAACAAAAAACCTAAGTGGTCCATTCTGTGTGTCCCATATATTCCAAATATCACAAGTCTCCATGTCCTGCTGATTTGCCACTAGTGAAGAAGTTTTTTAAATAGAGTGTAGACTGTTGTTTCTTACATCTGTTCCTCTACTTCCCTCCTGGGTATCACCACTGTGCTTCAGAGTGTCACTCTTACACGCATTCAGGCAAGGCTCTTTGGAGCCTGGCACACCCCACGCATCCCATAGAGAGCCATTTGGAGTCACCTTCTTGAAGCAGAAAATCAAAACTGGGATAAGTATTACATCTATAGAGCTGTATTCGATACGAGGACCTCTGGTTTTGGGTAATGAACACTCCAATGATAGTTGATAGCTGCCACAAGAACAACAGAGCATATGCTGGCTCTTGATAAATGACCCATGGCTTGGGGAAGAGGTTTGGGGAAATAGCTAAAATTAAGTTAAATTTCAATAAGCAATATTTAGGGGGATGCTGTTTTTAAAATCGTTTTATTAGGGGCTCATTCAACTCTTATCATAATCCATACATACATCAATTGTATAAAGCACATTTGTACATTCATTGCCCTCACCATTCTCAAAACATTTGCTCTCCATGTAAGCCCTTGGCATCAGCTCCTCATTTTTTTCCCTCCCTGCGGATCCCCCTCCCTCATGAACCCTTGATAATTTATAAATTATTATTTTGCCATAACTTGCCCTGCCCAATGTCTCCCTTCACCCACTTTTCTGTTGTTTGTCTCCCAGGGAGGAGATCACATGTAGATCTTTGTAATAGGTTCCCCCTTTCAACGCACCCTCCCTCTACCCTACCAGTATCGCCACTCACGCCACTGGTCCTGAAGGGATCATCCACCTTGGATTCCCTGTGTTTCTGGTTCCTATCTGTATCAGTGTCCATCCTCTGTTCTAGCAAGACTTGCAAGGTAGAATTGAGATCATGATAGTGGGGATGGGGAAGGAAGCATTTGGGAACTAGAGGAAAGTTGTATGTTTCATTGTTGCCACATAGCACCTTGACTGGCTCCTCTCCTCCTCAATACCCTTCTGTAAGAGGATATCCAGTGGCCTACAAATGAGCTTTGGGTCTCCACTCTGCATCCCCCCAACCCCTGATTCACTATGATAAGATATTTTTTGTTCTGATGATGCCTGAGGGGATGCTGTTTTCTAGGATACATTGTGTCAAAATCATCTGTTTTCTATTAAGTTATAGAATATAATCCTTATTCTGAAATTGCAGAACAAGATTTTTTGAAACTATGACTGTCTTAGTCAACTTTTTGAGATCTCTAACAGATTTAAGTGCTTTCTCTCCCTTTCCAGCTTCTCCTCCCATGTCTCCTTCTAAATAAGCGCATCGCTTCTCCTGAACCGCCATCTACGGATTATCAAATAGGACCTCTGTTTTTCCCTCCTGACCTTTTGTTCATTCTTTTTCATTGACTCAGCATCCCTTCCTACAAAGACCTCTGCCTAAATGCTGATGCCTTTCAGGGCTCAGCTGAAATCCATTTCTGTTGTGAAGGATTTCCTAGCTGGTCCCTACATCAGGCGTTTGCTTCTCCGGGGGTCTTTCACATCATGTGTGCTTGGCACAAACAACTGCAGTTCATGGCTTCCGACAGCCACCACAAACCCCCATTACTGGTCTTCCTGTTTCTTTACCCAGTGACTACAGAATCAGAGTAAACATAAGGTAATAGCACTCTGTGCTCAAGATAATTCACTGGTTCCCAACTCACTCAGAGTGATGCTCAGATTATTGCAAAGCCCTTACACAATTCACCGCAATCACACATCCACACAACCAAAGCACCGCCCTGGTCTCTTACTCTTACCACCGCTCCGGGTGCTTCTTTACCTCTTTTTGTGGAAGAAGCGTTACATATCCCTGTATCATGATCTTTTCCATTCCCTCCACGAGGCTTTCTTCCCTATATCTATATTACTCACTTTTACATCAGGCCTTCAGCCTGTGTCATCTTGTCACAAGAACTTCTGTGAAAACCCTCCATATTTTAGCACTCTTCCCCCTCCCCCTGCTGCTCTCCCTGCTTGCTTAGCCGGTGGTATGTGTCTTGCTCTCAGCCCCTTCCTTCTAGAAGGCGAATGATAGCTCTATCCCTACACAGCCCTGAGTATATTGTTCCCACAGCCTCCGAGCCTTTGCATCACGGCCATAAGGACCCATGTTCAACCAACATTTGAAACTCTCCCTTAATCCTGACCTTGCCTTACGGTAGACATTTATCTTCTTGTCATGCTTTGCGTTGCCCACCATGGGCCGAGACCTTCAACCTCAGACCACTTCAAGGAAATGTGTCCCATGCTGTTTTTGTCATTGTCTCACTTTCTCACCACTCTTACAAGTTTCATGCTTTTTGGTCACCACACACACACCCAAGTGCCTTGTCCAAGAAAGTTTTCTCTGAGGAAACAACATATGTAGAAGACCCAAAGCTAGAAAAGGTATGTGGTTCTTGAAATCGAGAACCAACTGTTATTAACTTAACTGTGAACTTTGTCTAATGCTGTAAGATACAGCTGCATCCTCTATGAAATGAGGGTAGTTATGCTAACTCTCCATCTGCACTTTTCTGAGCCTCTGCTGTGGAAATTTATGTGGAATTTTCCAGGGAAAAGTTCCAAAATATTGGTTTATTTCAATAAATACTATATGGTTGATTAGTAACCTTTGCCTCCCATGCTGGATGACTCCTTTGGGCTTCAGATTACTGTAACAACTGTGTTGTCAGCATCGTCCCTCACATGTCCAAAGACTTGATGTAGACTAACAGGGCTCTTGGTCTTGTCCTGAAGAATTGCTTATCCTCTAGCCTTCATCTCAGTGAATCCAGTTGCCCAGGCCACAATACCTGATGTTTCTTTGACTTGTCTCTGCCTCTTGCTCACACACTCACCCATCAGGGAAAAAACAAAGGTGCTTCTCTCAGAAGATAACCACACCCTGACTACTTCTCTCTTATTTCCCTTTCCCTTTCCCCACCCATGCCATTGTCCCCATTCTCTGGATGATTCCTGCTGGACTGGTCTCGCAATTGCATCATCGTCCCCTAATCTATTTGCAGACCAACAGTGGCAAGAGCTCATCTCAATAAGAGCAAAAGTCAAAATGCTTCAAGAATACACCCCAAAGTGTCATTGGGTTTTCCTCCATCACTGCCCGGCTGCTCTTTTCTTCACCTCTAGGTAGCTCTTGATCTCCAGGCTAATCTGCCTCCCTGCTGTGAAGAAGGAGCAGTAGGGTGACACCAGCCTCAGGTGGCCTTTGTGCTCCCTCTTCTCTCTTCATGAGAGCAGCTTCCCGAGCTATCCTCCACCTGGCTCACTCATGCCTCTCCTGTGCTCTCAGACAGCTTTCTCCAAGCTACAATCCTCTTGCCCCTCTTGCTCCTTCCTCTTTCCCAGCCTTGCATCGCTTGACACTCAAAATCCTCAGAAAGAACATCACCTGCTCCCAGGGACCCTTTGTTTTAACTTTCCAACGAGAACGTATACTTTTGCTCACCGTGGGCTTTCTGGTTCTTAGTACAGTGCTAAGCATATATGAGGGTATTTCAAGAAGTATGTGGAAAAATTCCATTTGCTTTTAATTCCATTTATCCATGAACTTTGTAAGTCCCTTTGTATTGCTCTCTCACTAATTATTTGTTGAATAAATAATACTTGTTTGATATTAAGACATCTCAAGAAATTATCCCCCCATTTTATTTGCTTATTTTTATTAACTTTAAATCTTTACCCTGTGTGTTTAAAGTGGGTGAAGGGAGACATTGGACAGTGTAAGATATGACAAAATAATAATGATTTATAAATCATCATGGGTTCATGAGGGAGGGAGGGGGAAATCAGGAGCTGATACCAAGGAGCTCAAGTAGAAAGCAAATGTTTTGAAAATGATGAGGGCAACAAATGTACAAAGGTGCTTGACATACAATGGATGTATGTATCGACTGTGAAAAGAGTCGTATGGGCCCCCAATAAAATGATTTCAAACAAACAAACAAGCAATCAATCAACACAAAGAAACCTCCTATTGCCCCAATATTCTTTTAGGGACAAGAAGATACCATTCTATATCTGCCTCCTCTTCCTTTCCCTTCACTTTCATCCTACATCCCCATACTGCCTCAGTCTTCCTGCTTCAGATCACCCTTCATTTCAGATGCATGTAGTTGACCACCCTCACAGCTAATCTAGACAGAGAGAGAGAGAGATCAAAGGAAGAGGGTGGGAGAGAGATAAAACAAAGAAACAGTAGAAAATGAGATGTGTCCCTCTCCAAAAATATATGGTAAAAGAAAGACAAGAGAATGAAGGGGAAATGCTGGTAGAACATTTGAAATAAACAGAAATTAAAATTAACCAGCAAAGCCAATAACAAGAACTTTAAGAAAAAAGCAGGGGAATGAGGGAGAAAGACAAAGACCCTCACTCACCTTTGGGTATGTCCACTGGAGGAAAAAAAGTCAGCAGAGAATTCTTGTGGAGAAGTCTCTAGTAACAATAATTTTATGTTCCTGCCGTGTTGGCACAAACTGGGTCAGAGAAGACTGATAGGTTCCCTGCCCCAGTTATGACCTTTTCCTTAGCCGTCTGCTGCTGGTCAGCCGGCCATAGAAGCCTATGTCCACCTCAAGCCGACTGTGGACTTTGCCTTAAACAGTGCATCTCAAAAGCTTCCGCTAAGCAAAAGCGGACCAAGGAAGCTTGGTCAAGGTGGGCAGATGGGGCCAGAAGCAAGACGTGTGTGTCCAAGCTGCAGACTTGGCTTTCCCACACTCCTCAGAGGCCTCCCTCTAAGCAGAGGTTGTAAAACTGTCTCCCCCTGTCTACCCAGCTACTTAACCCAGAAATTGAACACAGACATTGAGTGAGGAGAGTGAAGCTGTTGACTCCTCGGGGAGCCAATAAAATTCTAGCCCTGGAATAAGAACTCCCAAGTTTCCAATGGGAAAAACAAACAAACCCAGGGGGAGCTTGGGGACTCTATTGGAACCAGGTCAGTGTGGCCTGTGTAAGGAAACCCAGTGAGGAGAAGATCACAGGGCTGGTTGGCGACGGGAACACAGTCCAGTTGTCCTTGTGACCCCCACACTGTCCACATTCCAGCACTTCCTCAGGGACACTCAGATCCTTCTGGTGTCTCTATCGGTTACCGTGTCAACTTTCTCTTTCCTGCACCCCGTCATCCATCTGTACTCTTTCCCCCAAGTAGTCAGCCACCTTTATTGAATATTCATATTATACAGAGTGATGGGTGAGATAGGTTTGACTACACATAATTCTTGAAAAGAGTTCATATACAGGCAGCATAGGCAGGATGGTCGTGGGCAGTGAGGTTGACACTGGACGGACAGCTGCAGGATGGGCCAAGGCGGGGCGGGGAGAAAAAAATAGAGTTCATGTACTCATTCATGTTCATGACACTCAGATGATGGCATGAGAGTATGATTTCATCCCAAACATTGTTATTTCCTAACCCCATCACACGTCATAATTTGCTGTAAGCAATTCTGTTGTCTATGGTTATTGTGTCTATTGTTCTAGTTTAATTATTTATGCACAACACTTGACTCCACTCACACGAGTGTCTCGTGTTGGAAAATATATAATATGGTCACCTTATTTTTGCTTTATCTCCCATAGAAGCAAATTATTCTTCCCTGAAAGGCCAATATGTGACTAATCTGATTGACAAGCAATTAAGCCATAACATTTAGTTTGCTTGGTTGAAGTCTTTCATTCCTTAGGTGTCTATTAACACTTAAGAAAAATATTTGCTCCACCACTTGTCTGTCCATTTGCTGTCCTTTTCTTTTTTGTGCTTTTGGATTCTGTTCTACATTTTCCCCCATACTTTCTAGGACCTTATATGTCATATTTTTCAAATACTGGTAGCTGGGAACCATCTAGTTATTCTGATCTCAGGATTGTAGAGACGAATGTGTACATGGCCCAATAATCCACTGCTCTGTTGCCAGAAGGTTTAACATTTCATCATTCTCCTTTCCTCTGGATTAGGAGAGATCAATAATGGTATCCTATGAAATTTCTCAGCAGCTTTTAAGACCCCAGTTGCTAGTCACCAAATGCGGATGTGGAACATTGTCTCTGTGGAACATGTTATGCCAATTGACCGTGGCATCCCCCAAACTGTGGTCCCAATTCTCCAGGCTTCCCTCAAAGTGTTCAGTTATGGGTAAGAAATGTTCAAACGTTGCCCCTCCATGCTGTAGCACATTCATGGATATATTTGCAGCAAAAGTCAATAAACATATCTAAATGCCTCTGTCGAACAGCTTAATCACCACTGTTACAGGATTGCATAATTCCATTTGCCTCTGTTATCTCGAAAACTCTTGAAAACCTTCCAGTGTTGTTTTCTCCTGCCTCCATTTTTCCTAAGCTCTCTCGTGGTGTATTGCCTTTCCCTTCACCCCAATTACCCTCTAATCCATGGCTTCTTCTCCCACTCGGTAGCCTTAAAAGAGTTTAAGTGTGAAAACATTTTTTGACTCTTTATAAGAGTAGTTTTTGTTTATTTCACTCAAGCAAACGTTCGCCATTTTGTGATGAATGCAAGCTCGGCATTATCCTTTACCATCGCATAGCATTCTGTTGTGAGCATGACCTACAGTGGATTTGTCTATTCTTCAAGTGATGGGCAATCTTGCTGTTTCCACACTTTTGCTGCTGTGAATGGTGCTGTGATGAACATGAATGTGAATATATGTATTCCTGTTGAGGCTCTTCTCTTAGATTTATACCAGGTAGAAGGATTACTGAGTCATACAGTATCTTTATTCCCACCTTTTGAGGAGGCACCATATCTATTCCCACCATGGTTGCGCCAGTTTACGGTCCCACCCAGCAGTCTATGTGGGTTTCAGTCAACATTTGTTGTGACCTGATTTTTTGAACTTTGCTGTTACTGAAGCGATGTGTCATTGCTCTTTTGATTTGCATATCTAAACTGGCTAATTATCTTGAGCAATTTTTCTTTTTCTATTTTTTATTAATAATTTTATTGGGGGTTCTCACAAATCTTATGACAATACATCATTCAACTCTATTAAGCAGACTTGTATATATGTTGCTATCAATATTTCCATATCATTTTCTTTCTTCTTGAGCCCTTGGTATCAGCTCTTCTTTTTTCCTTTCCCTCCCCAATCGTTTCACCCTCGTGAATCCTTGATCAATTATATATTATTGTTTTTATTTTATGTCTTAAACTGTTTGTTGTCTCCCTTCACCCACATTTTTGTTATTCGCCCCCGTGGGGGGTGAACTATATATCCAACCTTTTGATGGGTTCCCCCTTTCTCCACTTTCTGCCCCACTCCCACCATCCCTCTACCCTCATGATATCGCTCCTCCCACTACTGTTCCTGAGGGGTTTATCTGTCCTGAATTCCCTGTGTTGAGAGCTCTTATCTGCACCAGTGTGTGTTCTCCTGTCTAGCCAGATTTGTAAGGTGGGACTGGGTCTTGGTAGTTGGGGAGAGGAAGGAACTAGAGGAATGATGGGTGTTTTGTTGGTTTGAGCAATTTTTCACATGTTTCCTGACTTTCGAATGTTGTATTTGGTGAAAAGGTCTTTTAAATTGGGTTATTTGTCATTTCTTCTTGATGTGAAATTTTCTGTGAATTTTTGATTAGTCCCTTGTTTGATATGACATTGCCAATCCACCCCCTCCCTTATCTCTAGGTTCTCTTTTTACCCTTTTTGATGTATGTAAGTGTCTAATTTTAAGAAGTTCTAGTCATCTTTTGTTGTTTGTGCGTTTTTCATTATGTCTTGATAATAAATTTATGGTATTTATTAGGATCCCTAAATTTTTACTTGCATTTTCATTGATTATTTTTCTAGTACTAGCTTTAATCTTTAGGCTTTTGATTTATGTTGAGAACTTTTTTTTAATGTAGAGTGAGATAGGGGTTCCATTGCATTCTTATGTAAAAGGGAAATCCAATTTTGCCAGCATCATTTGTTAAAGAGATGATATCTAACCCATTTAATGTGTTTTGCTCTTTGTCAAAGATTTTATGTAGGTGCATGTAAGTTTAGCTCTGGTTTCTCAATTCTGTTCTATTGGCCTATGTATCTATTGTTGTACCAGTTTTGAGTAGCTTATTTTGGTAGCTTGTTTTGACTAGTATGGCTGTGTGGTAGGTTTTGAGATTGGGAAGTCAGTAGCCTCACAATTTATTCTACTTTAGTAGTGCTTTGCTTATCTAGGTCTCTTTCTCCCCCATATAGAGTTATTGATAAGTTCTTTAATCTCTTTAAGTGATGTTGTAATTTGGATCAGGATTGCGTTATAGATTATTACAGTAGTATTGACATTTTCACAATGCTAAGTCCTTCTATTTATGACCAACGGAATCTTGGTAGCATAGTGGGTTATACATTGGATTGTTAACTGCAAGGTCAGCAGTTTGAATCCACAAGCTATTCAATGGGAGAAAGATGGGGCATTCTGCTTCTATAAAGACTTAGAGACTCAGAAACCCAAAGGGATAGTTTTATCTGTCCTATGGTTCACTATGAGTCAGTTTTCTTTGTACAGGTCTTTTGATCCTTTGGTCATATTTATTCCTAAGTTTTTTATATTTTGGATAGCTAACGTAAATATTATTTTCCTAATTTCATTTTCAGAGTTCTTTTCATTAGCCTGAGTTTTGTATGCTCATCGTGTTCCCTGCCATTTTGCTCAATCTTTCAGTTAGTTCCCACTTTTTGTGTTGAATCCTTGGGATTTAAAAAATGTATTGCAGTATATCATTTGTGAATTGTGTTCGGCTTTTCTTGCAAATCTGGATGTTTTTAATTTCTCTTTCATGAGGTATTCTATATCAAATTGTATGAGGAAGCACCAAACTGCTCTCCACAGTGGTGGTACTGATTTACAGTCCCACTAGCAGTGAATGAAGGTTTTGATATCTTGGTATTCTCTTCAGGATTTGTTTTCTGTTTCTTTGAACTTTGCTATTAATGAGGTGGTGAGATGTTATCTCATCCTTGTTTTGACTTGCATCTCTTGACTTGATAGAATTTCTTAGCATTAGTTGGCCTCCAGGATTTTTCTTTGGTGAACTGTCTGTTCAAGTCTTCTGCCCATTAAAAAAATCGGTTTTTTGGGAGCTCTTACACATATCATAACATTCCACAGTTCATTCACATCAAGAGGCATTGTACAATTGCTACCACAATCAGTTTCAAAATATTTTCTTTCTTCTTAAATTCTTTGATATCAACTCCCCTTTGTCCCTTCTCTCCCCCACCACACACCTCAGGAACCCTTCTTCTCCTTCTCCTTCTTCTTTACTTCTTCTTCATCTTCGTCTTCTTCTTCCTTTCTTTTTCTATAATAGACTTTGTGTGTGTGCCATATCTTACACAATGCAATATATCCATTCATAAAAAATTCTGTTGTTCAATCCCATTGAGTGGTGTTATACAGTCATCAATGTTATCAGCTCTGGATTACTCCCTCCCTTCCCTGTTCTTTTCCCATGCCCTCAGGGAACTATTACTCCTATTACAGTTTCTGAAGGGTTATCTAGCTTGGATTTTATGTATCAAACTGTTTTAAATATACACACAAACCTATGCAAATCTAACATGATTAATGAAGTAAAACAAATAAAAACTCTAATAGGAGAGGAAATATTAAAAAAACTAGAGGATAGCTATGTGTTTCATCAGTGCTATATTGCAGCTTGGATACATTGCCCCTTCTGTGTGGCTGTTCTGTAAAGGACTGTCCAGTTATCTTTCAGGTGTACAACTGCTACCACAATCAGTTTCAAAATATTTTGTGTTTGGGTCTCCACTTTGCCTATACTCCTTCGTGACAATTTGGTTTCTTGTTTTTGAACTTCTGATACCTATTCCTGTTGACACCTCTTGATCACACAGCCTGGTTTGCTTCTCCCATGTGGGTTTTGTTGCTCCCCTGCTGGATGGCTGTTTGTTTAACCTCAAGCCTTTAAGACCCCAGATGCTATATCTTTTAATAGCCATGTACCATCAGCTTTCTTCACCATATTTGCTTACGCACTCATTTGGTCTTCAGCAATCATGTCAGGAAGGTGAGTTTCATACATTGCCACATTATTAGAACAAACAGTTCTCTTACTGGGTAAGATTTAAGTAGAGGCCCAAAGTCCATGTGCTTCTTTTCATTTGCATACATTTACATATATAAACAAATAGACATATTTACATACACATATATATTTTTCATCTTTTCTCTTTTCCCTCCTGCCACACTATGATGTATATCCATTGATCAAACAGGACCAGAAAAGCCACACCTTCCTTGTCATCAATTGTTATTGGTTCATTGCTCACCTCCCCCTTCCTTCTTCTCTCCCATGCCCCCAAGCAACCATAATTCCAGTCACTATCTCAGTTAGATTGCCTATCCTGACTATCTTGTATAGATAAGCACATACAAAACACAACAAAATAAAACCATATGGATAGTCACTGGTCTCACAGGGATCCTGACATAGAGCAGATGAATATCTCTCTGTTAAATTAAGAGAAGGATGTGTTATAGACTATCAGCCCAGTTCTCCACCCTTTTTCATCAGGGTTACATATCCCAAGTCCCACTTACCTAACAAGGCATAGTCCTTTTAGTCTCCAGTACTCATGTCCAAAATGCAAGTACCCTAAAAGTCCCCACTGCTATTTCTGCAGTCAGGGATGGAGTAGTCTAGTACCACCTCCAATCTCCATTACACATTTAGACATTCAGTGTGGTCCCCTTGTGAGTAAACCCCAACCAGTTCAGATGGGGTGCCAAGTGCTGCCACTCAAGTCGGAAGCCTACAATGGGGATTCCTTGGGGACTTTGTGGCTTCTCTCCCAACACTGGTTTGTTGCATTTCCCTCTTAGTTTGCCCCTATGTGGGAAGCTCAGACCGGCTGCTCTCCCCGAACCATATCTTCAGGGTTATCCTATGCAGGGCTGTCATCTAGGGAGAGGACATCACGTCTTGAACAGAGGTTGGTTCTGCTGTCACATTTGGGAATGAGCTGCTCTGAGCAGGAACATCTCCCTCAAGGATTGGCACACAGGAATTAAGTGTACTCTCTTTTCTGTGGAGATAAAATCAATACCCTCCCCTTTGGTGGGTTAGTGCCCAGATCCCCCATTGCTGTCGTTTTTGTGCCCCACCTCTCTGTGGGCTTGAAAGGCATGTGAAGAGGGGGGAAGCGCGAAGATGCCTTTCAGCACAGGTGCTATCTGCATCTGCTATTGATGATGAATGAATCATTGAGTTCAGTCTGATTCATATCAGAATATCTGATTCTGGCTGAGAATTGTGTGTTGTGTACATTTTCCTTTATACTTGACCTACTGTTTGAACTTACCTCTGTGGACTCATGCTGTACTTTACCTTTTGTGCTTAGCTAATTTCACTCAGCATAATATACGCCAACTCTTTCCACAGATGAGGTGTTTCATCATTTCATCACTATTTTTCAGGGATGCGTAGTATTCCATTGTACATAAATACCAGAGTTAAAAAAAATTGTTCTTTTTTTTAAAAAAATCTTTTTATTGGGGCTCATAAAGCTCTTATCGCAATCTGTACATACATCAATTGAGCAAAGCACCCTTATACATTCGTTGCACTCATCACTCTCATAGTTCACCTTCCACTTGGGTTCCTGGAATCAGCTCATTTTCCCTTTTTTTCCCCCCATCCCCCTCCCTCCCCGAGCCCACCCCTGGTCCCTTGATAGTTTATAAATAATTATTATATCTTATCTTACACTCCCCGGCATCTCCCCTCAACCGCCTCCCCATTGCCCATCTCCCTGAGAGGAGGTTACACATAGATCTTTGAGGTCGGTTCTCCCTTTCTACATGCCCTTCCCTCCTGGTGTCACCACTCCCACCACTGGTGTTGAGGGGTTCATCTGTCCTAGATTCCCTGTGCCTCCAGATCCCCACTGCACCGCTGTACATCCTCTGGTACAACCAGGTCCGCAAGGCAAGGTAGGATTGGGGTTATGATGACTGGGAGGTGAGGAAGCGTTCAGGAACTAGAGGAAGGTTTTGAGTTTCATTGTTGCTACACTGAACCCTGAGTGGCCCATCTCCTCCTCACTACCCCTCTGGAAGGGGTATTCAGCTCTCTACAGGTGGGCATTGGGTCCCCATCATGCACTCCCCCTCTTTCACGGTGATGTGATTCTCACCACCACCTCACCTTTGATGTTGGAGACCTGGCCTCCTCTGTCCTTCATGGTCACCTATGTTGGTGTGCTGCTTCTGTGTGGGCTCGGTTGCTTCTGGGCTAGATGGCCGCTTGTTTGCTTTCAAGCTTTTAAGTCCCCAGACGCTATATCTCTCAGTAGCCGGGCACCATCCGCCTTCTTCACCACACTTGCTTATGCACACTTTCGTCTTCAGCGATTATGTGAGGAAGGTGATCACACAATGATTGTTTTTGTTCCTTTGTATCTGCTACATGGTCCATTCAACACCTTGTGTTCGCTTAGGCCGTGTGCTTCTTCTCTGTGGGCTTTGTTGCTTCTGAGCTAGATGGCCGCTTATTTGCCTTCAAGCTTTCAAGACCCCAGACACTATATCTTTTTGATAGCCGGGCAACATCAGCTTTCTTCACCACGTTTGCTTACACACACATCTGTCTTCAGTGATCATGTCGGGAAGGTGGGTATCCTGCAGGGCGACGTGCTGTTGTATTGAGGGATTTTTTAGCAGGGCGAGGTGCTATTATATTGGGGGATTATGCATGAGGAGGCCCAATGTCCATCTGCTCTTAGTAGCTTTCTTGATATGAAAATAAAAATAAAATTTCTTGATATGAAAATAAAAAATAATTTTATTGGGGGCTCATACAACTCTTAACACAATCCATACATACATCAATTATATAAAGCACATTTGTACATCCATTACCGTCATTCTAAAAACACTTGCTCTCCACATAATCTGCTGGCATCAGCTCCCCATTTTTCTTCATGCTTCCCCATTTCCCCTCCCTCAAGAAACCTTGATAATTTATAAATTATTATTTTGTCATACCGTACACTCTCCAATATTTCCCTTCACCCACTTTTCTGTTGTCCATCCCCCAGGGAGCAGGTTATAGGTAGATTTCCCCTCCTACCCACCCTCCCATCACCCTCCCCGTATCACCACTCTCAGTACTTGCCCTGAAGGGCTCATCCGTCCTGGATTCCCTGTATTTCTAATTCCTATCTTGCCAGTGTATATCCTCTGGTCTAGCCAGATTTGTAAGGTAGAATTGGGATCATGATAGTGGTTGTGGAGGAAGCATTTAGGAAGTAGAGGAAAGTTTTATGTTTCATTGTTGTTGCAATGCACCCTGACTGACTTGTCTCCTCCCTGAGACACTTCCATAAGGGGATGTCCAGTTGCCTAGAGATGGGCTTTGAGTCCCCACCCTGCACTACCCCTCATTGACAATGATATGATTTTTTTTTGTTCTTTGATGTCTATACCTGATCCCTGTGACCCCTTGTGATCACACAGGCTGGTGTGCTTCCATGTGGGCTGTGTTCCTTGTCAGCTAGATGGCCACTTGTTTACTTTTAATCCTTTAGGACCCCGTTGCTATTTCTTTTCAGAACTGGGCACCATCAGCTTTCTTCACCACATTTGCTATGGACTGCTTTGTCTTTGTGTCAGGAAGGTGAGCATCATGGAATGACAGTTTAATAGAACAAAGTGTTCTTGCATTGAGGGTGTACTTGAATAGAGGCCCAATGTCCATCTGCTACCTTAATACTAAACCTATAAATATATTTACATAGATCTATTTCCCCTTTTCATATATAAAAATATTTACATATGTATATGTCTTTATTTAGACCTCTATAAATGCCCTTTGTTTCCTAGTTCTTTCTTCTGTTTCCTTTTACTTTCCTCTTGTCCCACACTCATGTTCAGCCTTCATTTGGGTTTTAGAAATTCCTCTTGGTTACCTTGACCTTGATCAAGCCCTACCAGATATCCTACACACTACCAGGCATCCTACACCCTCCTCACCATCAATTTTAGATCACTTGTTCCTTTGTATACCTGGGTTTGCTAACACCCACTTCCTTCCACTGACTCCCCCTCTCCCGTGTCCCCCAGGAATCACCAGTCCCACTGTTTTCTCCTCTGGATTGTTTATCCCACCTGTGTTATCTAGATAGACATGCAGAGACAACAATAAGCACAAAGACAGATCAAAACAAAACAACAACAAAATTGACAACAACAACAAAAAGAAAAGCCTATAAATAGTTCAAGGTCTGTTTGTTGATCTTTAGTATGTTTTCTGGTCGAGTTTGATGGGGTGCCATGCCCTGGCCCAAAAGTGTACTTTTGGTTTTCCCAGGGTACTTCATTGCTTTGCTCCTCTTGTTGTTTTGCTGCATGCGTGCGCTTTAACGTTTTGCTCTGGAGTGGTGGGGTCAGATCGGGCACAATTCCCACAAGGTGCCTCGAGTGTTATCCCTCAAAGCTCTATGAGTCATTCAGGGATGTCGTGTCACATGGTGGGGCCAGCCCTACGGTCCTCTCTGTGCATTGGATACTCTGAGCTGGAATATTGTCCTTGGGGCTTGGTGGGCCAGGGTGTGTTTTACTCTTTTTCCTTTCTTCTTCATTAGCTCCTGTGTGTTCTGATGAGACGTGCCCCTCATCCTGAGCTATAGCTTCAGTGCTGTCCTCTGAATGAATTCTTTTGGGGGAAGTGAGGGGTGTCCATGTAGTTGGGAATGGTGTCAGCCCCACAGACCTCTTTATTGGTTCCCAGTTTCATGCCACTATGTTGCATTCATGTCTTGGTACACTGGTTTGAAGTCTGGTCCCTCTCTCCCTCTCCCATGGAGGTATAAATAGCACCTTCCCCTTGGGTGGGTTAATGCCCTGTTCCCCTGCTATTCATGTCTTTTTTGTCCCTTTCCTTTCCCCTTCCTTTTTAGTTGGTTATCATATGTATCTCTGGATTGAGTCTGGCTCCTGTCATATATTACCTGGACTTCACCCCAGGAATGTTTGTGTACCGTAGCTATTTCCTTATGCCCCCTTTGTATTTTTAAGCTTGCCTCAGTAGACTCATGTTATAGTTGTCCTTTTGTGCTTGGCTTACTTCACTTAGCATAATTTCCTCCAGTTCTTCCCATGCGGCAATATGCTTCATGAGTTCAACATTGCTTTTTAGGGATGCACAGTACTCCATTATATGTATGTACCACTGTTTTTTAATCCATTGATGGAAATTTGGGTTATTTCCAACTCATTACAATTGTGAACTGTGCATGATGAACATTGAAGCACATATGTCTGGCCGTGGTTTGTTTCTTGCCTCTTCTGGGTATATGCCCAGTAGGGAGATTGCTGGGTTGTATGGTAGCTTGATTTTCATCTGTTTTAGATATCACCAAATCAATTTCCATAGTAGCTGTACAAACCTACAGGTCGATATCAGTGCACGAGAATTCCTATCTCACCACAGCCCCTCCAACACTTGTTGACACTTGTATGTTTCATTGGTTCTATACTGCACCCTGACTGACTTGTCTCTTCCTCATGACTCTTCTGTAAGGGAATGTCCAGTTGTCTACAGATGGGCTCTGGTTCTCTACTCTGAACTCTTACACACTCACATTGATATGATCTTTTTGTTTGGGTCTTTGATTGCTGACACTGACCTCACTGACACCTCATGATCACACAGGCTGGTGTGCTTCTTCCATATGGATTTTGTTGCTTCTCTGCTAGATGGCCACTTGTTTATCTTCAAGCCTTTAAGTCCCCAGATGCTATATATTTTGATATCGGGCACCATCAGCTTTCTTCACCACTTTTGCTTATGCCATCATAATTTTCAAAACATTTTCTTTCTACTTGAGCCCTTGACATCAGCTCCTTCCCCCCTTCCCAACCTTTCCTCCCTCTTGAACCCTTGATAATTATAAATTATTATATTTTGTGTCTTACACTGATTGATGTCTTCCTTCACCCACTTTTGTGGTCTCATTAGGGATAAGGCTCTGTAGGGCTTGATTCTTCTAGGATCCTTGCCCACTTTGGGTATCAGAGTAATACTAGCTTCATAGAAAGTGCTTGGGAGTTTGCTGTCTTTTTCTATGTTCTGTAAGTGTCCCCTGTTTAATCCATCATCATTTCTATTGAAATTTGTCCCCTCTTTCATCCTTCCTGTTTGCTGATGAAATTTATTCCTTCATTTTTTGGTTAGGTTTGCCAGCAGTCTGCCTATTCTGCTAATCTTTTCAAAGAACCAACTTTTAGCTGCAGTAGTTTTTTTACACAGTTTTCTTGTTTTCCCTCTCATGAATCTCAGCCCTGATTTTAAAAATTTCTTTTCTCTTCCTATGAGGATTTCCCTCTCTTCTCTGTTGTAACTCCTGTAAGTTTTGTGTAAGCACATCAGTCACCTAGCTCTCCTCCTTTTTCATGTGTGCAGGTATTGCTATCAAACTTCCTCTGATAACTGCCTTGGCTGTGTCACAAAGGTTTTGGAATGCTGTATTCTCAATCTCGTTGGCTTCTGGAATCTTCCTTATTTCATCTCTGATCTGGGCCAGTACCCACTCCATTTGCAATAGAGTTATTCTTCTTCCAATTTTTTGCCCTTGTTTTCCTAAATGTGCTTTTTGTGATTTCCAGCATTATGTTATAGTGTTTGGAGAGAAAAGTCTGTATAGTCTGTATGTGCTTGAAGTTACATAAACTCAACTTGTGTCCTAGCATGTGGTCTATCTTGGAATATGTGCCATTTGGGTTTGAAAAGAATATGAATTTTTTTTTAATTTGGGTGGAAAGCTCTGAAAATATCTATCTGGTCAATCATGTTTCGATCTGTAGCCTCCTTGTTAAGATGTTTCCCCTGTGATCGATCTTTCTTAGCAAGTGGTATATTAAAGTTACTTACTATAATTGTGGAGCCTACAGTTTCTTTTTTCATCTTTCGGAGAGTTTTATTGACAAATTTCATGGGTCTCTCATTGGGCATGTATATGTTTTTTATTCTCACTAGTTCTTGGTCTATTGTTACCTTGAGCATTATGTAGTGCGCCTCCTTATCTCTTGTTATGGCTTTCACTTTGAGAATAATTTTGTCTGAGATTAGGATGGCAACTCCTAATCTTTTTTTGAATTGCCATTTTCTTGGTATATTTTTCTCCAGCCTTGGATTCTCAGCCTATTTTTGTCTGTAATCTTGGGATGTGTCTCCTGTAGGCAGCAGATTGATGGGTTGTGTTTACTAAGCCAGTCTACTTTCCTCTGCCTTTTAATGCCTGAGTTCAGTCCATTGATATTCAGTGTTATTACATCCATCTGTGGACTCTGGGATGTCATCCTGAACATTTTGTGTTGGGTGTTTTCCTATCTCCCTTTGTTATCAGGATATTGTGCACGTGTGTGTGATTCATTCTTGACTTCTTTCCACCCTTAAGCCTATGCTGTATTGGGGGCTGTTTCTCTTTGTTGCCCTCTGGGTGGGGTTGTTCTATGTAGTAGTCTCTTATTTCTGCTCATTGAGTGCTGTTCTTCTGCCCATATTGGGTTGGCAAGGATCTTTTGTAAGGCTGGGTTTCTTTTAATGTATTTGAGTTTTTCCTTGTCTTGGAAGACTCTTACTTCTCCATCTATCTTGATCAATAATTTGACTGAGTATTCTTGGGTTTATATTATTTTCTTTGATATTTTGGAATATGTTACTCCATTCCCTCCTCTTCTTCATAGTTTCTGCTGATAGGTCTGAGCATATTCTTATTTGGGTAATTTTATAGGTGATTGCTTGTTTTTCCCTAGCTGCTCTCATGATTTTCTCCTTTTCCTCAGAGTTGGATAGTTTAACTATTATGTGCCGTGGTGACTTCTTCTTGGGATTCAGCCTAGCTGGTGTTCTTATGGCCTCCTGAATGGTTGCCTAGTTCATTAAGCTAGGGAAGTTTTCCTCCAAGTATTCCCTTGCTATTTTTAATGTTGACTTCTTGTTTGTGTCTGTCTCTGGTAATTCAATAATTTTGATGTTGTTCCCCTTCATAACATCAGACATAGCTCTTAGGTTTTCTTCAGTCTCTCTGATGATCCTCTTATACTTTTGTTCACGCTTGTTAAATTCTGCTTGGATGTCCTCTTGGTCACTGGTGTAGTTTTCTGCCTTCTCCAGTCAGTTGGTGATATCTGTGAATTTGCTACTGGTTATCTCATCCCTTAGGTCTTGTATTTCCCTTTGGTGTATGGTCTTTGTCGCCCCTGTCATCTCATCCTTTTTCTGTATTGATTCCCGCATATACTGTATAATTCTAAACATCATTCTGAAGATTTCTTTCTGTGACAGATCAATGTCTGCTTCTTTACATATCATTAGGTCCAGGACTTGTTCTGACATTGCCTTTTGTTTCTCTTGTTTGTTTGTTGGTGGTGGTGCTGATTACTCTTGTGTTGTTTTAGAAGAACCAGGCACCAATTTGTGTTGTTTTAGAAGAACCAGAGAGTTGAGGATCACTGGGCTCTGTCTTTGGGAAACTCGTCGGAATGCTTCTTTGAACTTCCAGAAGCTAATTGTCCTATGGGATTGGTCTACTGATGTATCCTCATGTGGCTTCACTCTTTCCTTAGCCAACCAGTATTCTGTTATTTGGAGTGCTAGGTGGATAGTCCTCTCAGGGGACGCTGGTTTGATGTTTGGACCCAGAGGATGGCACTGCACTGGATCATCTCACAGGAACTTCAGTGGTGTGGCCCATGGTGGTTTGGAATGCTGCAGAGGGTGGGGTGCCTACTGCAAAGGGGGGGCCATGGAAGGGAGATGGGTGTGCCCACTTTGGTGCAGAGCACTGTGGATGGTGGAATTGCCCTATCAGGTAGATTGCTGTGTAGGGCGAGAAGAGGTGCCCACAGCCGTGTGGAGTGCTGGAGAGTGTTGGTGGAGCTGCCTTTGACCTTGTGAGGCATTATGGCAAGTGGGAGAAAGTTCCCTCAGCAATGTGGGCACACTGAGGATGGGCAGGAGCTCCCTCAACCAATTGAAGAACCCCAAAAGTGGCGGGAGTTCTCCTAGCAGTCTTGGAGGGTAGTTATACGTGTCTTTGTGGTAGCAAGCAGATTGAATTTCCCCAGCTGCATATTAAACTTCAGAGGACGGAGCTCCCCTAGCTGGATGGAGGACAGATGTAATTGCCCTAGGTGAAGGGGAGTGGCCTGGAGTTCGGCAGTGGTGTGTGAGAGGAAAGAAGAGAAAAACAAAACAACTTAGCCTGCTGAGACTGTGTGGGGAAAGAGAGAAGAGAGAGAAACAAAAGTGAAGATATATTTGTGTCCCAATCACCAAACCGTGGGGCTCAAGGGTTTTAACCCTGCCCAGATGTGGCGGCAAACTGTGACTGTATTGAAGTAAGGCCTTTGGTCAGCCAAAGGAGCCCAGCTCTGGCCGAAGCTGTAGCGGGGCTCAGGTTGAGCTTTAGCTGACAACTACAGTGGTAAACCAAAAGCCCACAGCTCCTCAAAACCTAGTGGACCTGTTCTACTTATCTTTGTGGTGTTCCTCCCGTGATCCAGCAGCATGGATTTTCCCTCTCAGTGGTCTCCTTTGCTGATTTCTGTGTAATTTGATTTCTGCACTGATTTATGTGTAACTCAGTTGCTATCTTGCTTGAAGTTCAGCCAGCTCCTCCAACTCAGGGCACTAGCCTAGCTCTATGTGTCTTGTAAGCTTCAATGTCTCCCAGGGATTGAACCACGTGGAGACCCCTGCCAGTGCTGAGATGCTTACACCACCACTGGATCCACAAGACTTCCCACCCACTGGCCTGTGATCTTCCTGCATTTGGTGTCATTGCATGTGTTTTGTGAGTCTGAAAAGGACTTTATAGATTGATATCAGACATATAGGCTAATATCAGACTTATGGACTTGATGTGGCCTGAGCTGGGAAGTTTCATAATCTTTAATTATTGTTTATAGAAAGCGCTTTCTAACACACATGTCAATGTTTCTGGATTTGTTTCTCTAGTCTACCTGGGCATTTTGGTACCTTGGAGTTGGGTACAGCTCAAGCACTAGCCTGGTCTGGACTGTCAGGCCACAATTTATAACCATTTAAAGACACTCTGTAGAGCCCAAAACTAATATTGCCAGTGTTTGCCCTTGGGCTGCGGTTATCAGTACCTGTTGGCTTTCCAGTTTTGTTATGTTAAATTTTTAGGCTGTGCTCTGGAGATTAGTGGTCTGGATACATTGTTATGTTAAAGTCATGCTAATGGACAGAGTTCTACAGGTTTACATTCAAAGTTACAAAAAGGACCACAGCCTGGAATTGAAAGTGTCCTTTTAAAAATTATTTTTCCCTTTTTATAATGGGCTTCACGGTGTTGGGGCTGTGCCTCGCTGTCCCACAGGGAAGGGGGACCAGCTTAGCAGAGTGGGTTTGTGCCAACTCGATCTGAATTCCTCCCTGGCTGCACACCTGTGTCACTCCTGGATCTATCCTGTTTTACTCTGGGGAACTGCATTCTGTCACAGGTAAATATCCCAGCGGCTCTTCAATTGCTGCAAATTGTTGTCTAATTATCAATCATTACCACACTGGCAGGCATGGAGCTGAGAAAAGGAGGAAAGGGGATGGCCAATGTAGTCACTCTGTCCCTGGCTGGGGAGGGGAGTTGCAAATCTCTAGACTGCAGATGTAGGGTGGTTAGCAGTGAGGGAAACTCTGGCCTGATGCCTTGTGGGTAGCTCTTGGAGGCTCTCTGTGAGCCTGGGATTATGACCAATTTTAGGCATCATCCTGGGGAAATTACTGCTTCCTGCAGATCTAGGGTGCAGGAAGAGGTGGCAGACACTGTCCTTCTGGACCTTGCAAAGGGTTAGCAGAGCCCACCGGCAGACACAATCAACTTAGAGCATTTCAGAGAATTCTTAAATCACTTCGTGGGTGAAATTAAATGGGGAGGTCTGAACTAGGCCCAGGCACACTGAATCTATTTTTAGCCTCCCAGTATTGGCCTCCTTACTTCATAATTTTCTGGTCTAACAACAGGAGCACCAGGTGGTTGATTTTACCTAGGTGCCATCTTGACTCCCTTCTCTGTGTTTATTATCACAAATTGCCCTTTGATCACTTATTTTACTATGTCCCAAACATTTTGGAATGTTCTACTTTCATTTCATGGACTTTTAAACATCATTTTCAGGAGTTCCTCCAGCCGTCATGGCTCCAGAATGTTGCTTTCAAGTTGGTTCCAACCATAGACCCCATGTGCTATAGTTTATTGTGCCAGGCTGGCCGATAAACACAAGTAGGATTAACTGAAGGGCAGAGGGATAAATGGCTTGGTGAGCCTCACCGTGGTTGTTCTGTGCCTCAGTTTAAAGGGGTACACTACCTGTGGGATGCCTAGCCTGTGGACCATATCACTGTAAGTTGAATTCCTTTTAAGCCCACACGATTGGAATGTTCATCTCTGGAGCTGGAGACCGACAGCTGATGACAGTTGGGGACCTGCCTTGCTGTTTGCTGCCTGGTATATATATCGCCCAGCTCTCTCTACAGAAGGGGACTGGCAACTGGCAGCTCTCAAGCCTTGAAGGACTGCTAGTGTCTCACTGCTATATAATTTAACTGTTAATTTCTTGTATTAGCTATCTGTATATTATTTAACGGTTGATTTCCTGAATTATATATCTATCTTTATAAATATATTTATATATAATTACTAGCAATCTGGTTTGTCTCTCTAGAGAACCCTGTCCAATACATTTTGGTACCAGGAGTGCGTCTAGAGAAATAAACTATAAATATGGATTTCTTAAATTGGCTTTCCAACCTATTTAGTCTTGACGTGGATACGTCTACTACCCGTACTAATCCATGGTATGAAATAGCAAAGATAATACTTAAAGTAGCACCTAAAGTAGCTGATGTGCTGGATAAAGGAGATGCTCTAGGCAATCATATATTTGATATTTTCCAGGAGTTTTGTGATAATGACAAGTATAAGGAAGCTGGTTGGCTGGTCCTTTGAACAAAAGAAAGTGTGATTAAGGAGAGGGATGATCTCAGAGCCACAAAAGCACACCTCAGGTACAGACTAACAGATTTGAAAACTTCCATCTGTGCTACAAAGGAGAGCCTTCTCTCCTCTAGTAAAAGAGCTGACATTGCTGAGAACCAGGTCCAGAGTCTCATTATACGAGTGGCTGAATTACAATGGCAGCTGAATTGCAGATCTAGAGTAGTGTCTGAAACCAAAGTAAGGGCATTAATTGGGAAAAGTTGGATCCTTGAAACATGGGATGGGAACATATGGGCTGATGATCCAGAAGAAGAAGATATTGAGCCCTTAGAAACACCTGAGCAGATTAGCCAAACTTCAAATTGATATGCCAGGTGGGGCTGCATCAGTAGCACTACCTGAGGAAGATGCCTTGCAAGATATCACTGAGAGCACCCAGGAAACACCCTCACCACCCATTATTTCCGCTAGACCTGTCACTAAAATTAAGTCTCAGAAACCTCCTAAAGGTGAGGTTGAGAGGATTATCCAAGAAGAAGTGCACTACACACATAAAGAACTGCTCGAGTTCTCAAATACGTACAAGCAAAAGCCTGGAGAATACCCCGGGAATGATTACTAAGGGTGTGGGATACTGGTGCATGAAATATAATATTAAACCGGTCTGAGTTTCTGGATATGGGACCCCTAAGCACAGACTCTTCTTTCAATGTCTCTGTGAGACAGGCTAAAAAAAGGATCTAAGTCTCTATTTGGTTGGTTCAATGAATCATGGACTGCCAGATGGCCTAGATTAGACTAACTTGAAGTACCTGACCTACCTTGGTACACTGTAGAGGAAGGCATCCAAAAGCTTAGAGAAATTGGTATGTTAGAATGGATCTATCAAGATATTCCCATAGACCCAAAAAGGGGGTGTCCTGAAGACATACCCTTTACCACAACCATAAGGAACAAGTTTGTGAAGTGGGCCCCAGCGTCTCTTAAGATTCCTGTAATTGCTATTTTATGAGCACCAGGATTAACAGTGGGCACTGCCCTAAGTGAACTCCGACATTTGCCCACAATGGGGCTGATTGGTCCCCGTGATGGTAGAGGGCAGGTGTCAGCACTGAATCAACAGAGACAGGGTGGGTGTGGTTATAATAGACAACAAGTTTTCAATAATAATCAAAGCAACCTGTCTCGTGTGGAATTTTGGCATTGGCTACTTAGCCACGGTGTCCCTAGGAATGAAATAGATGGGAAGCCTACTAAATATTTACGTGATCTGTACAGGCAAAAGAATGGTAGATCAGGTGAACAGCAGAATAGACAGTCACGATCGCTCAATCAATTCCCAGACCTGAGCCAGTTTACAGACCGGCAACCCCTTGAATGAAGGGGAGGCCGGGTCCCTTGTGGATAGACCTCTCTGAATGGGCCAAGAAAGTAAAGTTAATTGTATCTCACGTGAATGCTCACCAAAGGATTACCTCTGAAGAGGAGGACTTTAATAATCAAGTGGATAAGATGACACGCGCTATGGATACTGGTCCTCCTCTTTCTTCTGCCACCCCTGTTATCGCCCAATGTGTACATGGACAAAGTGGACATGGTGGCAGGGATGGAGGTTATGCATGGGCACAGCAACATGGACTTCCACTCACCAAGGCTAACTTGGCCACTGCCACTGCTGAGTGTCCCATTTGCCAGCAACAGAAACCAACATTAAGTCCAAGATATTGGACAATTCCTTGGGGAGATCAACCAGCAACTTGGTGGCAGGTTGATTGCATAGGACCACTTCCATCATGGAGGGGACAGTGTTTTGTTCTTACTGGAATAGACACCTACTCTGGGTATGGATTTGCCTTCCCTGGACGTGATGCTTCTGCCAAAACTACTATTTGTGGAGTCACAGAATGCCTCATCCACTGGTATGGCATCCCACATAGCATTGCTTCAGATCAAGGAACTCACTTTACAGCAAATATGGTGTGGCAATGGGCCCATTCCCATGGAATACACTGGTCGTATCATGTTCCTCATCATCCTGAAGCTGTCGACTTGATAGAACGATGGAATGGGCTCCTAAAGATACAATTACAGCGCCAACTAGGTGGTCACAACTTGTGGGGCTGGATCAATGTTCTCCAGGAAGCTGTGTATGCTCTATACCAGAGGCCAATAAATGGTGCTGTGTCTCCAATAGCCGAATTCATGGGTCCAGGAACCAAGGGGTGGAAGCTGGAGTGGCACCACTCACTATTACTCCTAGTGATCCCCTTGCAGCATTTTGCTTCCTGTCCCAGCAACCCTGTGTTCCTCAGGCTTGGAGGTCCTGGTCCCGAAGAAAGGAACTCTCCCACCTGGAAACACAGCATGGATTCCACTGAACTGGCAGCTGAGAATGCGCCCTGGGCACTTTGGACTTCTCATGCCTTTGGATCAACAGGTCAGGAAGAGTGTCACCGTACTGAGTGGGGTGATTGATCCTGACTACCGAGGGGAAATTGGACTGGTACTACATAATGGAGGTAAAGAAGAATACGTCTGGAATCCAGGAGATCCCATAGACCGACTCTTAGTGTTACCATGCCCTGTTATTACAGTAAATAGTAAGTTACAGCAACCCAATCCTAACAGGAATTATGTTGCCAGACCCCTCAGGAATGAAGGTCTGGGTCACCCCGCCAGGCCAAAAACCAAAGCCAGCTGAGGTGCTTGCTGAGGGCAAAGGTAATACAGAATGGGTAGCACTAGAAGGTAGTTCTACCTATCAATTACAACCACGTGATCAATTGCAAAAGGGAGGTTTGTAATTATCAATGTATTTTCTTTTTATGTGATTATTTCATATATTTCCTTTGTTCAAGTATGATATATCAGATATAATTTGACTCAGTGTGTTTTCATTTATATGTATGATAGATGATTGATGATAAATATAAGTGTGATTTCATTAATATCTGGAAATTATATAAGTATGTATGGGTAAAGAATTGCGTACAGGTGCCAGGTTGGCAAGGGGTGGATTGCAATAGTTTATTGTGCCAGCCTGGCCGATAAATACAAGTAGGATTAACTGAAGGGCAGAGGGATAAATGGCTCGGTGAGCCTCACCTTGGTTGTTCTGTGCCTCAGTTTAAAGGGGTACACTACCTGTGGGATGGCTAGCCTGTGGACTGTGTCGCTGTAAGTTGAGGTCCCTTTAAGCCCACAAGATTGGAATGTTCATCTCTGGAGTTGGGGTCCGACAGTTGATGATAGTTGGGGACCTTCCTTGCTGTTTGCTGCCTGGGTATATATAGCCCAGCTCTCTCTACAGAAGGGAACTGGCAACTGGCAGCTCTCAAGCCTTGAAGGACTGCTAGTGTCTCACTGCTATATAATTAACTGTTAATTTCTTGTATTATCTATCTGTATATAATTTAACGGTTCATTTCTTGAATTACATATCTATCTTTATAAATATATTTATATATAATTACTAGCAATCTGGTTTGTCTCTCTCGAGAACCCTGTCCAACACAACGAAACACTGCCCACCCCATCCCCATTTCTTTGCTTGAGCCCAGTGTTGCAGCCAGTGTGTCAACGCATCTCACTGAGGGTTTTCCTCTTTTTTTGCTGCCCCTCTATCAAGTTTGATGTTGTTCTCCTAAGACAAAGTGTCTTGCCATACTTGCCTCTAAGGAGCACTCTGGTCATACTTTTTCCATGACAGATTTGTTTGTCCATTTTCCAGTCCATGGTACCTTCAATAGTCTTCTCTGGGACCACAGTTCTAATGCATTGATTATTTTTTGGCCTTCCTTATTCACTATCTAACTTTCATATGCACCTAAGGCAATGGAAACTACCATGACTTGGATCAGTCACAGCATAATCCTGAAAGTAACATCTTTGCTGTTCAATACTCTACAGAGGCCTTGTGCTGCACAATATCTATAGTCCATAAGAATTTGAAATTCTGTTCTGTATTTTCTTATTTTTGATCAGGATTCTTGTGTTGGACAGGGTTCTCTAGAGAGACAAACCAGATTTCTAGTAATTATATATATAAATATATTTATAAAGATAGATATAAAATACAAGAAATGAACCATTAAATTAAATACAGATAGATAATGCAAGAAATTAACAGTTAAATTATAAAGCAGTGAGACACTAGCAGTCCTTTAAGGCTTGAGAGCTGCCAGTTGCCTGTGCCCTTCTTTAGAGAGAGCTGGGTTATATATATATCCAGGCAGCAAACAGCAAGGCAGGTCCCCAACTGTCATCAACTGTCGGTCCCAGATCCAGAGATGAATATTTCAATCTTGTGGGCTTAAAGGGATCTCAACTTACAGCGACACAGTCCACAGGCTAGGCATCCCACACGTGGTGTACCCCTTTAAACTGAGGCACAGAACAACTAAGGTAAGGCTCACCGAGCCATTTATCCCTCTGCCCTTCAGTTAATCCTACTTGCGTTTATCAGCCAGGCTGGCACAATAAACTATCGCAATCCACCCCTTGCCAACCTGGCACCTGTACGCAATTCTTTACCCATACATACTTATATGATTTCCAGATATTAATGAAATCACACTTATATTTATCATCAATCATCTATCATACATATAAATGAAAACACACTGAGTCAAATTATATCTGATATATCATACTTGAACAAAGGAAATATATGCAATAATCACATACGAAGAAAACACAGAGACAATTACAAGCCTCGCTTTTGCAATTGATCACGTGGTCGTAATTGATAGGTAGAACTACCTTCTGCTGCAACCATTCTGTATTACCTTTGCCCTCAGCAAGCACCTCAGCTGGCTTTGGTTTTTGGCCTGGCGGGGTGACCCAGACCTTCATTCCTGAGGGGTCTGGGTCAACATAATTACTGTTAGGATTGGGTTGCTGTAAATTACCATTTACTGTAATAACAGGGCATGGTAACACTAAGAGTCGGTCTATGGGATCTCCTGGATTCCAGACGTATTCTTCTTTACCTCCATTATGTAGTACCAGTCCAATTTCTCCTCGGTAGTCAGGATCAATCACCCCACTCAGTACGGTGACACTCTTCCTGACCTGTTGATCCAAAGGCATGAGAAGTCCAAAGTGCCCAGGGCGCATTCTCAGCTGCCAGTTCAGTGGAATCCATGCTGTGTTTCCAGGTGGGAGAGTTCCTTTCTTTGGGACCAGGACCTCCAAACCTGAGGAACACAGGGTTGCTTGGACAGGAAGCAAAATGCTGCAAGGGGATCACTAGGAGTAATAGTGAGTGGTGCCACTCCAGCTTCCACCCCTTGGTTCCTGGACCCATGAATTCTGGCTATTGGAGACACAGCACCATTTATTGGCCGCTGGTATAGAGCATACACAGCTTCCTGGAGAACATTGCCCCAGCCCCACAAGTTGTTGCCACCTAGTTGGTGCCGTAATTGTTTCTTTAGGAGCCCATTCTATCGTTCTATCAAGCCGGCAGCTTCAGAATGATGAGGAGCATGATACGACCAGTGGATTCCATGGGGATGGGCCCATTGCCGCACTCTATTTGCTGTTATGTCAATTCCTTGATCTGAAGCAATGCTATGTGGGATGCCATTTATCCCTCTGCCCTTCACTTAATCCTACTTGTGTTTATCGGCCATGCTGGTACAATAAACTATTGGAATTCTTCTATAAAATATTTCATCAAAATGTTCAGTAATTAATGGTAGCTGTTAACATCCAGTTCTGGTCTTGTGGCAACAGAGGCAGTTGCTCATGGAGGCAATTAGGCAAACATTCCCTAGCCTCCTATTAGTCTTTATGTTCCTTCTTACTCAGTTGCTTCAGGTGAATAGACACCAATGGCCATGCCTTGGATGACCACTTGCAAGCTTTTAAGACCCCAGGCCCTAGGCAATGAACAATGAGTTAGAACAGAAACATGAAACACATTAGGCCAATTAATTGGGATGTCCAACGAAGCCATGATCCTAAACCTCTGAACCAAGGAATCAGATCTCATGAGGTGTTTTGTGGCATATAAGCACCTTCAGCAGCTATTCTTTTTTTTTTTAAAAAAGGTCTTTGGAGGTTTACCTATCCCACACATTCAAAATTTCAGATTTTTACAGCTGTTTCAACTTATGAGAGTATTAGAATAATTGATTGTGCGACTATACCTTAATCAATGTAATTTTTACATAATCAATATAATTTTTAATTTTAATACACTCCTTTTCCTTTTTACTGCTGAAAACCAATAACGAACTTTATTTTCTATACATTTGCTATTTCTTGTCTTTTTATGTAAGTATAGTCACATAATATATTTCTTTTTGTGGTTGGCTAAGTTTACTCATCATAACTTCAAGCTTCATCTATACGTAGGATATATCTAGATTTCATTTTTCCTTCTCAAAACCAAACTTGCTGTTATAGGTTGATATATAGGTTGTTATAGGTTGACATATAGTGCTGAACTTCTGTGAGTTTTTGAAAATATAACTCTGTTTTACATGAATAGAAAATTTCATCTTTTCCCCATGGAAAAGAACATGGCTTTGAACTGTGAGATAGTTGACATTTATTGTGCCAACATGGCCAATGAACGCATGTGGGATTAATTGGAGGGCGGAGAGATAAATGGCTCAGTGAGCCTCACCTCTCGTTGCTTTTTCTTTGATCATCGGACCAGTATGTGGGTGCCTTGCTTGTTCTCTGTCTTAATTTGCATGCTACACTACCTTTGGGACAGCTAATCCGTGGACTGTGTCACTGTAATTTGAGGTTCCTTCAAGACCTGCTTCGCAACACTATTGGAATTTTCATCTCTTGAGCTGGGGACTGTCAGACACTGTCATCTGGCTGACTGTTGGTGACCTGCCTTGCTGCTTGCTGCTTGTGCCCAGATAGCCTGAATTGTTCTACTGAGGACTACCCAGTGGCCCTCAAGACTTGAAGGACTGCCAGTCTCTCACACCTGTCTCACGGGAGTGAGTTGCACTGAGCTATTTGTACTGCTTTATAATTTAATTTACTGTTTATTTCTTATGTTACATATCTATCTGAATAAATATATATATAAAATTATTAGCATTCTGGGCTTGTTTCTCTAGAGAGCACTGTCTAACACATGCAGCTAGCAGCCCCATTCTTAACCATTATTCCATTGTAATAATACCTATGTGCCACATTGTTTAACATTCATCTTTTGATGGCATTTAGGTTATTTCCACTTTTTGGTCAGTGTGTATAATGCTGCAATGAGCACTTATGTACAAAATTATTTTTGAGTCTTTGTCTAGGGGTGGAATTGTTGGGTCACATTATAGTTCTATTTTTAGTTTTTTGAGGAATTATCACACTCTATTCCACAGTGGCGATACCATTTTGTCCTCCCATGAGTAATGGATAATGACTCTTTCTTTCTAAAGGTTGAAATTCCCTCATAAAATTCTTCATTGTATTATTTTTTCTTGAACCTAAAAATTATTTCAAAGTCCATTTGTGATAATTCCGAATCTCTCAGTGTTTTATTATTTGGTCCTATAAACCCAACACCTAACCCACGACACTAAAAGGGCTCCTACGTATTGACATGTCTAAAATTTGACTAATTGTAGGAACTATAATTTTAGTGTTGTTATCTTCTTCAAAAATCTGCCCCGGTTGAACAGTGACTAAGTCCTTAGCTGCTAAATAAATGGCCTGTCATTTAAACTCACCAGCCACTCCATGAGAGAATTATGTGGGAGAAACCTGTCCAGGAAAGATGTAGGAAAACAATATGAAAGAAAGATGTGAGAGAAAGATATGTCAGTGGGCTTCTGTAAAAATTTATAGCTTTGGGAACTCTATGAGGTAGTTCTGCCCTGTCCTGTAGGGTCACTATAAAATGAAACCATCGTGATGGCAACAGGTATGGTTTTTGGTATCTTCCTCCAAAGGAGATTTGATTTTGTCTTTACGAGATATATAACTGAGCAAATCACCACACTTCAGTAAAGTACCAAGGTGATTTGGAACCGCATCTAGTTGAATAGCTGATCTATTTTCAGCTCACCATTGCTTTTAGGGGATTGAATTTCCAGCTTTCCAACGTAAATTCTTAGTTTTTAGGGAGACTTCCTCATTGTTGTACCTGAAGGTCAATTTTTGGGTTGCTCCCTCAGGGAAAGATGGGAATTTTTAGAGTTTCAGTCTTGGAAACTCACTGGGGAAGTTTTACCCTGTCCAATAGGGTAGCCGTGCATCAGAATTGACTAGGTGGCAATGAGTTTGGTTTTGGGCGACAACTGGGAATAGATCTGTTCAACTCCATAACCTTGTAGTCTCAGTTTTATGTTCAGCTTCTCATCATCTGAGCCCCATGCTACATATCGACCAACAGGCGTCTCAAGTAGAAGAGCACGCATAATTTTGAGCTCATATTAATAATTCCCTCTGTCCATAATACTGACCACTAAGTCTTGATATATTTCTGATGCTTTCAAATACATTTATTTTTTATTGCATCCAAAGCATTTTTAGTTTTAAAATATAGATCACTTTGTGGATAAACGTTTTTCTTTTTGATACAGTTTTACTTTTTTAAATTATGTAAAACATTTATTTGATATAAATCAAAAATTTTATTGCTATCAGTCAAAGACCACCAGGATTATATCTGTATTCAAGTAAAACTGGAGGTTGCATTCATGAACAAGGTCTAGATAGTCTATGATTAAGATAAAAATTAAAAATACATAGAAGTTATCTTATATATCAAGTTCAACATCAGATCTTATAGCAAGCTCCTCTAAGCACACTCTTTCTGAGGCACTCTTTGTTCCCCATACTGCATAGGCTCCTTTTGGCAATAAGCATCAATAAACTCAGTAGCTAAATGCAGCGGCAATTTCTCCCCTGCTCCCAGAAGAAGAGAAGATTCAAAATAAACTTTCCTAAAGTATAACTCTAGAAAAAAAAAGATTGAGAGCTTGGGTGTCTGGATGAATGCTTAATAGCTACAAAAGATACTGGGAATGATTCCATGGAGCGGAGCCAGGCAAGCAATCTCCAAGGAGAACATGGTATGTGTGTTCCAGGGTGTTTGCAGACGTAATGCTTAACAGGTACCTAGGGAATTCTGAAGTTGTGACACAAGCTAGAGCAGCTCTCATTGTCAACAGAAGGAAAAAGCACAACAATAGTCCAGTATTCAGGATGACTAACTTGCATGTTTCCAAAGTGGCTGCTTTGCAAAGTTACCATCTTGAAATGTCATCTATGGAGGGTGGACTGTGGAATGACTTGAAAAGAAAAACCTGGAGACTGGAAATGGGAGATGAATGCAAAGTACCAAATAGAGGCTGCATGCCCATGTTGGGGAACTCCAGAAATTTCAGAGGGTGATGAGGACATTGGACATCCACGAATGTACAGATAGGGAGATAGCAATATAGGTATACTGGACTTTGGGTAGCTCAACAGAGGACACTGATGTTCAGTACTCAGTAGATCATACAACTGCCCCACATCCACAATTCTTTCTACAAACCCAAATGTATCAAGGAAGGAAGATTCACAAGTATAAAAATGAAATGAGGAGGAGCAGAAAGTGAAATGATTATCCCCCTTTTCATATAGTGTGTCTGTCTCCAACATCCCAATCAGACTGAGACAGTAGGTAGGAACAGCAAAAAGCTTTGAATTACATGGAAAATTCAAGTTGTGATGAATGGATTTAGCCTCCCTGTAAAACAACATTTATTAGCTAAGTGAAACCAATAGTGAAATTCATTAGCCAACTCTGGAAGCTGCCTGATGTCTCATAAAAAATAAAGCTATTTCCTGTTTATATATGATAAAGTTTCATGTAGTCAATATGTAGATTACATAAATAATATTATAAGAGTTTTCACATGGCAGAACAGAGTAAATTGTAACATGTACAGACAGAGAATAGTCTGCAGGAGCTCGTGGAGGCTAGGTTCCATTTGGACTGAAACTTTGGGAAAGTCAGAAAGGTAAGGACGATGGGTCTCAAGGGGAGGGTATCCTTTATGTCTTCACAGGAAAGGGAGAGCGAGAGTAGACCTTATTCATAAGTGCAAAACCTCGAGGGTGACATTCCTGCTCGGAGAAGCTCGTTTACAGAGAGGACTACAGGGTCAGCCCAGCTCCAGACATGAAGTCCCTGCCCTAGACAACAGCGCTACAGAGGACAGCACTGAAGATACAGTTTGGGGAAGATCTGACCTGCCCACATGGGGGCAAACCAAGAGGGGAGTGCAACAGACCAGCAATGGGAGCAAATCCACGAAGTTCCTGAGGAATCTTGATTGCAGACTTCTGACTCAGGGGGTAGCTCTTGGTACCTCTTCTGAACTGGTTGGAGGTACCCACAAGGGGGCCACACTGAGATTCTAAAGGTGTAATTGGGCGAGGCATGGGGCACTAGACTGCTCCATCCTTGACTGCATGAAGAACCATGCAGTCTTGTAGAAGGCGCACCCCTTAGTAGAAGGGTCTTGTAGAAGGGTCTTGTAGAAGGCGCACCCCTTGGACATGAATGCTGAGGACTAAAGGTCATAAGTGCGATTAGGTAATCAGGATATGGTATATGGATCCCTGAAAGAAAAGGGGATTGGACTGATGGATAGGCCTGCTCACTATTTAACAGAGGGATACTCATCTACTTGGATCTATTTGTATGATCTTTTCTTATCTTTTGGTGTCTTATCTATATAAAATAGCAGGATAACCAATGTGACTGATGGTTCAAAGTGAGGGGGTGCAGCATGGGAGAGGATGAGGTCAGGGAAGGTGAGCATTGAGCCAATAATAACAGGGACAGGGGAATAGCAAGGAATCTAAAATTGACAGTGATGAGGGTATAGCATTCCCGGTCATGTTTGATCAAATGAAATGTATCTGAGAGGAATTACTGACAGGTGAATTGTTGGCAAACATGATAGTGGGGCAAGAGGAAAGAAATAAGAAAAAGAGGAAGAACAAGAAACTAAAAGTAATATATTTAGGTATAAATATAGATGTGCATATATCTAAGTATATAAATATGGGTGTATTTATCTATGTATTTCTGTGTATATATACATAAATACAATAAGGTGAACTTTGGGTCTCTACTTAAATCTTACCTCAGTACAAGAACAGTTAGTTCTAATAATGTGGCAATGTATTATACTGACCTTCCCAACATGATCGCTGAAGACAAAATAAGTGCTTAAGCAAATGTGGTGAAGAAAACTAATGGTTCCTGGCTATTAAAAGACATAGCATCTGGGAACTTAAAGCTTGAAGTAAAATAAGCAGCCATCTCGCAGGGAAGCAACAAAGTCCACATGGAAGAAGTGCACCAGCCTTCTTATTTTATGAGATGTTGTTGGGGATAGGTGTCAGAATTTCAAAAACAAGCAATCAAATTGATGTGAAGACGTGTAGACAAAGTGGAGAGCGAAAACCCACCTGTAAGATAACTGGACAGTCCCTCATAGAAGGGCCGCACGGCAGTGACGACATATCTAGGGTGCAGTATATACTGATGAAGCACATAACTATCCTCCAGTTCTTTAGTATGTACTCCCCTTACACTTACGATCTTAGTTTTACTTCACTAATCTTGATAAACCCGTGTATGTTCATTTGTATAATTAAGATTGTTCGATGCATGAAATCCAAGCTAGATAAACTCTTTCTGAAAAGAGATAAACTCTTTCTGAAAAGGAGCTCTATCTTGGATTTCATGCATCGAACAATCTTAATTATACAAAAGAGTAATGCATACAGAAAGAGTAATGGGAGTAGTGATTCCCTGAGAGTATGGGAAGAGAGGATGGGAAGGGCAAGCAGATAGCAATGATGGCTCTATAACCCCACTTAAGGGGAATGAATAACAGAATTGTAGGTGAATGCTTACATTGGATGGTGTAAGATACATATATATGTTCCTGGGGGTAGGGTCATGGAGGGAAGGGGTAAAGAGGAGCTGGTTGTATCAAAGAGTTCAAGAAGAAAGAAAACGTTTTGAAAATGGTGGTGGTAGCTTGTGTGATCACGAGGTGTTGATGGGATCAGGTATCAGGCATCAAAGAACAAAAAGTCTTATTATTGTGAATGAGGGGGAGTGTAGAGTGAGGACCCAAAACTCATCTGTAGGCAATTGGACATCCCCTTACAGAAGGGTCGCGGGGAGGAGAAGAGTCAGTCAGAGTGCAGTGTAGCGATGATGAAACATACAACTTTCCTCTAGTTCTTTAATGATTCCTCTCCACCACTATCATGATCCTAATTCTACCTTACAAATCTGGCTAGACCAGAGGATGTACACTGGTACAGATAGGAACTGGAAACACAGGGAATCCAGGACAGATGATCCCTTCAAGACCAGTGGTGAGAGTGGTGATACCGGGAGGGTGGAGGGAGGGTGGGGTAGAAAGGGGGAACCGGTCACAAGTATCTACATATAGCCTCCCTGGGGGATGGACAACAGAAAGTGGGCTAAGGGAGACGTCAGACAGCGTAAGATATGACAAAATAATAATAATTTGTAAATTATCAAGGGTTCGTGAGGGAGAGGGGGTGGGGAGGGAAGGGCAAAAATGAGGAGCTCAAGTAGAAAGGGCTCAAGGAGAAAGCACATGTTTTGAGAATGATGATGGCAACAAATGGACAAATGTGCTTGACACGATGGATGTATGTATGGATTGTGATAAGAGTTGTATGAGCCCCCAATAAAATTATTTTATAAAAAAATAAAAAGAAAATGGTGGTGGCAATTGTACAACCATGCTAGATCTAATTTAATTATGGATTGTTATAATACATGTCAGAACTCCCAATAAAATGATAAATTAAAAAAATAGACAATGGGTCTTTTTAAACATTAAAGATTTTGTTGTGTTTTAAGTGGAAGTTTATAGAGCAAATTAATCTCATTCAATAATTTATGTACAAATTGTAACATTGGTTATAAAAGGAGATGCATCTTTACAGAATGAATTGTGTTTGAATAAGAAAGGCAAAACAAGCAAAATATGTTTCAATGGCAGAAATAGCTTGAGCAAACATGTATAGGAAAAAATATTAGGCACTAATGCAGAACTAGAGTAGATGAATTGCTTGTGAAAGAGGAACAGGAGGTTAGTACAGGAGAAAAATGTTTGCTGTGCCTAAAATCAGTGTGCAAGGAGGCTTATTTTCCCTATGTTCTTTATCTCCTCCCCTCTTTTTGCATGCCCGTCTTCCAAAATCTTTCTTCACGCTCCATTTGTCAGCCAAACCACGTCAAACCAAACCAAAGCAAACACACCAATATTGAATTAATGCAGACTCACAGGGACCACCCTGTGGGTTGTGAGACGGTAACTGGTTACAGGAATAGAAAGCCCAGTCTTTCTCCCGAAGAGCTGCTGGTGTTTTCAAACTGCTGATCTGGTGGATTGCAGCCCAGCATGTAGCCAGTACACTACCTGGGCTCCTCCATTTGTCAGCAGGTGACACATAGTTATTGCCATTGTTAAATAAGTGAAAATCAGTGAAATAAAGCTAACAAAGGGCTAAAAGGAAAAGATAAAGTAATGAATTGACTATATGATTTCCAATAAATTTTCATTTTGAAAATTAATGATGAGTAAATTGATCTGATCCTTGTTGGAGGGTCTATTTCTGTCGGAGTCAGAAATGGTGACCCTTTAATTTACCATCACCTGGAAAACTCTTAAGAGTGAAGAAGGTTCCATTTTTGCTTGTACAGGAACAAGAGATATAACTATAAACAAAAGGATTGTCTACAGAAATCAGTGAGGTGCAAAGACCTAACAGAAATTGATGATACCATGTTTTTATGCCACCATCTAACTCATGCAAACATGGGTGCTCTTTTTCACCCACAAGGGCCAAGAATGTAGGTGTTCTTCCTTCTGTCCCTCTAGAGGTCAAAATTCTTGGGCCAGGAATTGTTTTCAGTTTTCATCTATAATTCATACAAAACATCTCACCTCATAATCTGCATAATATGGGTGCACACTAAAGTTGGCTGACTTCATGGTGTCATGAAGCCCAATGGAAGAGATAATAGGAGGGCTTGAGTATCACTTAGGAGATATTGAAAATTGGAGGGTGGGCTTGGAGCACAAAGATGACTGTTCCTCAGTCCTGTCCCTGTTCTCTGTCTGGTTTCTTCACACTGTCCCTTCTGGACCTGTCCCAAAGCTCCCTCTTTGCTGCTGTTGGCTTTTTTTTTTTAATTATAAACTTGGGACTTCCGATTATAGGGCTAGAATGTGGTGACTCCCCTGGGTGTTGTCATCATCACTTTCTTCGCTCAGTGCCTATGTTAAGCAGTAGCTGCTTAAAGGGAGATGGTTCTGCCACTTGAACTGAGAGTCCGAACTCTGAGAAAGATGGGGAAGCAGGAGCCTGTGGTTTAAATGCACACATCCTGGCTCTGACTCCATCTGCATATCACCATCCACCTCCTGGACCAAGTCTCCCTCCTCCCTTTCCCTTTTGCAGGAGGATGTTTTCTGTCTGAGATGCATTGTTTGAGCTACAGAGGCCACAATCAGGCCGAGGGTGACATGGGTAGCCCCCAGCAGACTGATGTGTAGTGGAGGGCTGAGGGAAAGAACAGAGTGGGCTAGGGGCTCCTGCTGGTCTGCTTTAACCCAGTTTGTGCAAACATAGTAGCAAAAGGTCAAATAATTTCGATGCTAGAAACCTCTCTACAGGATTTCTCTACTGAATTTGGTTTCTTCCAAAGGACCTTTCCAAAGGTGAGTGAGGGTCTCTCTGTTTCCCTGCCACCCTCTACCCACCCCTTTCTCTCTTCTTTGCAGTGCCTACTATTGATTTTGCTGGTTCCTCTCTCCATTTTTATATATTTATCAGTGTTTCATTTCTCCTTTCTCTTTTGTTTGCTTCTATCATGCCGGTGTGTGTGTGTGTGTGTGTGTGTGTGTGTGTGTGTGTGTGTGTGTGTGAGAGAGAGAGAGAGAGAGAGAGAGAGAGAGAGAGAGAGAGAGAGATATGCGGGATGGGTGAAAGGGAAATGGTGGACATTCCCTTTTTGGAATTTCAGTGTCTTATTTCTCCCCTCGCAGTCATCTTCCTTTTATTTACTATCTCTTTTTTCCCCTATGTCTTATTGTGAGAGAAAAGTGAAGTTATATGCTTCTGTAAAGACAGAAAGCCTCAGAACTTCTCTGTAAGGGTCACTTTGTGTTGGAATTTTTCAATGACAGTGTGTTTGGTTTGAGTTTTTGGAATTTCCTATTAGTCTCTGACTTGATTGGAGGTGGAATTGATCAACTATGTTCTCTTTCTTGGTTTAAAGAGTAATCAAAAGCAGGAAGATTAAGGAGTAGAGAGAAATGAAGGAGAATGGGGTATATATGAGAGCTAGAGTAATATTTTCCCATACAAATATTGAAGAGAAGAAGGTTTCTTGATTATTGTTTTTAGCGTATAGAATGGAGTCAATAACTAAACCCAGGCCAGAAAGAACTGATGTTAAAGAGCAAGAAAAAAATCAGCATGTTAGGTGGTAGAATAATTTCTTGAGAAGTTTAAAAATAATGCAAGTATCATTCATTCAACAAATATATCCTGAGAACACAATATATGCCAGATGCTGTTTTAGGAGCCCAGGATCTCATCGTCAGCGAATGGAATCACAGAGCATTGGTTCTAGTTGGAAAAGCAGAAAACAAACAAATCCAAATGAATGTGATGCATTCTGTTCAATGGCTTTGAGTTTTAGGGAAACACAAGACAGGGAAGGGGCAGAAGGGTACAACTTTAATTAGGGTCTTAAGGGAAGACCTCATCGAGATGAGTGAGGAGGAGGAGGTGGAGAACAAGGAGGCCAATGTCTAAGGAAGAGTCTTTCAGGACAGGTTAGACCAAGCACCAAGGGCTGGTGTCTGCCTGCTGGGAGGGAGGAAAAGCAGGAGATGGGAAGCCTGGTGACAAGGAGCTCCCTGGAGAACCGAGGAAAGAGGAAATGGGCTGTTATGGAGGCTAGTCGGCTAGTGTTCTTTTATTCCCGAAGCATTTTGCCTTCAGTTTTAGAGATTGGCTCACTCCACTACTCTGTTACAAATAAACGCTGGGGTCAAGGGAAAAGTCAAGCCCGTTTAGTTAGTGACTATGTTTGTTTAGAAGGCTGCCACAACAACAACGACAACAAGAATAACAACAACAACAATTCTTTCCTGCTGCCTATTGCTGGCTTGGTCTTTCTTGGAGGTCTAGAAAGTCCCTTTCAAGAGGTTTGTACAGTGACAGAGATAACACACACGCACGCACACACACACACACACACACATCCTGCAGCAAAAGGGCCAAGCACAAGTTTTCTTTAAGCATAGAGTACATGAACTTCAAAAAGTGAAGCAGGTCATCTTCAGACACCATCCCTCCCTCCAGTAAAAAAGGACCATGAGCGAGGAAACCTCTCGTATTTTAAAAGACACAGACAGAGGGGTGGCGATGTCAGATTTGCAGACAGTCGTGCAGCTTTCTGATTGTTTCCGCTGTCATTCCTTGGGTCTCCTAAATCGTGACACCGAGCTGTAGCCTGAGGTAGACTTACGAGAAAATTCGAACATCGTGAGAGAAGTAGTGAGAAAGAGAGAGATTGAACACACATTTGCTTGAAGGCCAGGACTGGGTGCATAGGGACAAGGGTCTCTGTACACGGCAGGTGACCCTGGGCACCCTCAGCACATAGGCAGGCCCATCGAGTTTGGAAACACCTGTGGGCGTATGCACAGAAAGCAAGGCTGTGCAGTTGACTTGTTAACTACAGTAGCTCAGATCCATTTGATGGCATCAGTGTGTGAGTCTATTATGCAGGATAGTACCATTCATTGTGAGAAGATGTAATCTTTTCGAAATTTCCAAAGATATTTCTTGCTATCTGTCTTCATAGAAAACAATTAAACTATGAACTTGCCCTACCCTCATATCAAGAAAGCTCCCTTGTTATGAAAGAAACAGGCTTGCTTCTTTCAGAACTTTTTGATATGAATAATGCATTTACTGTGTATTATTTTAATCAGCCAACTCACATATTTGCGCTCATACTATGAACTCATACATGGATGATTCTAGGGGATTCCAACTACATATGGACAAAAATAATGCTCATTTGATAGTGGGATGAGACAGTCAAAGTAGAAACATATAAGCAGGCGCGCATCAAATGGCCTTGGTCTTGTGGAAAAAGCTAAGGCAGCAATAGGGCTAGGAAGCGGAAGATATTCATCATTTTTAACATGCCTGCCGAGGAAGGACTCTTCAGAGGGTAGCTTTGTAAAGTTCTAACAGCACATGAGAGAGAGAGGCATCTGGGGGAGATGGAGAGAGGGGCAATCTGGGGGAAAATACAGAGGCCCAAAGGTGGGTCTGTTTTCTTTCCCTCCCTTTCCTGAGGAAATTCATGGGGTGAGGGGAAGCACAGTAGGCCTGAGGGCGGCTTGGTGAGAGGCGAGGCTCAACTAACAGCATTTGCCAGTGGTGAGGGTCCCGAAGGGCCCGGTGTGCCACTCCAAGCACCTGGGCTTTGTTTGGAGTGATTTAAGACATACTTTCAGCTTGAGAGTCACGTCATATGACTTACATGTTAGTGGAGCCATTTGAACTGCTATGAGAACAACGCAAGGGTTCAATGGTATAAACTGGGAAAGCCGTTGTTATAATACATATTTGAGACTTGAACCACAACAGCAGCTGTAAGACTGGGAAGCGTTAAGGGGATTCTGAGATATTTTGAATGTGGAGCCAGTCAAGTGGCCTCTCTGATGGCTTGACTATAGGGAAGGAAATGGTGTAACTGAACTGATTGCAAGAGAATAGGCATGGTAGGGTATGTTCCTAATTGGACACTTTTGACCTAGTTTCTACTCAGCCCTTGGTCACCCAGGCTGTGTGCTGTACATTACTGGGACTTAGGAGTTTGTTCTTTTGAGTCTCACAGCAGCCTTCCTAGATCCCACCAGAAAGACTCAATGTGGAAAGGCCACTAGATGAATAGGGCTTACCTCAAACTCACCTATAGCCTTTGGACTGAAAGCTGACCCTCCCTAGTGAGAAGTGGATGACTGCAATCCCCAGGGTACAAACTGGCAGTCACTGCACTTTTGTCCAGCTCTCTTGCCTTGAGAGTGCCCAATGAATCTAATGCTCTCCTTGCTTTATTATGGCATATTAATCTGGTTGGTGTGGTTCTGCCATTGTGAATGAATATTATTGAAAGTTTTGCCTTATTGCCGACTCCCATTGTTTGTGTAAATAGTGTCTAGTCATTGAAAAGTTTAATCTGCACAAGTCAACAATTTATGTAAGACAGTTCAAAGTCAGCCTATACTTGTATAATATGCTATTTTCAACAGTGTTTTAAATTCTCTATCATTGATTAAATTAATGACACCATGAATGGAATTACCTTATGCCCTATAGGGATGAATAATGATATTCTCTAACATAAAATGATAATGATGTGTTTAAAGCAAACTAGGGACATATTTAAACCATAGACATGTGAATGGATTTGGGGCTCAAACTCAATTCTAGCCCCAATCTAAGCACAGTTAGTTCTTATGACAGGACCTTGTTTGATGCTCGCCCTCATGAAGAGGTCATTCAGGACATAGGTGCTAGAGCAAAGTGTGTAAAAGAAGCTAGATGGTGCCTGGCTATCAGAAAGAAGAGTGTCTGGGGGTTTTAAAGCCTAGTCTTCAAACAAACAGCCATTTAAGTAAGGTGTCAACTAAGTCCATATGGAAGAAGCACGCAGACTGTGTGATCCAAGGATTGTACATAATTAATCTGAAAACAAACAAAAAAGGAATAGTATCAGAGTTTAAATTGTGAACCTCAAGGTTGCAGAAGGCTATAGATGACAGTGGAAGCCCAAAATCCAGTTGCAGGGTCCCCACCTGGATTAAACCTCCAATCAATCCTATCTGTTCACAGACTAGGGATGTGTATAGCCTTGTTATCCGACAGAGAGCACTGTGAAGTTGATGATGGCAGATGGCGTTAGGTTACAATGTAATATCCTGTCATTTGATCTTCATTTTCACCCAGTTTTAAGTTTTTTTTTTTTTAAGTTAAACAAAAGTGAGGGGAAATACATGTGAATTAAGAATCTGGTGAATCCCCACTAATAATAGACAAGGAATGTGAATAACCTTGGCATCATGCATTTGGAAAGTGGACTATTGCAGATGCTGTTAGGTTAAAATCTAAGACTTTCTCTCCTTTTTGACCCATTTAAAATTTTTTTTAGTTTTTAACATTCCTACTTTTCAATTGAGATTTATCTGTTTTACTTTGTTATTGTTGTTAGCTTGTGTGTGTGTGTTTCTGTATATGAAATCTAGAATAGGTTAAGCTATAGAGACAGTAACTGGATTAATGGTTTCTGATAGGTATGGTAGGGGAGGTTGGGAAGAAATGGAAATGTTGTTATTTATATTAACAATGAGTATAAGAAAGAAGACAATGTTCTCAATCTGGTTGTGATGATGATGGTACAACTCTTCTTAATATGACTAAACTATTGAATTGTATGATATTAAAGTGATATGCCAATAAAACTGTTAACAATCCGATTCCAATATTTCTGGCCTGAGTAAATGAAGACCAAAGGATATCTTAAGTTTCCATTACTCTCTCTTATTGTAAAATGGTCCAAGCTCAGTTACAAAGTAGTTGACCCAATCGGTGTGATCCCAGATAAGAAAGTCAGTGACATAAGCCAAAGCCAAGAATTTGCTGGCTGAAGGAAGAGTACCTAATCATCTCAAGACTATATTATATTAGAAACAGAATAATTAAGCTTCCACCCTTGCTATGGATATATGAAAAGAGTGATCTGTAGTCCAATTCTCTAAGAGATCTTATTATCTGTGTCATGGGAAGATGAAAGAGAATCCTTTTCTATGCCCCAAAGCTCATACTGCTGAGGTTGGATACATTACAAGGAAAATGGCTATATGAAGAGGTGGAATTCGGGGATATGTAAGGATATATGAGTTGTTTCAGAGCCTTTTTTTGGACATGTCCTCAGGTGATCAGGAACAATTGAGCCATGGCGACCTGGCTGAACCAGTCATCTACAGACGACTTTATTCTCTTGGGCATCTTTTCCTACCGTGCAACTGATCTTGCTCTTTTCTCTGTGGTCATGATTGTCTTCACAGTGGCCCTCTGTGGGAATATACTTCTCACCTCCCTCATCTACATCGACTCTCGGCTTCATACCCCCATGTACTTCTTCCTCAGCCAGCTCTCCCTCATGGACCTCATGTTGATATGCAACATTGTGCCGAAGATGGCAGTGAACTTCCTAACGGGAAGAAAATCCATCTCCTTCGTGGGTTGTGGTGTACAAATTGTTTTTTTTGTCTCTCTTGTGGGATCCGAGGGACTCTTGCTGGGACTCATGGCTTATGATCGCTATGTGGCTATTAGCCACCCACTCCGCTACCCTATTCTCATGAGTCAGAGGGTCTGTCTTCAGATTGCTGGAGGATCCTGGGCCTTTGGCACACTAGATGGATTGATCCAGGTGGTGGCAGCCATGACGTTTCCTTACTGCGGCTCCAGGCAGGTGGACCACTTCTTTTGTGAAGTGCCAGCTCTCTTGAAGCTGGCCTGTGCAGACACAGCTCTGTTTGAGAACCTGCTCTTTGCTTGCTGTGTCTTCATGCTCCTTCTCCCCTTCTCCATCATCGTGGCCTCCTACGCTCGGATCCTGACTGCTGTGCTCCGCATGCGCTCTGCTCAGGCTCGTAAGAAGGCTCTGGCCACCTGTTCCTCCCACCTGATTGCTGTCTCGCTCTTCTATGGGGCAGCCATGTTCATCTACCTGAGGCCCAAGCGCTACCGAACCCCTAGCCATGACAAGGTGGTCTCTGTCTTCTACACAGTTCTTACTCCTATGCTCAACCCCCTCATTTATAGTTTGAGGAACCGGGAGGTCATGGGAGCACTGAGGAAAGGGCTGGCCCGTTGTAGGACAGTCAGCCGGCACTGAGGGTAAGGATAGATGATGCTTGACTTTGTGATTTCTTGGCTGTGAAACAGTGGTATATCACTCACCCTTTGTGAAAGTATCATTGCTCATCAGGAAGTGAGAATCGTGACACTTGTTCTAGCTCATAAGGATGTTGTAGAGGTTGGCCAGATGTAAATCTAAAGTCTCATGCAGAAATAATCTATTGTTATTATTATTAATTATTTATAAAGTCCTTATTGAGCATTTATTCTTAATTCTTCTTTATAATAGCTGTCTTCTACTGAGTTCTTCCTAAATGTTGGACACTATCACATTAATTTTATACACATTCTACATTAATTTTATACACATTCCACATTAATTTTACACACATTCCATATTGTTTAATGGATGATTCAGGGTAATAAATATGAGAAATTAAATGGAATGTTCCAGAAGTTGGTTTTCTAGAATTATTTTTGGACAGTTCTTAACCTTCTCCTGTGTGTCATTAGGGTAGAGGGAGGGTAGGTTGGAAAGATGGAACCGATTACAAGGATCCAACTGTGACCTCCTTCCTGAGGGACGGACAACAGAAAAGGGGGTGAAGGGAGACGTTAGATAGGGCAAGATATTCCATAATAATAATTTATAAATTATCAAGGGATCATGAGGGAGATGGGAGCAGGAAGGGAGGGGGAAAAAAGAGGACCTGATGCCAAGGGCTTAAGTGGAGAGCAAATGCTTTGACAATAATGAGGGCAATGAATGTACGGATGTGCTTTACACAATTGATGTATGTATGGATTGTGATAGGAGTTGTATTAGCCCCTAATAAAACATTTAAAAAAAGAAAAGAAGATGCGTCCTTTAAGAAATAAAAAATATATCTTTATTGTTTAGAAGTTCTCCTTATAGGGTAATGCCTTATGTAGTTGTGTATTAATAGTGCATGGTCCTGGTTCTATAGAACTCTTATTGTTACTCAATAAAACCTCACTGAATAGAAGAAAAAGGAAAGTATTAAAAGAGTTCATTTATTTTATAAAATGTTATTTGCATACTAAATTTTCTGGGGTAGCTGTGGTTAGTTTCAATGATCCAGGCTCTACAGCAGTGAATTATGTTTTTTGGGGAATAAAGATCCGGAACAGACATGAACACAATATTTGAGCCATTATTTTAAGACATATCAGAAGTAAAACTACAGCGGCTATTTTATTTTAAAGTTTCCTCTCCCAATATATTTTTGGCATATAATTCCCGTTTCATACAATTCAGTAGTTCAGTCACACAGTAGTACTGTCATCACCACAGGTTTATAACGTTCTCTTCAATCTTGTCGTCATGTCATTGCTCCCCATTTCTCCCCAACCTCCTCTGCCATACTCGTAAGGAACCGTTAATCCAGTTGTCACTATAGATCTACTATGCTGTATTTCATATACAGAAAAACTGTAAAAAGCAACAAAATTGACAAGAATAACAAAGTAAAACAAAATTCTCAATATAAAACAAAGTAGAAAATAAATCAGAACAGCAGCAACAAAAACATAAAATAAACCAGAACAAATTTAAAAGTCTATAAGGGATATCAAATGATAAGCCACTAAATTTTAATCTAACTGCATTTACTACAATTCATTTTCCAATGCACTCTGCATGTTAGCATGGCTCTTCACATCCCTTGGCCATGGTCAGAGGGGATTTCCCAGGGGATTGATTCATGTGTTTCCCTGTCACTTACAAAACAAAACAAAACTGAAACAGCTTTAAAATGCATCTACAGAGAGATTAAATAAGATATGGCATTTTGATAGAACTGCATCTGCCACCATGGAATTTACAATGCTCTGGCTGATAACAGGGTTATTTAAATCCATCAACTGTGAGTGGAGGGGATTTACTGGATGCTTAATTTAAGTATGGACCCTGCAGAGAGATTTGGGGCTTTTATTGCTATCCACAGCCTTATGCAAACTGGGTGTTCACAACTTTAGCTCTGATATCATACCTTCTTTAGATTTGGACTGTGTAACTTACAATCGTTGGATCATACAGGCTAGTGTTCTTCTCCCATGAAGACTTAGTTAACACCTCACTTAGATGGATGCTTATTTGAAAATAAGTCTTTAAGACCATAGATGCCATTCTTTCTGATAGCCAGGAATCATCTAGTTTCTTCACTACACTTTCCCAAAGCACCTATATCTTCAGTGATCTCGTCATGTGGGCGAGCATCAAGCAGGGCCATGTCATAAGAACTAATTGTTCTTAGGTTGTGGCTACAGTTAGTGCCAGCCCCAAATCTATTCCTGCATCTCTGGTTTTTATATGTATTTGGTTCACTTTAGAGAAATCATTTTATGTTAGAGAACATTATCAATGATCTCCCTGGAGCATCACTTCCACTGCCATCAAGTCATTGCTAACTTGTAGGTGCCCTATAGGGTCAGGATAGAACTGCTCCTGTGAGTCTCCAAGCCTGAAAACCTTCACAGGCATAGAGCACCTCATACTTTCTCTGTGGAGCTGGCTAGTGATTTCAAACTGCTGACCTTGCAGCCCAGTGTGTAAAAAACTGTGCATTGATAGCGTCACTAGTTTAATCAATTGTGTAGGATTTAAAACTCTTTTGAGAAAAGGAAATTATACAGGTATAGGTCAACTATGAACCATGATACATGACTTGTTGACTTGTACAGATTAAATTCTTAAGTGACTGGACATTATTTACCCAATGGGGGTTGGTGCTAGGGCAGATCTTTAATAATATTCATTCGCAGCAGCAGAGTCATGCCTACCAGATCGATATATGTTACGATGAAGCAAGTAAGGCATTAAAATAGTAAGTATATGATGGTTCAAGGCCACCATTCACTGGGTACCCTTATGGCAAGATATTTGAACCAAAGTCCAATATCTACCAGTTCTACTAGTCATCCTACAGAAATCATTTCAATTGACCAAATTTAATACAAAAAATCTCTAATAAGATTTTGGAGAACTGAAATGCCAAGACAAGAAAATTCATAAAAGCAAAAAAAAAAAAAACACTGTGAGAAACTACTATCTCTAGTCTTGGAGACTTAAGGGAGAGGACTAAGGTTATTAAAACCTGAAATCTTGAAGTAAAAAATATGACTAGTGGGCACAGGTCAGTTGGTATTTATACCCCAGAAGCTTTCCATTGGAGGTGACACCCAGGCATCTGCTTGATGTGATTGAATTATGGAATGTTATGATATCTGTAAGAGCTCCCAATATAATAATAAAATTTTTTAAAGATTATAGTGTAGAAACCTATGGGAGCAGTTCTACTCTGTCCAAAAGGTCACCATAACATGGAATCACTCAATGGCAATGGTTTCTATGGTTTGAAACTTGAAGACAAAGCATCTCCAATACCACAAATCAGAATATAAACTCACTGCTTTAACCGAGGTAACAAAGTAACAACTGACATATGAAGGGGTACCAATTTTTTCAAAGCTATGTATTTTAATGTTTTTTCCCCAAAACAACCTTATCACCGTAAAAGTAATTTCCATTACACTCACTGCATTTGTCAAATCTGTGATTCCATTCTTGGAAACATTTTTCAAACTCATCTGTTTGGATGGCTGACAGCACCTCCTTCATTTTTTTCTTCACCTCTTCTATATTGTCAAATCACTGTCCTTTCATGCCCTTCTTCATTCATGAAACAAAAAGAAGTTGCATGGAGTGAAGTCAGATGAGTAAGTGCATGGGGCAAGAGAGGCAAAACTGGTACGCTGAGATGGCTGTGTGAGCAGGTGCACTGTCATGGTGGCAAAACCAGTCCCCCATCTGCCACACATCAGACTTTTTTTCCATTGCACATCATTATGCAATCTTTTCATTAGACTGCACAAACAGAAAGCTTGATTAACAGTATGAACTGGTGGAATGAAATCCAAATTCACTATTCCCCCTCATGTCAAAAAACAAATGAGCATAATCTTGATCTTTGATTTCACTTGATGAGCCTTTTTTGGGGTGAGGTGATAATGGCATCTTCCAATGGCTTGATTGATGTCTGCTTTCAGGGGCATAAAACTAGCACCATATCTGAGCAAACAACACCATAGACAGGGGAACAACTTGGAAATTAAAATCAACAACGAAGAGGATGTAGAGATCCTGGGAGTGTTGGAGCAACAGCAATCTAGCTAAGAGGAATTACTAAGAGGTGGAAGAAGGACAAGGAGGAAGGTAAAAGGAAACAGAGGAAAGATCTAGGAAGCAAAGGTCTGGTTAGAGGTATAGATATAGGTGTGTATATATGTAAATACATTAATTCATAAAAATAGAGGTATTTGGCCTGTGTACATATATTTATACGGCAATACACTGAAGTAGAGGACAGACTTTGGCCCTCTGCTCATGCCCTCCCTCAATGCAAGAACATTTTGTTCTAACAACCTGGAATTCTGTGATGCTCACCCTCCTGGCACAATCCCTGAAGACAAAATGGATGCACAAGCAAATATGGTGAAGAAAGCAGATGGTGTCAGCTATCAAAAGATACAGCATATGAGTCTAGGATGCCTGGTCGGGCTTGATCAAGGGTAATGTAACCGAGAGGAATTACTAAAACCCAAATGAAGGCTGACATGGTAGTGGGACAAGAGGAAAGTAAAAGGGAATAGAGGAAAGAACTAGAAGTCAAAGGGCATTTATAGAGGTCTAAATACAGGCAGGTACATGTGTAAATATAATTATATAGGATAATGGGGAAATAGATCTATGTGCATATATTTATCTGGTTAGTATTAAGGTAGCATATGGACATTGGGCCTCCACTTAAGTACTACTCCCTCAATGCAAGAATGCTTTGTTCTATAAAGCTGGCATTCCATTATGCTCATCTTCCCAACATGATCACTGAAGACAAAGCAGGTGCATAGGAAAATCTGGTGAAGAAAGCTCATGGAGCCCGGCTATCAAAAGATATAGGATCTAGGATCTTAAAGACTTGAAGGTAAACAAGTGGCCATCTAGCTCAGAAACAACAAAACCCACAAGGAAGAAGCACATCAGCCTGTGTGATCATGAGGTGTCAAAGGGATCAGGTATCAGGCATCTAAGGAAAAAAAAATCAAATCATTGTGAATGAGGGGGAGTGCAGATTGGGCACCCAAGAGCCATCTGTAGACAACCAGGCATCCCCTTAAAGAAGGATTGTGGAGAGGAGATGAGCTAGTCAGGAAGCAGTATAGCAACGATGAAAAATACAACTTTCCTCTAGTTCCTAAATGCTTCCTCTGCCCCTCCCCCCCTACTATCATGAACCCAATTCTACCTTACAAATCCTGATAGACCAGAGTATGTACACTGGTACAGATAGGAACTGGAAACACAGGGAATCCAGGGCAGATGATCCCTTCAGGACCAGTGCTGAGAGTGGCAATACTGGGAGGGTGGGGTAGAAAGCGGAAACCGATGACAAGGATCTACATATAACCTCCTCCCTGGGGGATGGATAACAGAAAAGTGGGTGAAGGGAGACATCATACCGTGTGAGATATGACAAAATAATAATAATTTATAAGTTATCAAGGGTTGAGAGGGAGGGGGAAGTGGGGAAGGAGGAGAAATATGAGGAGCTGATAGCAAGGGCTCAAATAGAAAGCAAATGTTTTGAGGATGATGATGACAACAAATGTACAAATGTGCTTGACACTATGGATGTACATATGAATTATGATTAAGAGTTGTATGAGCCCCCAATAAAATGATTTTTTAAAAAGATACAGCATATGAGGTCTTAAAGGTTTGAAGTTAAACAAGGGTCTATCTAGCAGATAAGCAGCAAGCCCTTATGGAAGCACAACAGCCCATGGGATCATGAGGTGTCGATGTGCCTGGGTAACAGGCATCAGAAGACCCCAAACAAACAAAACCCATATTGTTGAGAAATAGGGGGGTTGGAGCAGAGACCCCAAACCCATCTGTCGACAATCGGATATACCCTCACAGAAGGGTCGCAAAGAAGAGATGAGTCAACCAGGGCACAGTATAGTACCAATGAGACACACAAATTCCTCTGGTTCCTTGAGACTTCCTCACCCCCCACTATCATGACCCTAGTCCTGCCTTCCACTGCGGGCTAGACTGGAGCATGTGCACAGGTACAGACAGATAAGGGATAAAAGCTCAGGACACACCGAATCCAGGAACAGGAATGGGAGTAGTGATTCCAGGACAGTAGGGAGATGGTGGGGATCAGAGGGGAGGAAGGGGGATCTAATCACAATAATTGACACATAACCACCAACAGCTCACCACCCCCAGGGGGAAGAAACAACAGAAACTGTGGGAGAAAGGAGACAGTGGTCAGTGTAAGATATGAAAATAATAATAATTTATCAAGGGGTTACAAGGTTAGGGGGACAGAGACAGAAAAGAGAGGAGCTGATACCCAGGACTCAAAAGAAAGTAAATGTTTAGAAAATAATGATGGCAACACATTTATAAATATGCTTGATATAATTGCTAAGAGCTGTAAGAGCCCCCAATAAAGTGATCTTTTAATAAAAAAAAAAAACAAACAATAGCACCATGCCTCATCACCAGTAATGACCTTGGAAAAAGTCTGGGTCACTTTGGAGCTGTTCTTTCAAAGCACAGCATATTCCACTGAACACTGTTTTTCCCGAGGCAAAACTTCCATTAAAATGTGCTGAACCGCGCTCCAAGATCGCCCAGATAGCGCCCCATCTCTTCAGTTTCTGTCTTCAGTCTAGAGCACATGCACACAGGTTTTGGTGACATTTTCATCCGTTCCCGAAGTTGATGAACGTCCAGAACGAGATCTGTCATCAATTGACAATTCACCTTTTTTTTTGAAATGAGAAAACCACTCATATATTTGAGTTTTCCCATAGTGCTATACTTGTAAGCTGTGTTCTACAACACAGCAGTTTCTGCGGCACTTTTCCCAAGCAGGAAACAAAATTTCACAGCCGCATGCTGTTCCCTTTAATCGGCCATCTCAAAAACGAGGTTCAAGCAAAACTGCTATTACAAAAAAAAAATTCACTGTGACCAGAGAGCACCTTCCCAGCCGATGCCGCTGGCGCAAAAACAGCAAGTTCCTCAATGCTCACCTATCAGGGAAAATTCGTACTACTAAAGCTCCGCCCAGTGGAGTTTTTCCCGTTTTTTTGGGGGGGGTGGGGCTGGGGAGCAGTTATCTCCTCATAGTTAACCCCCTTGGCTACGCAGCATTCGTATTTGCAGCTTTCCTCTATTTGAACTTACAACAGATCAATATTTTTGTTTTTACTTAGCAAGATGTAACTATCCTTCATACACATTGTATCCAATATGTGCGAAAGGATAATTATTTATCAAATTCAGTCAAATTCTCTTCTATAAGCCACTGACCCAAATAGGAGTCAATTTGGCTGGGCCAGCTATTATTCTCTGCCGTTTGGCAGTTAATGATGTAATATGGCAGCTATGTAATGATCTCTCATGATGTGATCTGATCTGACATACCAGTAAGAAGTTTAACAGTGGGAGGCAACATGCTTGTTTCTGTCACAGCCCACATCTGGGAACCTTCCATTACTTGCACATCAGGTTATAAGTTGGGTTGTTGACTTCATAGTCAGCAGTTTGAACCCACCAGCTGCCCAGTAGGGAAAAGCCGAGGCTTTCTGTTCCTATAGGATGTGCTCTTATCAACTGTCATCATGTAGTTTCTGACTCATAGCAACCCTGCACGTGCCACAGAAGGAAACACGGCTCAGTCCATAATTGTTACCCTTGAGCCCACTGTTGCAGCCACTGTGTCATTCCATCTCATTGAGTGCCTTTTTCCTTTTTGCCCCTCTACCCTGAAAACCTCGATAAAGGGACTGGTCTCTCCTTCAATGGCACCATAATTCAAATTCATCAATTCTTCTTTGGTCTTTCTTATTCAATGTCCAACTTGCACATACATATGAGGCAAAGGAAAATACCATGGCTTGGGTCAGGCACACCTTATTCCTCAAAGTAACATCCTTGATTTTCAATACTCTAAAGAGGTCTTGCACGGCAGATCTATCCAATCCAATGGGTCTTCTTATCTCTTGACTACTGATTCCAAAGTAATATCCTTGCTATTCAAAACTTTAAAGAGGATGTGAGCAGCATATATGTGCTATCCAACATATCATTTGATTTTGAGACTGCAGCTTCCATGAGCTGTGGATCCAAGTAAAATGAAATCTTCAATGAGTTCAATCTTTTCTCCATTTATCATGATGTTATCTATCTATTGGACCTGTTGTGAGGATTTTGGTTTTCTTTACATTGAATTGCAATCCATACTGCAGGTTGCAATCTTTGATCTTCATCAGCAGGGGCTTCATGTCCTCCTCACTTCCAACAACCAAGGTTGTATTCTCTGCTTATTTCAGGTTTTTAATAAGCCTTCCTCCAATCCCAATGCCATGTTCTTCTTCACAAAATCCAAATTCTCAGCATACATTTTAAATAAATATGGTGAAAGATTCTGTTTGCACTACTGCTTCTTGATCTATGTACAGCTTCCACATGAGCACAATTAAGTGTTCTAGATTTCCCATGATCTCAACCTTATCCATAGTTTGTTATTATCCACACAGTCACATGCATGGTCAACAAAACACAAGTAAACATCTTCCTGACATTCTTTGCTTCCATCCAAGATCCCTCTAACGTCAGCACTGATACCCTTCCTTACACGTCCTTTTCTGAATCCGGCCTGAACTTATGGCAGTTCCTTGTCAATGCACTGCTGCAATCATTGTTGGATGATCTTCATCAAAAGTTTACTTGCATGTGGTATTAATAATATTGTTTGGTAATTTCTGAATTCTTTGGGACACCTTTCTTTAGAATGGGCACAAATATGAATCTCTTCTTGTTAGTTGGTCAGTCATTATTTTGTGAATTAGATAGATCTCGAAATGTTCTTTTTGTGGATGAATGTGCCACCATTTCTCCTGAATTTGTTATTCCCAGAAAAATAAAACATATGCTTTTCTGATTCAAAAAGAGTGATACCATTCCATTTCAGTTTACTAGTTAGTATCTAGGAGATCAGTTTTTACACTCTCCTTTTCATTTTTAATGACTTCCAATTTTCCTAGATTCATACTTCATATATTCCACATTTTGATCAATAATGGATGCTTGTGGTTGTTTCTTCTCATTTTGAGTTATGTCCCATTAGCAGATGAAGGTCCCAGAGCTTTTCTGCATCCATATCATTGGGGTCAACTTTGTTTTGAGGAGGCAGCTCTTCCTCGTCACATTTTGAGTTTCTCTGTCCTGAGTGGTTCATCTTTTGGCACTGCATTTAACTGTGTTTCACTGACATTCATAATTCATAAGGTGTTCAGTGGCCAATCCCTCAAAATCGACAGCTTATTCCATCTTTTGGCACTATATCTGATGATGTTCTTATATTACACATAAGGGTTTCACTTATTAAATCTCCAGAACACTTCATTATGCTCATGTGGAACATGGATCAATGGACAGTTGTGAACAGAATAGGGGATATTATATGGTTTAAAATTTAAAAAAATGTGTGCATTGGGGTCGAATCCTCTCACAATCCTTACTCAATCTGTATATTGAGCAAATCATCAGAGAAGCTGGCTTATATGAAGAATAATGTGGCATCAGGATCGGAGGAGGCCTTACTAACAAATTGGAATATACAGATGACAAAACCTTGATGAAAGTAAGGAGGACTTGATGCACTTCCTGAAGATCAAGGAGTTCAACCTTCAGTATGGACTATAACTCAATGTAATTAAAATCCTCACAACTGGACCCATTGGTTACATCATGATAAATGGAAGAGAGTTTGAAGTTATCAAGGTAATCTTGTGTTAAGGATTTTGTCTTGCTTGAATACATTATCAATGCTCATGGAAGCAGCAGTCAAAAGATATCAAAGAATGAATTTTATTTAAAATTTTTCAAAGTTTTATTGCCGTATATTCATATATCATATAATTCAATAGTTCAGTGATATTAAGAAGAGTTCTATAATTATACCACAATCAATTTTAGAACACCTTTTTTACTTTTTGTAGTAATTGCTGTTAGTTCCCCATTTCCCCCCAACCTCCTCTATTATAGCCATGAGAAACCATCAATCCAGTTACTGTCTCTATAGATGTACCTATCCTTGAAGTCATATAAAGAAAAACTGAAACAATAACAAAATAAAACAGAGAAAAATATCGATTGAAACCAAAGCAGAAAGTCTTAAAAACTAGAACAACTGGATGAACTATCTGGAGGAAAAATTAACGGGACCGACAGTTCCAGGGGGACTTGGGATAGGGGGAGGTGGGGGGTAAGGAAGTGGTGTTAACAAACCCAGGGACAAGGGAACAACAAGGGATCCAAATTAGTGGTGAGGTGAGAGTGGCAGGCCTGGTAGGGAATGATCAAGTGTAAGATAATGAAGGGGTATAGCTGTAACCCAGGTGGGGACGGAGCATGATAGTGGGGAAGGATAAAAGTCAAGGGAAATAGAGGAAAGAGCTAGGAGGCAAAGGGCATTTATAGAGGTCTAGTCAAAGACATGTACATATGCAAATATATATATGAGGATGGGGAAAGAGATCTATGTGCCTATATTTATAGGTTTAGTATTAAGGTGGTGGAAGGACCTTGGGCCTCTACTCAAGCACTCCCTCAATGCATGAATACTTTCTTCTATTAATTTGGCGTTCTATGATGCTCACCCTCCCGACACAACCGCTGAAGCCAAAGTGGGTGAACAAGCAAATGTGGTGAAGAAAGTTGATGGTGCCCGGCTATTAAAAGAGATAGCGTCTGGGGGGTTAAAGGGTTGAAGATAAACAAGCAGCCATCTAGCTCAGAAGCAGCAAAGCCCACATGGAAGAACACACCAGCCTGTGTGATCACGTGGTTCCGAAGGAATCGGTTATCAGGCATCAAAGAACAAAAAATCATATCATTGGTTGCACACCTCCATGATACGATTGCCGAGGACAAACGGGTGCATAAGTAAATGTGGTGAAGAAAGCTGATGGTGTGTAACTATCAAAAGCTATAGTGTCTGGGGTCTTAAAGGCTTGAAGGTGAACAAGCAACCATCTAGCTCAGAAGCAACAAAGCCCACATGGAAGAAGCACACCAGTCTGTACGATCACGAGATGTCGAAGGGATCAGGTATAAGGCATCATCAGAAAAAAAAAAAATCTTACCATAGTGAATGAAGGGGGAAGTGCAGAGTGGAAATCCAAAGCCCATTTGTCGGCCACTGGAGATCCCCTCACAGAGGGGTCTAGGGGAGGAGATGAGTCAGTTAGGGTGTGATGTAGCACCAATGAAGAATACAGCTTTCCTCCAGTTCCTAAATGCTTCCTCCCTCCAAACTACCATGATCCGAATTCTACCTTGCAAGTCTGAATAGAGCAGAGGATGTACACTGGTGCAGATAGGAGCTGGAGGCACAGGGAATCCAGGGCGGATGATACCTTTAGGACCAGGAGTGTGAGGGGCGATACTGGGAGGGTAGAGGGTGAGTGGGTTGGAAAGAGGGACTCGATCACAAGGATCTACATGTGACCTCCTCCCAGGGGGATGGACAACAGAAAAGGGGGTGAATGGAGACGCCGGGCAGGGCAAGATATGACAAAATAATAATTTATAAATTATAAAGGGTTCATGAGGGAAGGGGAGCAGGGAGGGAGGGGAAAAAAGAGGACTTGATGCAAAGGGCTTAAGTGGAGAGCAAAGGCTTTGAAAATGATGAGGGCAAAGAATGTACAGATGTGCTTTATACAATTGATGTATGTATATGTATGGATTGTGATAAGAGTTGTATGAGTCCCTAATAAAATGTTAAAAAAATAAATTGCATCATATTTATAGATAAAAAACTAGAACAAATGTTAAATGGGTCAAAGGAGAGAACAACCAAGGCTTATAAATAATAAAACCCAAATCTGAAGGAGGGAACAGTATAAGAGTTTAAATTGTGAATACCTCGTTTGCAGAAAGCAAAGTGGAAGCTCAAAATCTATTTTCAGGCTCCACACATGGATTAAGCCTCCCGTGAATCCCCTCCTGACCATAGTCAAGGGATGGAAATAGGCTTGTTATCCGTCAGAGCCTTATGAAGCTGATTATGGCAGATGTAGTTAGGCTAAAAAGTAACATCTTATCATGTGATCTCCCTTTTGATCAATTTTTAAGTTGTTTCATTAAAAAAGCGTGAATGGGAATTTTATGTGGATTAAGCCTTCAGTTAATCCCCTCTGACCATAGACTAGGAATATGAATTGATTTGCAGAATGCATTGGGAAGTGGATTATTGCAGGGACACTTAGATTAAAATTTAACACTGTATCATTTGATCTCCATTTTGATCCATTTAAAATTTGTTTTAGTTTTTAATATTTTCTTCTTTCTGTTTGATAGAGGTTTTAAGATCTGTTTTTCATTGTTTTTATTGTTAGTTTCTTTAAAAATGTGTTTTTGTATATAAAATCCAGGGTAGGTAAGTCTATTACCTATAGTAACTAGATTAATATTTTCTTTGGGGTCTGGCAGGGGAGGTTGGGGAAAATAAGAAGCTCATAACAATGAGGACAAGAAAGAAGAAAATGTTATAAAATTGATTGTGGTGATGACGGCACAACTCTTCTTGACATGATTGAACGATTGACTTATATGATATGTAAATTATATGCCAATAAAACTGTTAAAAATAAAATGACAAAAAGGGAGATCAGTGATAAGGCATAAGTTTGTACCTAACTGAATATGCAATGATCATGTTCCAGTGTACTTTGCATGACGGCAAGGCTGGTCATATCCTTGATCTCTGGTCAGAGCAGACTCACCAGAGGCTTAATCCACATACAGTTCCCCTTCACTTTTTTTTTTAAATGGAAGCAACTTGAAAATGGGCCCAAATGAACATCAAATGATTAGGCATTACATTTTAACAGAACTATATCTGTTATAATCAACTTTACAATGCTATTTGTCTCATAACAAGGCGATCCCCATCCCTCCACTATAATCAGAGGGATTTACCGGAGACTTAATCCATGTGTGGATTCTGCAGAAAGATTTTGGGCACCCACTCTCACCCCAAACATTCTGCCAACCAAGTGTTCACCATTTAAGCTCTGATGCCTTTCCTTTCTTTGGGTTTGGATCATGTTATTTACAACCCTTGAACCACACAGGCAGGTGTGCTTCTTGTGACACTTCATTAGATGGTTGCTTGTTTGAATACAAGCTTTAAGACCCAGAAGTTATCCATTCTGTTAGGCGGATGCCATATAGTTTCTTCACTACGCTTTACTATTGCACCCCTATCTTCAGTGATCTCTTCATGAAGACAAGCATCAAGGAGGGACATGTCTTAAGAACTAATTGTTAAAATACCCCAAACTAATTGTTCTTAGATTGGGGCTAGAATGAATGCACAAGACCCTTTAGAGTGTTGAAAAGCAAGCAGGGAGGTTACTTTCAAGACTAAAATATGCCAACCCAAGCTAAGTATTTCATCACCTCATAGCCGTATTAAAGTTAGACATTGAATAAGGCAGGCTGAAGAAGAATCAATGGGGTTGAATTATGATGCTGACAAAGAATATTGAGAGCACCATTTGAATTGTGGTGCTGGCAAAGAATAAGCAGGCAAAGAAAGTGCCATGGACTGCGAAAGGACAAACAAATCTGTCTTGGAAAAAGTATGACCAGAGTGCTCCTTAGAAGCGAAGGTGGTGGGACTTCATCTTACGTACTCTGGGCATATTATCAGAAGAGACTAGTCCATGGAGAGGGTATTATGCTTCGTAAAGTAGAGGGACTTCAGAAAAGAAGAAGGGATGGATGGACACAGTGATAGTGACAGTGGACTCACGCATAAGAACCATTGAGAGGATGCGGCAGGACCATGCATTATTTCAGTATGTTGTGCATAGGGTCTCTATTGGTTGGAAATGATTTGAAGGCCCCATGATAACAACATAAGCCTTCAGAGGCGGGCATCCTATTTCTTCTTCATGTCTGTTCTTAGCCTGTAAGCTCTCCTGAAACCTGCTCACTTTGGGTGACCATGATTATATTTAAAATACTGGTGACATAGCTTTCAGCAATACAGCAGCATGTGATCTGCCACAGTATGACAAACTGAAATTCAAGAACACTATATAGGTTCTCTATGAATTGGAATCAATGCATTGGCAATGACTTTGGTGGCCTATAACACCTTTTAGCTTAGAAGAGTTCAAATGAAAGATAATTGAGGAGAGAGAGAGTATTTGACTTCCTCCAAGAAAGAATTGCTGGGAGGGAGTATGTTCTTTGGCCCTGGGGTCCCTGCACTGTGAAGCTCTGACATCTAGGGGAAGATTGCTGTCCAGACTGTGATCTCTAAGGATGTCTGCTAACAGATTCTCAATGAAGACATGGAATCGTCCCCAGTGCAGACTCAGAGAGACGCCTTCTTCAATACATGGCTCTCTGAATTTGGACCTTTAGTCTCTCAGGCTGTGAGAATAACTGTGTGCTTCTTAATACCATATACTCGTGATATTTCTGATATAGCAGGCCAAAATACAAGACAAGAGCCTTGGGGGTTAAGTGTGTTGCTGCTAATGAGAAGTGGGTGGTTTAAACCACCAGCTGCTACATGCCAGAATGATGTGGCAGTCTGTTTCCATAAAGATTACAGCCATGGGAACCTCATGGGCCAGTTCTACTCTGTCCAATAGAGTCATTATTTGTGCGACTCGACTAGATATTGCAGGTTTACCTTACAGTGTGCGTTGTGTTTTGGATTAGTGATCAATACAAGGGAGCTTCAAAAAATTCATGGAAAAATGTAATTAAAAGATTTTTAAAAACCTTTTAACATAATGGAATTTTCCCATGAGTTTATTAAATCCCTTTCATATGAGCCATTTCTCCAATATTCATTAAAAAATAACCTCACTAAATTAGAAGTTTAAACTTCATCTTGTCATTTTGGGGTTTTCATGTCACTGACTAAAGGCCTAATAAGACTAAAAAAAAGTCTACTGAAGTAGAGTAGGGTAAGGTGATTGATACTGATCACCAAGGGGAAATACGTTTGGCACTAACACTAAGAATAGAGAGGAGTTTTTCCTGTATAGTCTCTGGGAGATGTATCAGTAATTCCACAGTTAACAGTAAAAGAAAATGGAAAAGTATAGCAAGAAACCAGAGGCAGCATCATTAAGGATTAAGATCTTTCTGAAATTGAGGTGTGATTGATAATAAGACCTTCCATATGAGGTGCTAGTTCAGGGCAAAGGAAACAGAATGGGAAGCGGAAGAAGGTACTGAAAAGATCAAATATGACCTCATGAGCATGTGTTGGCTGTTTGTGCAAAAGCCAGCAATGGAGGTGGACATAACTAACCTCCAGTGGCTTCCCCATTGCCATGAGTTAGGGATCAGTTATGGCTTCACACTCAAACCTTCTTTACCTGTTCTGACACCAACCATTCGTCCCATGCCACTCTACATCTATGCTGCGTTTGGTAATTCATTGCAATGATCATATAGAACTCATAGACAATACTCACAATTAAGGGGGTTTATTAGGGAAATGAATAGGTTACCACAAGGCAAGATCACAAACAGTCTGGATACAGTCATGGGTCTCCTGAGCCAGCAGCCAAGACTTTTGGTTTAGTTCTCAGCCTCTCAGCTATGAAGTCCCCTGGCATTTGCCTCCATGAGCCAGGAAGGCAGTCCACGTGTTCTTCTGTCCCACAGTTCCATTGTTTCAGGTGAGATGAGAAGTTACCCCCTAGTCTCGTTACTGCTTCTCTGAGTAGCCATGCCAAAATCTCTGATGCATCTGGTTTCCGTGAGCTCCGCCACTTCAGAGAGAGCTCTGGAATGGGCTCTTCCAAGAGCCTGGGTTTTCTATCTTCTCTACTTCTTCAAAGATGACTCATCTTTGGTAACAAAAGTTGACCCCCTCGATTAGTGTTACACATGCTCTATTTGCATAGTCCCATCCAATCCTTTGGTGGGAGTTACAAATACTTCAGTAGAGGAGCCATATTAAGAAAGTTCACTCTACTACAGTTTGTGTGTGTGTGTGTGTGTGTGTGTGTGTACATGAGTCTCAAGAGTTCATCCGCTGAGGGTCTCAATTTGGCCTCCACAAACATTCATCTGAGGAAATAACAAACTCGAGGCATGGGGTGGCAGTTTTGTGTTTGTTGGCTGGGTAACAGCTTTAAAGATGAAAACTATTGCTTCCAATTCAACCCAAGGAAGCTTTTAAGTTAGCATTTCTGCCACAGCACAACCTACACTCTTCCTGATGTTAAATATAAATTTTCTTTGTCTTATGAGGAATATAAACATTGGAAATTCTTTGTCATAAAGTGTCAGATCCTTGCTTTCCTGCCACAACTTTCTCCACTAATTACTTCAGAACTCCTCCACTATGGTGTGCCTGTGACAAACTTCATTCCTGCCCGATAGACAGACTTTCTGAAGTCATTTGGCATTGTCTATGGAGTCTCACATAATATTTTCACCTCTGATATTTCCACGAACAATCATGATATTGGGAAAACGATGGACATTCTCTAAATTCCGGCAGGTGTATCTCTCAGTCACACTCTAAGTAAGAGCTATGTATGCTTTTAGTTGGTCCTTAGTTGACCCCCTGACACATTTTATAAATATGTAAAGATTTTTTTTTCTTGGAGACTCTCAAACAGCCATAATTCCGAACAATTTATTCATGCGGCAGGTTTTTCAACAATTGAATTTCACACTCAAGTACATTCACTTTTGTATTAGTTTCAGGGATATCTCAGTCCAGTTCAACTTGTGTAACAGACAACTCTCCCCCTGTGTCAACATCATAATAGAGTTCGACTTTGGCAAAGACTCCCTGGTTAAACAGTTTTCCCAGTCTCCACTTGGTTGGCACATGAGGTGAGCTGGTGAGTGGGGTGGTGCCTATCAAAGCCAAAGTAGGATTATCTATGTCACTTCATCTTCTTATTCAACTGTCATTATCCTCTGGAGTAAAAATACTGCTTCCACTACCAGTGCGTCAATAATTGTCATTAGAACTAAAAATCTGCTCTCCTGGGACTTTTTAGCTCTTGAAAAACTTTTACAACTATAATTATAGTCTTGATGGTGATATGACATATACCTTATCAGATATGTTCCTCTTTTTTCAGATTTATCAAATATAGGGTTGTCATAGTCTGACATTTTCTGGTGATTATCATGGTAGCTCTGTGTTCTAGGCAATTTTGACATTGGATAGATCTCTCCATGCAAAAGGCTATCAAATGATGGACAGCTTCCTGAGCCAGAATCTTCAGGGATATTAAAAAATGGATCTCTAGAATGAACTCTCCTTCACTGTTGAGACTAGTGAATGTTCTATTTTGTCTGTTGACTGACCTCACCACCCTGCTAGATACTGTTCAGGTACTTAGAGCGGATACAGAATGAGATTATAAAATAACTCAGAAAAGCATTACAAGATAAATCTGATAAAATAAATGAAATATTAGAAGACAAAATACTTCAAATAGAAGTCCAGAGGTTAATGCTAAGATAATAGAATTTCCATGATGCTCACATTCCCGACATGATCCCTGAAGACAAAGTGGGTGCATAAGCAAATGTGGTGAAGAAAGCTGATGGTGCCCGGCTATCCAAAGATATAACATCTTGGGTCTTAAAGGCTTAAGGATAAAACAAGTGGCCATCTAGCTGAGAAACAACAAAGCCCACATTGAAGAAGGGCACCAGCCTGTGTGATTATGAGGTGTCGATGGGATCAGGTATCAGACATCAAAGAACAAAAGAGTGATATCATTGTGAATGAAGGGGAGGGTGGAGTGGAAACCTAAAGCTCATCTGTAGGCAGCTGGACATCCCCTTACAGAAGGGTCTTGGGAAGGACACAAGCCAGCCAAGGTGTAGTGTCACAATGATGAAACATACAACTTTCCTCTAGTTCTTTAATGCTTCCTCCCTCCCACTATCATGATCCCAATTCTACCTTACAAATCTGGCTAGTCTAGAGGATATACATTGGTACAGATAAGAATTGGAAAAACAAGGTATCCAGGACAGATGAACCCCTCAGGACCAGTGGTGAGAGTGGCGATACTGGGAGGGTGGAGGGAAGGTGGGGTAGAAAGGGGAAACCTATTACAAGGATCTACATATAACCCCCTTCCTGTGGGTTAAAAAACAGAAAAGTGGGTGAAGGGAGACGTTGACAGTGTAAGACATGAAAAATAATAATAATTTATAAATTATCAAGGGTTCATGAGAGATGGGGGCCGAGAGGGAGGGGAACAATGAGGAGCTTTTAATAAGAGCTCAAGTAGAAAGGCAATGTTTTGAGAATGATGATGGCAACAAATATACAAATGCCCATAACAATATGGATGTATGTATGGATTGTGATAAGAGTTGTCCGAGCCCCCAATAAAATGATTTAAAAAAATAAGCTCGGATTTTTCAACACAAACTGTGTAGTCTAGAGGCAATGGAATGGCATATGTAAAACTCTGAAACAAAAAGAATGCCAATCGTGGAGTAGGGAACCAGTAGAGAGGTCTGAGGGGCCAGCCCCAATCCCAACTACTATGTGGACACCTGCCCCCCCACCCCAGAAGAATGTATTTCAAAGGATGGTATTGAATTTGCAGGTCCGGGAGAGGGACATATCTGATTGGAGCAGATGAAGGAGGAGGAGGAGAGAGTGGAGCACACCCTGGCCCACCAGGCCTTGAGGACAGTGTTCCCGATTAGACCAGCCAGTCCACAGAGAGGACCACATGGTCGACCCCACTATGGGACATGACGTCCTTCACTGACCCATGGCCCTACAGGGGACAACACCGGAGACAGAGTATGGGAATTGCGCCCATCTGATCCGGCCACACTGAGGCAAAACACTAAGGGGGTGCAACAGAACATCAAGGGAATAGAGCGACAAGGTCCCTAGGGAATCCTGAAGATGGACATTGGGGCCAGGGCGTGGTGCCCCAACAGACTGGACTGGAAAACACTCCTAAAGGCCAATAAACAGTCCTTGAACTAACTACAAGCTTTTCTTGTTGTGTTGTGTGTTTTTTGTCATTGTTTTGTTGTATATTCTAGTTTGGTTTTGCTCTGTCTTATTTTTGTGGATGTTATTATCTCTGCAGGTCTGTCTAAATAAGATAGGCTGGATGAAAAATCTGGAGGAGAAAACAACAGGACTGACAGTTCCAGGGGGACATGGGAGAGAGAGAGGTGGGGGGAAAGGTATTGGTGTTAATAAACCTAGGGACAAGGAAATAACAAGTGATCCAAATTGGTGGTGAGGAGGGTGTAAGAGGCCTGGTAGGGCGGAATCAAGGGTAATATAACCAAGAGGAATTACTGAAACCCAAATGAAGACTGAGCATGATAATGGGACAGAGGAAAGTCAAGGGAAGCAAAAGAAAGAGCTGGGAGGCAAAGGGCATTTATAGAGGTCTAAATAAAGGCATGTACATATGCAAAATATTTATATATGAGGATAGGGAAATAAATCTATGTGAATATATTTATAGCTTTAGTATTAAGGTAGCAGAAGGACATTGGGCCTCCACTCAAGTACTAAATTTTGCATTAAATTTTGCATTCTATGATGCTCACCTTCCCAACACAACCGCTGAAGACAAAGCGGGTGCATAAGCAAATGTGGTGAAGAAAGCTGATGGTGCCTGGCTATCAAAAGCTATAGCATCTGGCGTCTTAAAGGCTTGACGGTAAACAAGTGGCCATCTTGCTAAGAAGCAACAAAGCCCACATGGAAGAGGCACACCAGCCTGTGTGATCATGAGGTGCTGAAGGGATCAGTTATCAGGTATCAAAGAATAAAAATAATATCATTGCGTTTTCACCTGAAGACAAATGGGGTCATAAGCGAATGTGGTGAAGAAAGCTGATGGTGCTGGTTATCAAAAGATATAGCGTCTGGGGTCTTAAAGGCTTGAAGGTAAACAAATGGTCATCTAGCTCAGAAGCAACAAAGCCCACATGGAAGAAACACACCACCCTGTGTGATCACGAGGTGTCAAAGGGATCAGGTATCAGGCATCATCAGAATAAAAAAATCATATCATAGTGAATGAGGGGGGAGTGCAGAGTGGGGACCCAGAGCCCATTTGTAGGCCACTGGACATCCCCTTACATAAGGGTCTCGGGGAGGAGGAGAGCCAGTCAGGGTGTGATGTAGCAATGATGAAACATACAACTTTCCTCTACTTCCTAAATGCTTCCTCCTCCCCCACTATCATGATCCCAATTCTACTTTACAAATCTGGCTAGACCAGAGAATGTACACTAGTACAGATAGGAACTGGAAACACAGGGAATCCAAGGCAGATGATCCCTTCAGGACCAGTGGTATGAGTTGCGATACTGCGAGGGCAGAGGGAGGGTGGGTTGTAAAAGGGTAACTGATTACAAGGATCTACATGTGACTTCCTCCCTGGGGGATGGACAACAGAAAAGTGGGTGAAGAGAGACATCGGACAGGGCAAGATATCACAAAATAATAATTTATAAATTATCAAAGGTTTATTAGGGAGGGGTTAGTGGGGAGGGAGGGGAAAATGAGGAGCTGATGCCAGGGGCTTAGGTGGGAGAGGAAATGTTTTGAGAATGATGAGGGCAGTGAATGTACAAATGTCCTTTACACAATTGATGTATGTATGGATTGTGATAAGAGTTGTATGAGTCCCTAATAAAATGATTTTTTTAAAGTGCCAACCATGAATCTCATACACTGCAAAAGTATCCCTCAAACATGAGGAGGTTAGCAGGACATTTCCAGATAAGGAGAAATAAAAGAAGTTCATCAAATTTACAAAAATTACTAAGGGGATTTATCTGGACAGAGAATCAAAAACAGCAGCAATAATCAACCTGAGATTAATGTACAAGACACTACCATCTAGAAATCAATCCATTTAAAGGAGTACACAAAGTAAAACAGGGAGTCATAGATATTATTCCACATATAAGACAATTATAAAGTAATTGAGAGACTATAGTAGATACAAACCATTTTAATGGAGAGGAAGTCAAGTAGTTCACAAGACAGAATAGACGTCTTAAACTTGGGAAGAAAATACTAATTAACAAGGTAAACTAGAAAAAACAAACAAACACGGTGAACTAGAAAAAAAAGAGCGGAAAAGTTCATCAAAATGAAAGGGCACACAGACCTCTGACACAGTAAACTAGCATGTGGTAGTTACATAATCTCATGTCAACTTGAAGGTATAAGAGCAAAGGGGTGGTCTCTGATGGTTTTTTTGGGTCAACATGGCTCCCATAGGAACATTTGGGCCTAGGTTAACCTATCAATCAGGCTGCAACTTGATTGGACGGCAACCAAGATAAATGGACCTCTGAGGATGGCTTCTTCTTTTCACCCAGAGTTTACCTTCGAGGCAAGATGACAAGACTTTGTTTTACATACTATGACATTTTCTCAGGAGAGAGCAGTCCCTGGAGAAGGACATCATGTTTGGTAAGGTGAAAGGGCAGCGAGAAAGAGGAAGGCCCTTGACGGGATGAATGGACACAGTGGCTGCATGAGTGGGCTCGGTCATAGGAACAATGGTGAGGTTGGCACAGGACCGGGCAGTGCTTCATTCTGTAGTTCTAGGTTCCCTGTGGGTCAGAGCTGACTCAATGGTACCAAAGAAGAGCAACAACAATTTGCACAGACTCTTAAAGTGCTGTGGACTGCTGGAAGAGCAAACAAATCTATCTTGGAAGAAGTATCCCAGAATGTTTCATAGAAGCAGGGATGGTCAGACTTTGTCTCACGTATTTTGGGGCATGCTATCAGGAAAGACCAGTCTCTGGAAAAGGATATCATGCTTACTAAATTAGAGGGTCTGGGATAAACAGGGAGCTATCTGATGAGATAGACTGACCCAGTGGCTGTAACAATGAGTTAAATCGTAACAGTTGTGAGGGTGATGCATGACTAGGCATGTTTTGTTCTGTTGTACATAAGGTTGCTATGAGTAGGAACCTTAATAATAACTATAATTCTTAGAATTTACAGTGAGTAGATAATTGATTATAGGTCAAGAAACTGGGGCTCAAAGTTATAAAGTCCCTTGACTAAAGTGCAGCCTGGCTGAGATTCCCATACAGCCCTTTCTATATTGCTGTGTCTGTGCTATGCTACCTTCATTGTTTTGAAATTTCTTAAAGACCCATCTGAGTGGTAAATGACCGATCATAGACAGGATTTGGTTAGTGCCAGTTCCAGGGACATAATGACCTCTTGGTCATAGTAGACTGTGTTTAGGGGCTAAATTAGATTCCATTGCCATTAAACTCTCAGGTAGAAAAGGCCAAAATAAACTTATATTGGAGTCTCTTCATTCAGTCTTGGTAATAGGTAAGAGTGAAATCATGGTGAGGTATGAAGTCCTGGAAGATTCTGAAAGATGTCCTGTTAACTTATCTTCATAAATCAAAGAGTGGCTATTCCTAAGGTAGACACCACAGAACAAAAGCCAATGTTTTCCATTCTCTATTGTAATTAAGGAAGAGCCCATTCTTTTCAGATTGGCCCACAGAACCCCTCATTCCCCAGGTTCCCCCTCTTCCTTCCCAGAGGGAAGAATTTGTTTGTTAGCGCAACTGAGATGATCAGAGAACTTTGCATGAAGCTCCCTTCCCTCTGGAGGTTTAATTTCTAGAGACGAGGGACAGAGGTGTGGCAGAGGAGGGGGCCTCTGAGGATTTGTGAAAACGGAAGCAACTTTGCTTAGTCACAACAGCGGTGGGGGCCGAAAAGGGTGGGTGGAAGTGAGAGGTAGTTGAAAATAAAATCTCCCAGCAGTATCTGGTTCAGTGAGGGGCCTCTTGTACAGGTGAGAGGCTATGCTCTGGCTCCCTCTTTGTGCATCCTACACCCACCCTGCTTCCCTTTTGTATGAGAAGAGTATTTTCTCTCTTTGGTAGAATTATAGTTTCTGGAAGGCCTTCTCTTAACACTTACGGATTCTGCCACAAACTATTGGGAGATTTGATAACTTCTTTACGTTGTTAAATAATAAAGAAAAGATAATCTGAAATGTAAAAACCCATCTAATTCACAATAAAAAGATCCTGCCAAAATTTCAGGATGGGTTTCTCCCTTCTAGGTATTTTCTGTGTTCCATTTTTCAGAACCCTTTTCCTAACCCATTCCCATTAACTAACTTTAATGTATATCTGCAAAACCTTTCCACAGCTCTAGTGGAGGGCCCTGGGAATGGATTGCCTCTGGGTAGGCTGGGCTCAGAGCATGTCAATCAACTACTGTCTTCACAAGAAGAAAGGAAATTTTAGTATAATCCCAACAACAAATTTTCTCCTGAAAATTTCTGTTCTCTGATTTTCCCAATGTCCCTGTCCTAGAGGCCCATTTTCTTCAAGGAGATGGAGGCATGTCAGTTTCCCTGCACTGAGAAAGACCTTACTTGTTGATCAGAACATCTGCCCCTGAGCAATAGTGAAGTTTGTTCACAAGGACATAATTAGGATGCTGCCCTCCTGGTTCGCCATCCCTGTCTGGATTGCTCATGTAATTTAAGGTAAGTCTCTTCTTCTCCACAGCTTCTACCCCCCTCTTTGTTATAATAATGCTTACAAAGTTTTGTTCTTGATGCAACCCCACAATCATCTCTGCCCATTTCCTTGTATCTATGTCTCTTGAGGTAGAACACTCAGGGGTGGTTACACTTGGCTGCTAAAATATTGAGTTCTCACTCGTTTATTCTGTGGGTAGAAATAGAGAAGAGCTGAGGGGTTGTCTCATCCAATTCCTTCATTTTATAGTTGGGGAGATTAAGACCCAGATAGAGAAAGTGACCACTCAGAGGTGTTAGGAAAAAAATGGGCACTAGTCAGTTTTGTCCCAGTCTAGGGAGGATACAATGACTGGATCCCCTGAAGTTGCTATGTGGCATCCTCTTTGGGGTACTGGAAGGGCTATTTGTCCGTGGTGACCTTGGGTTGTTAGCTTTTGTCTGAAAGACAGTAGTAAAATCCACTTCTTCCCACCCCACATACACTTTAGATTTCTAAATCTTACAAGTTAGAAACATGCTAGAAATAGTAATAAACAAGAGTAAAAAGAAATCTCTGTCCCTAAGTGATTTTTCTCCAGTTTATATATGATCTCTTATACCCTTTCTTCTTTGAAAACCATGCTTCCATATCTCTGCTTCCTTATCAGCCAACCTGCAGTTTCCTTTCTGAGAGAAAGCTCTGTTTGGATCAGATTTCCTGTTGTTTCTGCTATAGGTTTCACCACCAACACGTCCATGTGTGACTCTGCAGAGCTCCTACGTGCAACCCAGGACCCCGACAGGGTCTGATTTGAGGGGTGCAGGCAGGCCTTCTGCCCTACTGCATCCAGATGGTACTGAAGGATATATTTGCATCTCAATGGATAGCAGGGGACTTCCATGGTCAGTTCTTCTGATTAATCCATTTAAAAAATATTTATTGAGAAACCAATTGCTACATCTGATACGAGAATAAACAGGACCTTAGTTTCCTTCCAGTTTGAAATTTTGATCTCCTTTGTGGTGTACCTTAAAAAAAATTTAAACAACTTTCCTACTTCAGATTTCTCCTGTCATCACCTTAATTCATATCGTAAGTGATGGAGGCTGTAGACATACTAACTGCCACCATTTACTTACTATGTGCTAGACACTATAATGGGGTTTCTTCATACATTATCCTATTTTATCCTCACAATATTTGAGGAAATATTTCTAATTTAGATATTATCTAAACTGCATAGATGACAAAACTGAAATTCTGAATGGTTAAGTAACCTACCCAAGGTCACACAGCTGGGGTGATGGCCAATCCTTCTTGGGCCACCACAGTTGCTTCCTAGCAGTTTCTCCTTCCACGGGTCTCCCACAGTCTCTGCTACTTAGTAAAAGGGTTTAAAACCACTCTTTTGCCCAACAGTCAACAACAGTGGCTGTTTGTGGAGTCTTTTCTGTGTGAACCGGACAAACGTCTTTGTGCTTTTGAATACAAAGCCAGTTAGCCACCCTAGGAGCTGATCATTCTTGTCCATGTTAAACAGATGAGATGAAAGTCTCTGGGGGGACTTGGCTAATAATCAGCCAAACCCTAGTTCTGAACAATCGCTATGTGGTCTTCAGGACTAGTCTCCCATCTCTGCTTCCTGTGTGGTCCTTCAGCTTGACTGTCTGGCCCAATTTGCCTCTGTTATCAATATTGTACCTTCTCTTGGAATTGGTCTCTGACTCTTCCTTCTGTCTGGAACATCTTATTGGTTTCAGTTCAGCCTTGGCAATTCTAATTATCCTTCAGGATTCAGCTTTACTTCCTGCTCTAATTCTCTCACAGTTCTTCCAAACAAATGAGAATTTTATCCCTGGCAGGGAGATTGCATCCAAGCACCCTTTGGGCTGCCAGCTCTACTGAGTGCTACATGTACCCAGCTGTGAAGTCATGATGTGTGGTGCACAGAGAGACATGCATTCCAGGTCCTTGTGCTCAGTAAACATGCCACACGGATGGGGAATTAAACACCTGTTTTTGAAAATTTTAAAATTATTCTACTAGATGAATAGCTTTAATTCAACAATGAAAGATACTTTGATTCTTACTTTTTAAAGAATTATAATAAAAATATACACTGTTTTCAAGAACTGTGCAAACAAATAAAATTTGGGTACAATTTTAGGGTTCATATACTTCTCTCATATTAAAAACCTTTGATATGATGTGTGTCAATGAGGCAATGCTTAATTAGTCCCCAACTTATTGACTCTAGACATTGGATACTATAAGAAAGAGGTCACCGAGGCTCTAGTGTGTCAGGAGAGCTTCCCAGAGGAGGAGCGACTTACTGAAGGCGTGGAGGACAGGAAGGTGTGTCACTGTGAAAAGTTCCCCAAATTGCTAGCTTCTGGGACAGAAGCAGTGTTTGACATTTTTGCTCTTTACCAGCACCCAGCACAGTGCCAAATGCATAGTAGGTCCTTGGTAAATATGTGCTCAATGAATGAAGGATAAAGAAAGATGTTCCAGGCAGAATCTGGACAGTACCCCGGTGGTCTCTGGCACAATAAAAACAAACAAATCCACAAACAGCTGCCATTGAGTTGCCTCATTCCTTGTCACCCTTATTTGTCAGAGCAGATATGTCCTCTGTAGGGTTTTCAATTTTTTCAAAGTAGATGCACAAACCTTTCTTCCAAGGTGCTTCTGCATGGATTTGAACCACTAACATTTCAGTTAGATGCTGAGTGCATTAACCACTTACACTACCAAAGAACTCTTCAGTTCAGTAAGATGGGGAGAAAGGCTGGGTTGGCTGGACAGGCACAGTAGGATCTGCTAACTTTGGCCTTGTGACCTGCATAAACCCCTGATCACCGGGAAGACAAGAGACTCTTTGAGCACAAGATATTTCCATGGTTGAGGAAGAAAGTGGGAAGGTCAGAGAATGACCTCTGCCTCAGTCTAGATTGGAAGCATCTGACTCTGGGGTCTGAGGCCCCGAGGACAGTTTTGAGAAAACCCTGAAGGGGTGAGGGCTGACTCAGAGAGGCCCAGGGAGGATGGAAGACAGTGCAGTCTGCTCCACAGCTCGGTCTCAGCAGTCACAGAGCTCGCTAAGGTGATGCCCCTCCCCATGTCACTCAGCCACCTTTTCTCTTTCTGTTCTTCTTTTATCCTGACCCTTGTCGCTTAACATCTGCCTTTCCTTTCTCAGATTGTCTACCTTCTCTGCTCTTTATTGCCTATGTCTCTTTTCTCATTGCCTTCTGAGGGAAAAGTTCTGATACTTTAATATTCTCTCTTTTTTCTCTTCGCATCCTCATTTCTATTTATCTTGTCTTTGTGTGTTGCTATTTCCCATTGTTCATTTTGTTTCTCCTATCCTCCTTTGGTCTTAATGTGTTTCCTCATTCCCTTCTTTTCTAATCCCTGCCCGCCGTCTCTTTTTCCTGAGTCTCACTTGCATTTTCCTGGGTCTGACTTGCATTTTCCTGAGTCTCACTTGCATTTACTGAGTCTCACTGGCATTTTCCTGAGTCTCACTGGCATTTTCCTGAGTCTCATTTGCATTCTGTCCTGTCTCTCTACGAGGGTAGTTGCCACCATTCCCTATGCGAGAATCTCAAGACGTCTGTGTATTTGCTCCCAGCTGCTATGACTGCTGTGTGTGTTCACGCGGCATTGGCAACAAAGGGATTCCGACCGCACCCCGGAGGTAACATTGAGCATACTATCCAATAGATATTAACTTTTTAATAAAAATATGGGTTTATTACTTTGATTTAAAATAAGTATAATAGTTACTTGTTTTATGTGTTTAAAATATTATGCTTCAAGGTAAGCTAAAGGAGAAAAGACTGCCCAGATACATCAGTTCCTTTCTCAGGACAATTTTCACCTAAATTCAAGATGCACATGTAGGCATTCTCATAAAATACCCAAACATTACAGGTCAAATAGAGTTCACATTTGATTATCATCTCCGATTCCACCTGCTTATCCAGAGTCAACTGCTGCTCTCATTAGCCTCCGTATCCTTTAGCAGTTTGAGATTTCGCATAGTCTTGCCCCCACGTGCTATTTCTGAAGTCTACTATTTATCTCAAGTTAATGGGCAAAATGTAGCCCTGGTGGCACAGTGGTTAAGCACTCAGCTGCCAACCAAAAGCTTGGTGGCTTTATCACTTCATAGGAAAAAAGATTTCCAGTCCTGGAAACCCTGTATGGCATTTTTACCCTGTTCTGTAGCATGCCTGGGAGTTGGGAGGGACTTTAATGGTGGTCAACAGTGGTGTGGTATCATCATTTTCAGTTGAATGCGTCCAGTTATTTTGTGAGGTAAGGCCATGGAAGTATTTTACTGGATTTTCTTTCTTTCTTTTTTTTATTTTTGAGAATTACTGCTCATTTTGTTTATCCTGTGTCATAATGAGTTGTGAGTATTCTTTATATACTTAAATATGAATTGGTTTTGTAGTCTTTAATAAGGTTATTTCTACTTTAAGATCACAAATACATTCTCCTGTATTTTCTTCTATGAATGGTGTGTAATTTGTTCAATGTAATGTTTTAATCTGCCAGGAATTTATTTTCATGTATGGTGTGAGGTCAGGGTCTAATTAAAAAAAATTCAAAACAGGTAGGCAATTATCCTCATTTATTGAATAGAATTTCTTTTTCTAAAAATAACAAAAGGACAAACAAACCAACACAAATCTATAGGGACCCTCTTTTTAAAAACACAAGCAGCAAACTCACTGTCGGCAAGTTTATTCCAGCGTATAACGATCCTATAGGCTAGAGTGGAACTGCCCTGGTGGGTTTCTGAAGCTTTGCATCTTTATGGGAGCAGAAACCTGCATCTTTTTCTCCTGAGAAGTGGTGGATGGGTTCAAACAGTTGCCTGGCATTTAGCAGCTGCGTTAGACAGGGTTCTCTAGAGAGACAAAACCAGATTGCTGATAATTTTATATATATCAAAGGAATAACCTACTTGCCATTGAAAATAGAACCACTCCATAGGCTTTCCAAGGCTGTCAATATGTATGGAAGCAGACTGCCACATCACACACTGCTGGTGGGTTTCAACCATTAACCTTATGCGTCAGCAGCTAAGCAGCTACCAATAGTGCTGCTTGAACAACTGTCCCACTGGGGATCCTTTTTCTTTCCCTCTCACTCATTGCCACTGGTCGATCGATTTATACTTATAGGGACACTGCAGAAAGATTAGGCTTTCTTGTTTCATACTGATTTATATTCTTAGAAACCCACTGGTGCAGTTTTACTCTGTCCTATAGGGTCACTATGCATCAGAATTGACTCAATGGCAGTGAGTTGTTTGATATACACAATTAAATATCTATATGTTCAGATGTCTATATATACTCTTCACCTTGCCTTTTTCACTGAATAATATAATTTGGAAAAGATTCTATATCAACACACAAAAAGCAAGAACTCATTCTTTCATATTTGCAAATAATTCCATTTTTATTTACCTTAATCCTGTTGATAGATCTTTAGATTGCTTGTCTTTTTTCTACAATATTGACATGTGAGAGCCTTGAACTCAATGGGACCACATTGTTTTTCTGAATCTCCCAACATTGGCGCCTTTGGCAGAATGGCGTTTTACCACTTTAATATCACTAGTTTCAGTGGAAAACATTGAGTTTTTCTTCTTTGGCAGATTTCCACTGTACACATACAACATTAGCAGATTTTATTGTATAAACAAATCAACACTAGACTGTATCTGTAAGATGATTTCTTTTTAAGTAGAATTTGCTTAGTCAAAGGTATTTTTATTTTTTAAAGAACTCTGCGCTGAATGTTTCTTTTTAATAGCATGTTAGGTTGGTTTTGTGTTCCCCTATCTAATTCCATGGTAATGTTAATAATTTTAAAAGTTTTTCCTGCCTAGTCTCTTTTTGAATCCATATTGCCATTTTTTTCCTTTCCTATGATGCAAATGTTTTTCAGATATCTGCTGAACTTTGGTTGTCAGCTCAAATTAAAGCCATTCACTGCCATTCAGTTGATTCCAACTCATAGGGGCCCAATATACGGTTTCTGAGATTGTACACAGAGCAGCTGGTGGGTTGGAACCACCGACCTTGCAGTTGGCAGACCCATGTCTACCCCACAGCACTACCAAGGTAATAACAATTGGGTGTCTGAGCAGGTGGGCGGGCATGTCAATAGAAGTTTCACTTTCAGTGATATGACTGTGTTGTGTTGTTTTAAGCTTCCAGTGTCAGTGTCATTAGACGTTTCATTCAGAGCTGGTCAGGTTTTCTGGAGAACGCGGGAGTAGTGTTATTTAGTTTCCTGCTTCAACAGAAGAAATTTGGGTCCTGGGGACTGTGTGAGGGCTCCCCTGTCCTCACACAATTCCTTTGTGTTCACAGCATCTCTACCTCAAATCAATCTGGTGACCCTGACCTTTAAACCCTTTGCCTTCTCCTCTCTGGAGAATTAGTCTCCTATTTCTTGTCAGAGTTCAGGAGAGGCAGAGTCCATGTGTGCAGAGTGGGGAGGGATCTGCACATCCACAAATTTCCTCAGGAGACTGTCAAGTCATCCTTGCTTTCCTGTTTTTTAAAATTCTTTTTATACGAAAAATTTTATTCTGAAAAGAAATCTTTTTACTATGAATTAAGTAGTTTATGAGCTCATCATGAGTTTTACATCCAATAAATCATACTCATTTGTTTTAACTCATTCATTGCAATCTTCTCAATGCACCATCGCTGACCCCACTTCCTCTCTGTGCATCCTGTTCCCATCTCTTCTTCTTTCCTAACCCTGTATGTTTTGCCCTTGGATAAATGCTGCCCTTGAGATCTTCAGTCCCAACCCTGAAGGGTAACTAACAGACATAGTCTTGGTCGTTCCATCAGTCTCTACACAACCAGCAAGCCTGGTCTCTTTTATATTTTTGAGTTTTGCTCCACACTTTTCTCCCACTTTATATAGGACCTTCCAATAGGATTCTTTTTGGAGCAGTTTGCAGTGATAGCCAGAAATCATCTAGTCCTTCTTGTCTCAGGTTTGCGGAGGCTGATGTTTGTATGGTCCAATACTTCATTGGACTAAAAGTTTTCATGTACCTTTTGATTGTGGAGCCCTGGTGGTTTAGTGGTTATGAGTTTGACTTCAATCCACAAGGGCAGCAATTTGAACCCACCAGCCATGACTCGGAAGAAAGATGGTACTTTCTACTCCATAATACTGGAAACTGGAAAGAAATGTGTTGAAACTGATGTCGCAGCGGTTGTACACCATAGCTTATATGATTGAACTATGGAGTGGTAGGATGCATGGATTAGCTCCTAATAAAACAGTTTGTTTTTTTAAAAGTTATCATCTTGGAAATTCACAGGGGCAGTCCTACCTCGTCCTACAGGGCATGAATTGGCACCGACTCAATGGCAAGGAATATTTTAGAGTTGGGTGCTTTGATTTCCATCATCCTTTCCTCTGTACGGACAGAGATCAACGGCTGAATCTCAGATGGCTGCTCGGGAGCCCTTTATGATCCCAGATGCTATTCACCAAATTAGAATGCAGAACGTTGTCATTGAGAACTTCGTTGGGCAATTGACTTTGGTGTCCCCTGAAACTATTGTTCTGATCTCCCAGGCCTAGTGATTCATTCCCTCAAGGTGTTTGGTTATGTCTGAGAAGTTTTCACAATTTTTTCTCCTGTATGTGGGCACATTCATTGATCTATTTTTAGCAACTACCCTCTGAATCTGCATCTTTTCTTGGGTACCTTCCCGCTCTCCCTCCCAAACCCGTTCACTGTGCTGTGGACCCCCCGCTCCAGAAATGAGTTTGCAACAGTCTTTGCCTCTGTGGCCTTTACAGCCTGCAAACCCCCCAACGTCTTAGCCCACTTCCATCGTTTCTTGCCCACTTCTCTTTCCCTTCACCCAAACAACATTTATCTCCCCGCTAGCCAGTGACTTTCCCTCCTCTTCCCTTCCCACTCTTCGTCAATATCAAATAATGTTTCTTGCCATGTAAATTTTTCCCCTCCAATTTCTATGCAATCCCTATTTTATCTCATTCTTATCTCTATTCACATTGGTGCCTGCTGCCATCAATTCCTGAGTCCTGGGCCACGCTTGTGGTGGACATCAGTCTATCTCTTTCCCCCCTAGCAGCATAGAACTCAGTCTTCATAGGTCTACAAGTTGGCTATGCTTTCAACTTCCAAACATAGCTTTGCTGTCTTTCCTCTTGTTCTCATTGTATTCGGGACATCATTTATTTAGTGGGAATCTTGAAGGGAATAGCGATACTTTGTCCATTTAACTCAGAAACAAAGTTCTTTACACATTACGGTTCTTAGAACCCTGGCAATTGAGGATAATCATTAGGTATCCTCAGCTTATTGAGATTGGAAAATAGAGGGCTCAAATGATCTCTTTATTCCCTATCACACAGATAGAATTATTTCTGCAAATAAGACTTGTCTATGTGACCCTTTATTAGATTTCATCTTCTTTGCTCCTTGGAATGACATTGGGTTCAATGAGCTCCTTGTACCAGTCTGGTCAACAGTTGTTACTGGTGCAAATGACAAGGTGGGCTTTGGCTTCCAGTGAGCGGCCTTCTTTGTGAGGGTGCTTTGGTGCTCTGTCCTTGCATGCGTCCTCTTTCCATCAGCCTCATCACTCTTGCTCTTTCTAAACAGCGTGTGGTGGACCCTCCATGTAAATTGTAATGTCGGCTTTCAACTTTTCCTAACTTTGTCAAGTATGGGCTTTGGGCTTCTATTTTCAATTTTCCTGGCTGCTTTTGCATGACTTCTGAGGGAATTATCACTATTTCCATTTTTAAGCTTGAAGTGTACTTTTGAAATTTTTAACTGGGGCCATAGGGATTTTATAGATTAATTTGGGGGAGAATCTGAATCCTTGCAGTTTTGAGTCTATCTCTCCAAGAATCTGCATATCTTTCCATTTCTTTAGACTTTCTTTTATGTCGTTCAGTAAAGTTTTTTTCCTCTGTGTATTTTTTTTGGAATGCTTAATAATTTGTTTTGCATTAGGATTCTCTCCTAGCGAATTTGTAGTTTTTGTTGCAGTTGTGAATGAGATAAATGTTTTTCTATATTTGTACTAATGAATTATTTGTATTATATGATGATTTTTGTTCTGATCCTGTATCTAATGTAAATGCATTAAAAATAAACTATATTTCCATGTTCCTTGTAGAAAATTTGTCAAGTTCAAAGAAATTGGGAGAAAAATAACCCTTATAACCACTACCTTGAAGGAACCAAATATCTTGGCATATTTCCTTCTAATCTGTAGAAACATTTAGGAATTCCCCCTCCTTACACACACACACACACACGCACACACACACACGCTGCTCAATACCTCAAAATGTGATAAATAGTCCATTGACTACACATCAGTTTATAATGTAATTGGATCTTCATTTACTTAGATATTCCATAATGTTGTCTCCAATTTTTCTTGTATGAAACCTCTAAGGAACTACTTTGAGTTTAAATAGCTGACAAAGAGAAATACAAACAAGCTTTCCCCCATCTTGGTTTCATCACTTGTGAAATGGGCATAATGATCATCCCTACATTTCAGGGTGGTTATAAGAATTAGGAGCAAGAATACAAGAAGGTGTTCATTGCAGTTCCTGGGGTGTGGGGAAAAATGCTAGCTAGCCTCATTTCTATACTATTAAGAATGGCTTAATTATCACCTTCAATGTTTACCATTACCCTATAAGTTACCATGGCTACTCCAATTTTTAAAAAAGGAAATAGGCATTTTAGAAGGTGTCCAGTTCACAGAATGGGTTTCATATTTTTTCCAGTAAAAGCAAATCCCAAAGTGAGACTGGCCTAGAACTGTGAGGCTACAGCCCAGATGCATATTTTTAGCACGAGCAAGAGCAGTTGCCCACTTTAGAAATGAAGAACAACATTCTCCTTTAAACTACGTCTAGAAAGTCTCTGAAATTGAAAGAGAACATGAGCTGCCTCGTTGGTAAGGGTCTTTTTTTTTTTAACTCGTAAAGAAGCCAAACCTTTTTATTCCAAGCAAGTAACACTTAATGAGCCAAAGGCATCAAGTTGAATGGTAATGTGCTGAACAGACAGTGCCCAACTTAGGCATTCTTCTCTCCAGATCTAAACCCTTCCTTTCGCATCTTTCTGCAGGGGCCATGGCCTGGACAGGGAACCAGACCCTCATCTCCCACTTCATCCTCCTGGGCCTCTTCACCCACTCCCCCCTGCACCTCTTCCTCTTCTCCATCATCATGGTCATGTTTCTGGTGGCCCTGTCTGGCAACGGGCTCATGATCCTCCTCATCAGCGCTGACCCTCGCCTGCACAGCCCCATGTACTTCTTCCTCAGCTGGCTGTCGCTCATGGATCTCATGCTCGCCTCCACCATAGTGCCTCGCATGGCTGCGGACTTCCTCCTGGGCGGCGGCTCCATTTCTTTCACAGCTTGTGGGTTCCAGATCCTCTTCTTCCTCACTCTCCTGGGAGATGAGTGCTTCCTGTTGGCCTTCATGGCCTACGACCGCTATGTGGCCATCAGCAACCCCCTGAGGTACTCGGTCGTTATGAGCCGCCGCGTCTGTTGGCTCATGGTCGCAGGATCCTGGCTCTTTGGGCTGCTGGATGGGCTGATCCAGGCTGTCTTCACCCTCCGCTTCCCTTACTGCGGCTCGCAGGAGATCGACCACTTCTTCTGCGAGGTTCCCGCTGTGCTTAAACTGGCTTGCGCTGACACCTCCCTTTATGAGACCATGATTTATGTCTGCTGCGTTCTCATGTTGCTCCTGCCCTTCTCCGTCATATCTGCCTCCTACTTGCGCATCCTGGTGGCGGTGCTCCGCATGCGCTCTGCAGAAGGCCGGCAGAAGGCCTTTGCGACCTGCTCCTCCCACATGGTGGTGGTTTCCCTCTTCTATGGGGCTGCCATGGTCACCTACATGCGGCCCCAGGCCTACCACTCCTCCAAGCAGGACAAGGTGGTCTCTGCCTTCTACACAATGATCACCCCCATGCTTAATCCTCTCATCTACAGCTTGAGGAACAAGGAAGTGATGGGGGCGTTGAAGAAACTCCTGGGAAGGTGTCCTTGTGGTGGGGGACAAGGCTAGGTTGGCACCCGTCTTTATGGGTCTCTCACTTGGGAATTTGTATTAGCCAATGGCATCATTTGACTGGAGGAGAAACCAATGTGTATCTTACAGAAAATAAAAGCAATTCTATGGGTGCAGTTAATCACATTAATACCTCGATTCAGGTAATCAGTGCATGCCAAGTGCTGGCAATGAGTAAGGCTAGGCTCTATGGACTCACACCAAGTAAAAAACATAGACATCTTTATCCCATAGCCACTGGGACACCTCTCAATTGCATGACTCTCCCGAAACTGAGCATGGCTAAAGAAAGCCACCCTGCCCGAGGTCATGCCCTCTCTGGGGGCTACTTGATTCACTTCTCTCAGTTTGGGACCCCACAGGATCATCTCAGCTCTGAGCTCTCCATAGGGTCACTGAGGTATTCCAAGAAACTTCTGTGTCCAAACAAAATCGGGTTTAGTCCAAAAAATACCCTCTTAACAAAACAAAACAACAACAAAAAACCTCAACTCTCTTACCCAACTCCTGTGTACACCTGCTTCCAGAAACTTGAACGGTGACACACAGACACTCAGGAGTGAAGGTAAGTTAGTGGTGTTTGTTATGAGCGGGTAGGTGCATGCACTCAGTGTATGAGACCCCCGTCACATTACTTATGATAGGAAGAGGCCAAAGAGGAGTCATGGAGACAACTAAGAAATGTTCCACGCAGAGGCTGCAAACTCAAATGTCCACAGGCACACGGCTGTGTTAATAAGGGAAAGCGTCTGGTGAAGGACAGGGATGAGCGGGACACTAATTCCTCAATAATGCATCTGGGCTGGTGTGCTCCATGCGTGAGAGGGGCGTGTTGCTGCTGGGAAGGAGATTAAGTTTGGAAGTACAGTAGGGCTACAGATAACCACCATGGGCAGGCCCCATAGTGGACTATGGTAACTCATGGTAACTAAGCAAACAGGACCAGCCAGGTGAAAGGAAAGGAAGGGAGGCGTGGGGAGCAGCCTGCTAGACAAGAGAGGGAGGGCTTTCCTTATGCGCCTCACTCTCCCACAATGCTCACAGAGATGGCGTCTCACCTCTCCACCTCCACTCTGACCCAGGGGACAGGCTGAGGAAAGCCTTTCCTTGGAATTCTGTGTCCTGAGAGGATCATGGTCTAAGAATGTTCTACTCCTATGCATAAGATTCTGCCCCATAGCTCAACTCTGCCCACATGTTGATAAATGTAGTCAGCTACGTAGAAGGGCGTTCCAGCAGTGGAAGGAGTGTCGCTTTTGAGGTCTCAAGCATCCTGACAGTCCTGTTGCTCAGCCGGGGCGTCGGGAAGAATTAGATGCAACCTACAAAAACGCACTCACTGCTCATGCCCTTTATTTCTCTCCTCAAGGAAGAAGATAAGTAAAATGACAAGAGAAGAGACACACAAAAAAACAAAACAAAACAAAAACATAGGCATGCATTCTTAGGACTTGATTTAAATCCCAAAATAAAAACTGAATGGTTTACATATGACATCTGTAAATTCTAGCCGAGCGAAGCTCATACCAAACGTATACCCATTATTTACATCTCCTCGTCTTCTTTTCGAGTACGTAGTTGTGGTTTTATGAGGCCAGGATTAGGAAGTACAGGCTGCCTGTGTTTGCATAGGTCATTCCCTTTACATTTAGCATGGCAGCCTCCCCGTAAATCAGAAAGTTGTGTTCCCTGTAAGCACATCGCTAATTAGTCAGACCCCAACCAGAGAGTCAGGAGGCACAAATGCAAAGCTGAATGATACCTTTGAAGGACCAGGACAACAAAGGTTAGTGTCCTTCTTGGGAAGTTGCATTTAATTATGAATTTTCTTCGTAACTCATCGATCTTTACATTTGAAATATTCCCTCCCATATATCTTCTGTGACATGGACTGAGACTTGGACAAAACCAAGTCGTTTTTTCTCACCATCCTGCATCTCCAGATCACCGCCAACCCCCGGGTCAGGGGCTGAGTGTTAGCAAAATGGCCCAGGCAACAGGGAATCAGAAAGGATACCCAGAAAATAGAGGCAGCTCACCTTAACCCTTCCTTGACTGCAGAGGAAAGGGAAGAGGAGAGATACCTGGGTAGGGACTGGGTGTAGATTAGACTGAGTTTTCAGTTTTTCTTTTAAGATGAGGACACCAGAGTTGTAGATCAGTGTTGCGGTGCACACATGAATGATAAACATCTGTCCTCATAAACATAGTGATAATTGATGACATGTAAAAAGAGGCAACCAAGAAGACACTGCTGCTTCCAAATACAAGATCAGAACATTTGTGGGCACAGCAAAGAGAGAAGTGCTCAAATGTCAGCAGACTGAACCTAAGCGCTTGCTGAGGTCTGGGCCTGGCCATCTAAGGTGAAGAAAAGTTCAGGGCCTGCAGGGTAAAGGACAAGAGCCAGGTTTACAAGCTGCAGCACTCCAGTAGCTGGGCTGCAAACCCTCTCTCCAAATAAATGGAAAAACCTGCTGCCAAGTACCTCCTGGGATCCAGTGTCCAGTGAGTGGCAGGCCAGAGGAGGCACAGAGGGAACCTGGTGGTGAACCAGAGCCCTGCTGCAATGTCAGCATCGGAGGGCAGCAAGTCCACATTCCCACTCCAAGACTTGCTTCTGGATATGGTCCCCAGCAGCCTGGAAGGAAGCAAACACAAACTTCTTAGCAAAGCCGGGTGCAGGGATAAGTTTGGGGGGGCAGATTATGCATGTGAGATATGCATATAAAATATGAACAATGAATAAGGAGTACCAAAGAAGAACTGATGCACTTGAATTACCTTGTTGGAGGAGAATGTTGAATAGAGCATGCTCGGGAGCCCTGGGGGTTTAGGAGTTGCAGGTTGACCTGCTAACTGCAAGGTCAGTACTTTGAACCCAAAAGATGCTCTACAGGAGGAAGAGGAGGCTTTCTGTTGCTGAAAATCTTCAGAATCCCAAAGAGGCCGCTCTACTCTGCTCTCTCATGTAGCTAGCAGTCGGAACTGACTTGATGGCAGAGGGGTTTGACCAGAAGGATGAACAAATTTGTCTTGGAAGATGGAGCCAGAATGCTCCCTAGAAGTGAGGATGGCAAGACTTCTTTCTCTCTCTCTCCCCGCTTCCCTCCCTCTCTCTTTGGAGGACCAGTTTATTAAATGCAGTACCTTGTACCTTATTCTGTGGATGTTAAAATCTTTCACACACGGGCCAAGTAAAAACCCATCTTACACAAAACCATCTGCAAAGCTGAGAGTAAGACAGCATGTGCTGCACATAGCAGACAAATTGCTGAGCTGTTGTGATCACTTCCATTTCCTCTGTGCAGTTGCAGAATGATGTCCAGGAGGCGTTAGTTGACTTGGTTTTCTTCCACCAGGCACCAGACCGGGGCTGCAGATGCGTTCGGGCTGGACTGGGCATACAGTCACGGCACATAGGTTTAATAGGTTAGTACAAATAGGTTTAATCAAGCACTGTCTGAGAATAAAGGACAAAGGAAAAGAGCAGTTATTTTTCGGATCCTCTTTTTCATCCTTCCTCTGTGCACCTTCTCGCCCATTTTAAGAATCCATCGCACGGGCTCAGGCTGCAATGTATCTTAGCCCTCTGGTGCTCACACTGGCACCTGTGGTGGGCTGGTGGGGGCGGGGGTATCACACAGGTGTTCCTGCACGGTCAGCTCCAAGGAGCCCACATCAGGGGGACACAGTCTTCCTTACTGCTGCAAATGGAGACCCCCCCCCCCACGCGCCTCTGGGATAAAAACATTTTCAGGGCATGGACTATAAAAAACGGCATGCAATACAGAGACAGAAACAAAGACGTTTGCAAACCCTTTCTATTTCCATCTGTCGAGCCAAATATCTTTTGAGAGCTAGGTCCCCTCTTGCGGCGAAACCAGAGGCAGCCATTGAGCAGCAAGAAGGCGACCATGATGGCACCCATGACCATCTCTCGCTCAGGCCGCTCCTTGCTCTCCTCTCCAGAAGCTGCGGACGTGGATCCGGCTTGCTCAAGGAAGCTGCATCTACAACAGTCATGTCGTCTGAAGTTCTTCGAAAGAGGGGTGTGTCCGTACTTGAAAGATCGTGCCTGACGTTGTCATGATGAGGATTAGAAGGGGAGGAATCGAGAACAAGACTTCTCATGTGCTTTGGATATGTTTTCAGGAGGTAAAGTCAGCAGAAACCAAGTAGCCCCTCAGCAAGAAGGACTGACACAGTCGTTGCAATATTGGGCTCAAACTCAGTAACAAATGTGAGAAAGCTGCAGGACCAGGCAGTGTTTTGTTCTGTCATACTAAGGGGTGCCACGAGTCAGAATGGACTCAACAGCATGTACTAACAACAGCAATAAGCAGGCAAGATACCCCCTAAAAGGCAAATACCATGTAAAGTTCCCCTTCATAGGGAGCCTGAAAACAAAGCAACACTTCTCCTCCCCAACAAAAAATCTTTTCCATGAGTCAAATTTTGATGCTAATGAAGAAAGTACTCAAAATTAAAATGAAAACTGTAATACTGAAAATGAAATTAGTTTTTAAAATCATTTTAGTGGGGGCTCGTACAACTCATCACAATCCATCCATCCACCCATTGTGTCAAGCACATTTGTACATTTGTTGCCATCATTTTCAAAACATTTCCTTTCTACTTGAGCCCTTGGTATCAGTTTCTCACTTTCCCCTCCTTTCCCCACACTCCCTCCCTAAAGAATCCTTGATAATTTATAAATTCTTATTATTTTTCATGTCTTACACAGAATGATGTCTCCTTTCACCTACTTTTCTGTTGTCCATCCCCCAGGGAGGGGGTTATAGGTAGATTGTTGTGATCGGTTCTCCCTATCTCACCCTGCCCCCACCTTCTCCTTCACCTCCTGGTATGGCTACTCTCAATATTGGTCCTGAGGAGTTTACTTGTATTTCCAGCTCTTATCTGTACCTGTGTACATGCTCTGGTCCAGCCAGATTATTAAGGTAGAATTGTGGTCATAATAGTTGGGTGGGGGTAGTATTAAAAAACTAGAGGAAAGTTGCATGTTTCATTGTTGCTACACTGCACCCTGACTGGCTCATCTCCTTTACGAGATCCTTCTGTAAGGGGATGGCCAGTTGCCCACAGATGGGCTTTGGGTCTCCACCCCACACTTCTGCTCATTCACAGTGATATAATTTTTTGTTCTGGGTCTTTGATGCCTAATACCTGATACTGTCGACACCTCGTGATCACACAGGCTGGTGTGCTTCTTCCATGTGGGCTTTGTTGTTTCTGAGTTAGATGACCGCTTGTTTGTCTTCAAGCATTTAAGACCCCAGACGCTATATCTTTTGATTGCTGGACACCATTAGCTTTCTTCACCACATTTACCTGTGCACCCCTTTGCATTTTTAAGCTTACCTCCCCAAGTGAACTCATGTTGTACTTGTCCTTTTGTCCTTGGCTTACTTTGCTTAGCATAATTTCTTCCAGTTCTTCCCATGTGGCAATGTGCTTCATGCAATCATCACTGCTTTTTAGGGATGTGTAGTACTCCATTATATGTATGTACCACAGTTTTTAAATTCATTTAGCTGTTGATGGACATTTTGGTTGTTTCCAACTCCTTGCAATTGGGAACTGTGCTACAACCTCTTCTGGGTTTATGGCCAGTAGGGAGATTTCTGGGTTGTATGATAGCTCATTTCCATCTGGTGTAGATATCGCCAACTCGATTTCCATAGTGGCGGTACATACCTACAGGGCCACAAACAGTGGATAAGAGTTCCTATCTCACCAAAGCCCCTCCAACACTTGTTGCTTTCTGATTTTTTGAATTGGGCTATCTTTGAGGGTGTTAGGTGGTATCTCATTGTTGTTTTAATTTGCATTTCTTTTATCACTAATGATCGGGAACATTTTCTCATATAAATCTTCTGTTCAGGTCCTTTGCTCACCTCTTCAATAGACAATTAGTTTTTTTTTCTTTTTGGAAGCTAGCAGGGTATTGCAGATTTTATTAATAAGGCCTTTGTCTGATGTGTCATTGTTAAAGATGTTTTCCTAGTCCATGGGATTTTTTATTCTCTTAGTGAATTCTTTCTATGTACACTGGTGTTTTTTTCTTCAGTATATCCCACTTGTCAATTTGTGACTCATTTGTATTTGTGTCCTTCCCTATTTCTGATAGCCTATGTATTCCCTGTGCCAAAGTTCTCAGGTTTGTCCCAATTCCTTCATTGATGACCCTAATAGTTTTGGGTTATACCTCAAGGTGTGTGATCCTCCTTGAGTTTATTCTTGTGCATGGAGTGAGATAAGGGTCTTGCTTCATTTTGCTGCAAATAAATATCCTTTTTTTTCCCCCACTACCACTTGTTGAAGAGGACATCTGCTTCCCATTTGATATTTTGGGGGCCCTTATCAACGATCAGTTGTCTATATGCTGATGACTTTATTTCTGGGTTTTCGTTTCTTTTCATTGGTCTGAGTAGCTGTCATTATACCAATGCCATGCAGTTTTGACCACAGTGGCTGTATAGTATGTGCTAAAGTCAGATAAAGCAAGCCCTCCAACTCTGTCCTTCTTGAGGAGTTCTCTGCTAATTCTGGGCTTCTTCCCTCTCCATATGAAGTTGGTAATACGTTTTTCTAATTCTTTGTAGAAAGATGATGGTAATTGTATTGGGATTGCATTGAACTTATATATTGCCTTGGACAGAAGTGACATCTTTACTATATTGAGTTTTCTAATCCACAATCATGGGATATTCTTCCATTTGTTGTGGTCACTCTTGATTTCTTGTAATAGTGCTCTGTAGGTTTTCTCATACAAAAAAATTTGGTTTTTTTTTTTAGTCAGGTATGTCCCTAGATATTTCAATTTGTATTTGGCTATTGTGAAGGGTACCACTGTTTTGATCTTCTCTTATGTGTTTTTGTCTGATGTGTATAGTAGTCAATAGACTTCTGTTTGTTAATTTGTATCCTGCCACTCTGCCACATTCTTCTATTGCTTTCAGTACTCCTCTTGTGGAGCTTTTGGGATTTTCCATATATAAAATCATATCATCTGTGACTGATAGTTTCACCTCTTCCTTCCCCAGGAGAATACCTTTACTGTCTTTTCTTTGCCTTATGATGTGTTAGCTAAAACCTCTAGTACAATGTTAAAGAATAGTGAGGACAAGGGGCATCCTTGTCTGGTCCCCTTTTTCAGTGGGATTGTTTTAATCTTTTCTTCATTGACTACCACGTTGGCTGTTGGTTTTTCATACATAACTAGTAATATATTGAGGATATTTTCTTCCATTCCTATCTTCTTGGGTGTCTTAAATAGGAATTGGCGTTGGATGTTGTCAAATGCTTTTCTGCATCGATCAGTATCATGTGATTCTTTTTAAAAATAATTTTATTGAGAGCTCTTACAATACTTATTACAATCCATACATCAATTTTATCAGGCACATTTGTACACATGTTACACATTGTACACATGTTACTATCATGTTGTACACATGTGACTATCATGCTTTTCTAGACAGTGACTTTCTATTGAGCCCTTGGTATCAGCTCCTCTTCCCCCCCCCCGCCCCCACCCTTGTGAGCCCTTGATAGATGATAAATTATTATTTCCATGTGTCACACTGACCACTGTCTCCCTTCCCCCATGGTTTCTGATGTTCTTTCCCCTGGAAGGGTGTGTATGTGGTTGTGTGTCGATCAGTTTCCCCTTCTTCCCCTCCTCCCCCTCTTCACCCTTCCCATCTGGTATCTCTTTTCCCATTCCTGCTCCTGTGTTGTGCTTGTCCCGAGCTCTTATCTCTTATCTATGGCTGTGTACATGCTTGGGTCTAGTCCAAAGTGAGAGGCATCACTGGGGTGATGGTGGTGGGGGTGAGAAAGCCTCAAGGAACCAGAGGAATATTGTGTGTTCCATCGGTGCTTTACTGCATCCTTGTTGATTTATCCTTTTCTTGTGACCCCCCAGTGGGGGATGTTCCATTGTCTACAGATGGGCTTTGGGTCTCTGCTCTTATCCCCCTCGTTCTTTTTTTAAAATCATTTTATGGGTCTCATACAATTCTTATCACAATCCATCCATAAATACATTGTGTCAAGCACATATGTACATTTGTTGCCATCATCATTCTCAAAACATTTGCCTTTTACTTGAGCCCTTAATATTGGCTGCTCATTTTCCCCCTCCCTCCCCACTCCCCCCTACCTCACGAACCCTTCATAATTCATAAATTATTATTATTTTGTCATACGTTACACTGTCCGTTGTCTCCCCCTGCCCTCTTCTCTGCTGTCCATACCCCAGGGATGAGGCTATATGTAGATCCTTGTAATCGGTTCCCCCTTTCTACCCCACATTCCCACCACCCTCCAGGCATTGCCATTCACACCACTGGCCTGAAGGAGTCATCTGGTCCAGGGGATTTTTTGTTGGTAACCCTTGATAACCTTGACTATTTCTTCTATTGCTATCGGTCTGTTGAGATCCTTGACCTGCTTTTGGGATAGTTTAGGGTGGGATTGTTTTTCCAAGAATTTGTCCATGTCTTCAAAGTTGTTGCATTCATTGGAGTACAGTTGTAATGTCCCCTGTTTCATCCCTTATCCTTGCTATTGAAATTTGTTCCTTCTTGTGTACTTTCAAGCCTTTAAGTCCCCAGACACTGTATCTCTCAATAGCTGGGCACCATCAGCCTTCTTCACCACACTTACTTATGCACACAGTCACATGATTTTATTATAAATACAGATTCCTGTCTGCCTCAGTGCTTTCTCTGAGATTTATCCATATTATATAATTCCGTTTACCTTTTAAGTAATACTCCATTGAATGATCGCACTCAAACTCATTTGTTCATTTTCTGGTTGATGGAAATATGCAATGCTCATAATTTTTAGATAAAGCCGCTAGAATATTATTGTACATTTTTTGTGTAGATATATTCAGGACATTTCAATATATGCCTAGGGTTGGAATTTCTGGGTTATACCCTGTGTTTAACTTTGTTAGAAAATGTCAAACTGTTTTCCAAAGTGGTTGTACCGGGTTATATTTCTACCAGTAGTGCATGGAATTTCCAGCTGATTTGAATTCTTTATAACATTTGGTATGGCCTTTAGCAAGGTCAGTTTTCTTAAAATCCACCATGCTAGCTTGCTGCTATTAGGTGCCATTGAGTAGGTTCCGACTCATAGTTCCACACAACAGAACCAAACACTGCCTGGTCCTATACCATCCTCACCATTGTTCCTATTCCTGAGCCTATTGTTGCAGCCACTTTGTCAATCTAGCTCTTTGAGGGTCATTCTCTTTGTCCCTGTCCCTCCATGTTACCAAGTATGATGTCCTTCTCCAGGGAATGGTCTCTCTTGACAACATGTCCAAAATATGTAAGACAAAGTCTCACCATCCTTATCTCTAAGAACACTCTGGTCATACTTCTTCCAAGATGGAGTGGTCTGTTCTTTATAGTCGGTGGTACTTCCAATTTTATTAAGTTTGATTTATTGATAATTACTTTTTACTTTTCTGTTGTTTTTGTTGTTGGTGCCATCCAGTCAATTCCTACCCATAGTGACCCTATGAATAATAGAGCTAAACACTGCTGGTCCTGTGGTATCCTTATAACTGCTCCTATGCTTGAGTTCATTGCTGCAGTCACTGTGTCCATCTATCTTCTTGACAGCCTTCCTCTTTGTCACTGCCCCTCTATTTTACCAAGTATGATGTCCTCCAGGGAATGGTCTATCCTGCCAGTATGTCCAAAGCATGTGAGACAAAGTCTCGCCATCCATTCCTTTAAGGAACACTCTGGCTGTACTTCTTTCAGGACATATTGATTTGTCCTTTTAGCAATCCATGATACTATTGATAGTCTTTTCTAGCACCACAAAGTTCAAATGCATTTTAAACTTTATGCTTGTGTAATTTTTAATAATCTTTGCTAAACCAAGGTCATGGAGATTTTATTCTATGCTTTTCCCCCCTACAAGTTTATTGCTTTGGCTCTTTAGGTTCATTATATATTTTGAGCAAGATTCTCCCTTTTCCCCTGAGTTAATTTTTTTTAAAACAATCATTAATAGGTGTTGAATTTTTCCACATAATTTTCTTTACATCAACTTAGATGATCATTTGATTTTTCTTTTTATTCTCTATATAGTGGGTTTCATTTGTTGACATTCAAATATTAAACCAATCTTTCATCCATGGAGTAAACTCCACTTGATCATGGTTATATATTTATAATTTGATGAAAGTGCTGTTTTTTACATTATAGACATGTCTATTATTTGACTGAGAATAACAGTTCCAGGACTGAAGGGTGACTAAGGGCTATAGTGTCAGGTGTTTCGTTAGTCTGTATCCTAACAGTGAACCTGATCTTTTTTTTCTGACTTTTCAGTCTTTAAATGATATAGAATAGCCATGGTTTTTGTTGTTTCCTGTAGGGACAAGTAAACAACCTCAGAGTAGGGAAAAGTATATCCTTTCAATCCTCCCAGAAGCACAGCCATCTGTAGGAAGATTTTTAATTGCTGTTTTATTCAATTAAAAAGGATCGTGGGGTTTACTATTTTCAACCTTCTGAAAGCTTGAACTTGAAGAAAAATTTCCAGCTTATATTAGGTTTTGAACTAAATGGGAGATAATTCTTTTCATTATCAATTTACTATTAGTTTAAGCATGGAGAATCTTTAGAGAGACACCGTCTTTCATTTCTGATATGCATTTTCTGTGTTTTTTTCTTTTTATTTAACATTATGCCTGCTAAGGCTAAATCAATTTTATGAATATTTCTACAGAACAAGCAGTTAGCTTTGGTGATTTCCTCTGTTGATTTATTTCTTTTAATTTCATTGATTTCCGCTCTTTTAAAAAAATTAGGGATTCTATTCACTTGGGATTTTATTTGCCCTTTTTCTTCTAATCTTGAGGAATAACATTAAATAATTTATTTTTCAATCTTTCTCTTAGGAACTTAGGCACAGGCATAGAAAGGTTTACATTTCCTCTAATATTACTTGAAATCACATTAAAAATATTTGATATGTTGAGTTTTCAATATAATGAAATTCAAACTATATTCTACTTAAATTTGGGATTTATTTATTAATCAATTTCTCATTTATTACTTGTGGTTTAATTAACTTATTATTTTTTGGTGTTTTTAAAAAAATCATTTTATTGGGGGCTTATACAACTCTTATCACAATCCATATGTACATCAGTTGTGTAAAGCACATTTGTACATTTGTTGACCTCATCATTCTGAAAACATTTTGCTCTCCATTGAAGTCCTTGGCATCAGCTTCTCATTCCCCCCCCCTCTATTCCCCCCTCCATCATGAATCTTTGATAATTCATCAAAGGACTATATGAAGAATCCTAAAAATATTTCAATGAATTTAGAAGGATAGCAACAATGTAGAGTGTATAATCACAAACGAATTAAATTTGAAATCAAAATTTGTCAAAAGAATAACAAAAGACATAGAAAATACCAAAGCATTTATAAATTAAACCACAAGATGAAGAAAGCTGATGGGGCCCGGCTATAAAAAAATATAATGTCTGGGGTCTTAAAGGCTTGAAGGTAAACAAGCAGCTACCTAGCTCAGAAGCAATAAAGTCCACATGGAAGAAGCACACCAGCTGTGTGATCACGAGGTGTCGAAGGGATTAGGTATCAGGCATCAAAGACCCAGAACAAGAAATCATATCATTGAGCAATAACAAAAACTCTCTCTCTCTCTCTCTCTCTCTCTCTCTCTCTCTCTCTCTCTCTCTCTCTCTCTCTCTCTCTCTCTCACACACACACACACACACACACACACACACACACACAAAGAAATCATATCATTGTGGATGAGGGGGAGTGCAGAGTGGAGACTCAAAACCCATCTTTAGGCAATTGGATATCCCCTTATGGAAGGGTCTCGGGGTAGAGATGAGCCAGTCAGGGTGCAGTGCAGCAACGATGAAACATACAACTTTCCTCTAGTTCCTAAATGCTTCCTCCTTCCCACTATCAGGATCCCAATTCTACCTTACAAATCTGGCTAGACCAGAGGATGTACACTGGTACAGATAGGAACTGGAAACACCAGGAATCCAGGACAGATGATTCCTTCAGGACCAGTGGTGAGAGTGGTGATACCGGGATGGTGGAGAGAGGGTGGGTTGGAAAGGAGGAACTAATTATAGGGATCTACATATAACTTCCTCCCTGGAGGTGGACAGCAGTAAAGTGGGTGAAGGGAGACGTCGGACAGGGCAATATATAATAATTTACAATTATTCGATAATTATAAAAATCATATTTAATTGGTCTGTGACTATATACTCTACATTGTTGCTATCCTTCTAAAGTCATTTAAATATTTTTAGGGTCCCTCATATTGTCGCTTGGTGAATTAATATGTATCTTCTAGTTGTTGTGGATTGAATTGCCTCCTCAGAATGTGTCAACTTTGTTATCAGTATTCTTAATATTTGTATAATTATCCTCCATTGTGTGAACTGATGTAATTATTCTGTGTTGTAAATCCCAACCTCGGGAGGGGGGAGGAGGGAAAAAAAATCCCAACCTCTATGATGCTAATGATCAGGATTAGAAGAAGTTATGTTAATGATGCAGGATGTCATCTATAGGATTAAATTGTATTTTGATTCAGTCACTTTTTTTCTTGATTAAACTGCTTTATATTATATATATATATATATTATCACTATTGTGTTAGACTGGGTTGACTAGAAAAACAAATCCAAGGACACTAATACATGTGTAAGAAAGAACTTTATATCAAGAAGTAATTGTATATCAGAACTACATCCCACCCCAGTCCATTTCAAGTCCATAATTCTAATACTAGTCCATAAGTCCAATTATAGTCCATAAATCCCTCTTCAGACTCACAACACTCCATACAATGATGATGCAGGCAGATCACAGGCAAGTGGGTATGGATCCACAAAGTTGTATGGATCCAATAGCAGTGGATGCATCCCCAGGGCTGGCACAAGTCTCAGCATGGCCCACTGGCATGGAGGGAAAGAGAGAGGGAGGTTCCTTGGATCCTCCTTATCAGGAGGTCATGCCCACAAGGAGGAACCATCGGGCTGTGTCCTGATTGACAGGCTAGGCTCCACTCCTTCACTCTTATCTTCAAGTTGACATGAAATTATATAACAACCACAAACAGATATATCAATATATAATTATTTCAATATATAATGAGCATGTTCCCAGGTAATAGGCAAAACTCCCCTATTGACAGAAACTTACACAGATTGGGTCAAAAACACAACATTCAGTTAAAGGCTAGTAATGGAAGACCCATCAGAAACAAATAATATGAAAAAAGTATACAATAAAGGTATCTCACACACATGAAAATTTAGGAAGCAGAGGCCTCCCTATTAACTTCAGGGAATACACAAGGCAAATCATGGCATAAGGTGAAATCCATCGTGGTGATCCTGGTGAGGTGGGGAGAGGGTGTCAGTGCTTACTGCACATGGACTATGACTAAATTGCTTTCCCTCCAGTTTTTCTATCAGCTCTCTCACCTCTTCCCCAATCCTGTCTACATTCTCTTTTCTCACTCTAACCCGTGGCTCTTCAGACCTCTGGATCATGTCCCATCTATAGTGAAAGATGGGCTGTCTGACTTGGGGTTGTGCCTTCTACTTCATTTAGACACACAGTATTCATCAGCATTCAAAGGGCTCTCTCCCATTAGTATCTTGCTCTTTTTCGTCCTTCTCCTGGTGGGCCTTTTCCGCATTGAGATTTTTTTCCCCTGCATGGTCCTTTTTGGACTTCATTACTCCTGGGCCTATCCTGGCTATCTTCGTCTCCTCTCTGTCCTTGATTACCAGGTGTGCCTTCAGGACCCTCAGACCCACTCCGCCTGTGCTTCACAGTCCTGGGCAGTCAAAACCCCTCAGATTGAAGCAGGAACATTGGAAGTGTGAAGATTGGTCTGACTCCATGGGGAAGTTGGAGAGTAGTTAACCCGATCACTTTTAAGATATGAAAGAGATTAAAGAAGTGGGCAGAGACAGCAGACCTGACTACCACTAAGAAAGGAGATCTAGAAGTGGAGCATGTCTTTTGGAACTAGAGTCTCTGCAATGTGAACCTTCAAGACTAAGGGGAAGTGGAGGCCAAGACAGATCTCCAAAGGAGGCTTTTAGGTGCTGAAAGGAGACAAAGACTAACAGAAAGTGCCGATTTTTCCCTAGAGCTGGTACCTTGATTTCAGACTTCCAGTGTCCTGAGCAGTGAGAGAATAAATTTCTGTTTGTGAGCGCCATTCACTTGTGGTCTTTTTATTATAGCAGCTCTAGATAAGTAATACATTGGTTTTGTGCTCTTGGTGTCTGTAAAAGTAAATTAGGTCATGTAGATTGGTCTAGTTGTTCATCCTTATTGAACTAAAAGGTATTGATAGAGATGTGCTTGCATATCCCAGGAGTACTGTAGATGTCTTGAGCTTTTTGCTATTAATAATCATATAAAATATTATGATATACATGACTATTTAGAATATTTGTGTTGTTGTAAGCTTTGATGACCACTATAGGCCCTAAAGTTTTAATCAAGAGTCTTTATTAGCCAGCACCAGCGGCTGTGGAAGAGTCAAACATCTCTCAAACCCCAGCAGCTCCTAATTGCTGTAAGGGCTCAGTTTATAAAGACAAAAACCACCTTCTAGATGACTCAGTGGTGGGTCTGGGTTTTTCTACATAGCTGTTCAAGTGAGTTACAGAAGCCAAAACAAGAATTAGTTTACAGAAACTGAGTGGGGCACATTCCACGAACGGTCAAGATTGTGAAGGACATTCTGATCACACAGTATATTCTGAAGGATATTCTAACCACACTGTGCATTCTGAGAACATAGGTAGGGGTAGGGTCAGGAGGAGTTTTAAAAAAATCTTAAAATGATGTTCCTTATGTCAAGTCAGCTTCAACATTCCCCACTGGTTTTTTTTTAATTCCACATACACCTTTTAATAAATAAAGCATATTCATGGTTTAGCTTTCAAGTCACATTTACAAATGGGGACATCTAGGCCCAACTAGGTCACACGGTGAAGCTGCTGGCGGTGAAGGAATGCATGCCTACATGCGTTTTAACCTGAAAGTACACAGACCTGCAGGCAGAGAACACCGTACACCTCTACAGGAGAGGGTGGGGGGCTGGAGGGCCCGGTGGAGTCCACGCAGCTGTCATCTGACCCCCACCCTCTCGCTGCGAACCAGGGGAGGGCGTGTGGCTTCTGGATGGACTGGTTCCCCATCATCTTAAGTGAAACTTGCGCCTATGGGGACAGTCAGGCCAAGGGCATTAGCTACAACAGGGGATCCCACTGATACAGAACATTAGAACAGCAGAGAGGTTACACAGATAATCTTGGGTCTTCAAACATTGGAAATTTCCAGATGGTATCCGCGGGAGAGTGAAGTCCACCTTCAAAAGGCTTAGTCCAAAAACTTCCTGTTGGCATTAGCACCAAACAAGGCTCCCCGGACCTCGGGCATCATCTGCTGGGCGATGAGGTCCAGCCAGCTCTCCAGGGTGTTGGAGACCTTTATCTTACGGTCCCCGTTACAGATCTCCACGCCACCAGCTATGTCCTCAGGCAGGTAGGTCTCCTGGTCAATTTGGACATCCACATCTTTTTGGTGGCAATTTTGTACACTGGGATTGCTTTTTGCACCGCAGCCTTCACCAGAGGGAAGTCCTGCTTCCTGCAGCGAACGATCATCCGGGGCTCCAGCAGCTGGTGCAAACCCTGGAGGACCAGTCCGTCCAGCAGCACTTGGTACCTGGTTGTATCTTTCACCACCTTGCTGAGTCTCTGCTTGGCTTCACCGAGCAGGTCCATGATAAGGTCATCTCTTGCTCCGAGAAACTTTAGTCGTGCTTGATTCATCAAATTGGACATTTGGATTTTCTTCTGCTGCTCAATCTGCTTCTCCTTCTTCTCATAGTACTCCATGATCTTCAGTCTCTGGGTTTGCACCAGGCGACCTTTCTCAATGTTGAACTCTTCTTCCGCCTTTGCATCTATTTCTTCTGCCTTCTCATTGGCTTCTTGTTCAATGAAAGCCATCATGTGCTGAAGCCTGGCGGGCGGCGGGTGACGAGCTCGGGCTTCGGCTTGAAGAAGGAAAGGCGAGAAAAGGGACGGCAGGGAAAAGACCTCCCCACTGGTTTTACGGACTAATTAAATCATTGATTCTATACAGGCATCGTTGAGCCCACTTGGGTTCTCCAAAGGAGTTTATTGAGTACATAAGACCATTAATTTAACTGAGTTTACACGGGATTGAATAAACTTAACTAATGTACTTAAAATACATGGATCAATTATTAATGCAAGCAGTAACAAAATGAAAAGACCTATGAAACAGATTATTAGGGGAGTAAACCATGGTGGCCAAGAAAATCGTTGATGATAACATCCCTCTAATTCTTTCTGATGTTTTCCACATTTCTCTGGACTAAGGCCAGGCTTTCTTTAGCACCACCAGTGTTGTTAGCCTAAGAACAGCAATCTTTCTCCAGAGAAGCACACAATCCTCCTTGTTTTAAGAACAGTAAATCTAACTCCCTGCGATTTCGCAAAACCACTTTGGCTGAAGATTCTACTTGGTTGGAAAACTGGACAATAGTTTGTTCAAAATGACATGTCTAATTTGATACTCCTGGAGAGCTCTTTAAAATTAGAATGACTGGTTACCATGGCAGCTACTTCTGTTGCCATAGATCCAGCTAATTCTAATCCTACTAACAAGGCTAATACATTAGATGCCTTTCCCACTGAAATGAGGGCAAGTTAGGTGGGTTAAGAGGTTAAAATCTAGTTCTCCTTCATACAATCTGACATGGGGCAAAATGTTCACTAGGGTACAAAGTTGGGGCTTACTTGACATGTTAACCTGCCACGAGGAAATGCGAGTTATAAGACCAAAGGAGCAAGCAAACCAAGTGCAAGCAGGAGTATGCTAAAGCACCACCATTCCATAGTAAATAACTACTGTGAATTCATTACAATAAGCAGAAGAAGGGGATCGGGAATGGGATACCCAGGGAAACGAAACATTGCCTGGGGCCTTGTAAATCTCCAAGGGTGACATGGGTGGTGTGCTCCATACAATTAGTGAGATTAATATGGGGCTGCAACAGGGAAGCCAAACCTAAATTAAACATTTCAAAAGACTTTTGCGAGGGTCCATTGATTCTTCGGGGGCTGAAGTTACAGAGACTTAATCCTACTGTCTGCTGTTGGGGGACATACACCAAAATGTACAGAATTAAGAAACCCAAGAGAACCGTTGTTTAAGGGATCTTCTATGGAAGAATGAGCTTTCATTCTGCATTGGGCAAGGTGAATTTGAGATGTGAGTAGTGAATCCAGACAGCAAGTCCATCCACCTTGACTGTGGTTGGAGTTGTGAGGATGATGGTGATGGGCCCTGTCCAATATGGCGTAAGTCCTGTGGACGTGAACCACTTCACTAGGACATGTTACCGGTTGGAATGAGTGCACAGGTAGGCTGCTTGCTTGTGGCTGGGGTACTGCTTCCCACGAGGATTTGTGGACTTGGTGCTGGACAATTTGTAAGGTCTGCAGGGAGTTAAGCAAATTATGAATCTTTGCCTGCAGGTGTCCCTTGAGTTTTTAAAAAATCTTTAAATGGTGTCCCTTATGTCAAGTCAGCTTCAACAATGTCTTCTTGATAACTGACATTTTTATCATTATATAATGAAGCTGGATAATGTGAAGAAGAGTGTGGCGTCAGGCTTGGGGGAAGGCTTATTAACAACCTGCAATCTACAGATGACAAAACCTTTCTTGTGAAAGTAAGGAGGACCTGAAGCACTGAAGATCAAGGATTGTAGCCTTTGATATGGATTACAACTCAATGTACAGAAAATAAAAATCCTCACAGCTGGACCAATAGGTACCATCATGATAAATGGAGAAGAGGTTGAAGTGGTCAAGGATTCTGTCTTGTATCCACAATCAATGGTCATGGAAGCAGGAGTCAAGAGATCAAAAGACGGGTTGCATTGGGTGAATCAGCTGCATAAGATCTCTTCAGAATATTGAAAAGCAAAAGTATTACTTTGAGGACTAAGGTGTGTCTGACCCAAGCCATGATATTGTCAGTTGCTTCATATGCATACGAAGGTTGGATATTGAATAAGGAAAACCAAAACCAAATTGATGCATTTGAATTGTGGTGCTGCAGAAGAATATTGAAAATACCACAGCCTGTCAAAATAACAAACAAGTCTGTCTTGTAGGAAGTACAGCCTGAAAGCTCCTGAGAGGCGTTTCATGTACTTAGAACAGGTAATCAGGAGCGAAGAGTCACTGCAAAAGGATATCTCACCTGGTAAAGTGGAAGGGCAGCAAAGAAGAGGCAGACCGTTAACAAGATGAATTGACACAGTGGCTGTAGCAATGGGCTCAAACAAAAGAACAACGGGGAGGCTGGCGCAGGACTGGCTTGCATTTTGTTCTGTGCACAAAAGATGGCTGTTAGTCAGAATGGACACAGCAGTAATGGGTTCCTTTGTGTCTAGTAACAGTCGAACACTTTTTCTGACATTCCCATGGCATCAGTGGGCTTCTTGGGATTCTCTGACAGATTTACTTTGTTCTACTCCTCTTCTCTTCTCCGTGTGACTTCATTTTCAAAGTATGTTGCTCATAAAATTAACAAAGTGTAAGGTGCTTTTATAAAAACAGTTTGACAACAATTACCTTTTAATTCGACTATACAGCACATTTGTATTTAACATAATTATTAATAACATTGTGTTTAAATTTACCATTTTGCTCTTTGTTTTCTACTTGCTTCTTTTTTTTTCCTCCAGACTTTTTTTTAAAAAACATTTTATTAGGGGCTCATACAACTCTTATCACAATCCATACATGTACATACATCAATTATATAAATCACATCCGTACATTCTTTGCCCTCATCAATTGCAAAGCATTTGCTCTCCACTTAAGTCCTTTGCATCAAGTCCTCTTTTTTCCCTTCCCTCCCCTCTCCCCCCTCCCTCATGAGCCCTTGATAATTTATAAATTATTGTTTTGTCATATCTTGCCCTATCCGGCGTCTCCCTTCACCCCCTTTTCTGGGAGGAGGTCACATGTAGATCCTTGTAATCGGTTCCCATTTTCCAACCCACTCACCCTCTACCCTCCCAGTATCACTCCTCACACCCCTGGTCCTGAAGGTATCATCCACCTGGATTCCCTGTTCCCACAGCTCCTATATGCACCAGTATACAACCTCTGCTCTATCCAGTCTTGCAAGGTAGAATTCAGATCATGGTAGTGGAGGGGAGGAAGCATTTAGGAACTGGAGGGAAGCTGTATTCTTCATTGGTGCTACATCGCACCCTGACTGACTCATCTCCTCCCCTAGACCCCTCTGCGAGGGGATCTCCAGTGGCTGACAAATGGGCTTTGGGTCTTCACCCTGCACTTCCCCCTTCATTTACTATGGTAAGATTTTTTTTGATGATGCCTTATATCAAACTATAGAACAATATAATAAATGTCACACGCTAGTAAAATTTTGATTAAGATCATCCAACAATGGTTGCAGCAGTTCATTGTCAGAGAGCTTCCAGAAGTTCAGGTTGGATTCAGAAGAGGACAAGGTACACGGGATATCATTCATTGTTGATGCCAGATGGATCTTGGTTGAAGGCAGAGCATACCAGAAATATGTTTACTTGTGTTTTATTGACTGTGCTCAGGCATCAACGGTTTGGGTCATAACAAACTATAGATCGCCTTGAGGAAAATGGGAACTGCAGAACACTGGTTTGTGCTCTTGTAGAACTTATACATGGATCAAGCGGCAGGCGTATGAACAGAAGAAGGGAATACGTCATGGTTTCAAACCAGGAAAGGTGTGCGGCAGTGTCATGTGCTCTCACCATGCTTATGCAATCTGCTGCAATTTATGACCAATAAGTCCATGACCAAAGATAAAAGGTTGACGTTTTCAAGGATTTTTTCTTACTTGGATCCACAATCAATACTCATGGAAGGATCCATCAAGAGATCAAAAGATGTGTTACATTAGGAAAATCTGCTCCACAAAATATTGAAATGCAACACTGTTACTTTGAGGACTAAGGTGTACCCAACCCAAGCCAGGGTGTTTTCAGTTGCCTCATATGCATGTGAACATTGGACATTGAATAAGGAAGACAAAAGAACTTAGTGCATTTGAATTGAGGTGCTGGAGAAGTATATTGAAAGTAAAGTACCAGGGACCGCTAAAAGGACAAACAAATCCGTCTTAAAGATGTATATGCACCGGAGACACAGTGTGGGAATTGCGCCCTACCTGATCCCACCACACCGAGGCAAAGCACTGGGGGAGTGCAGCAGAACAGCAAGGGAATGGAGAGGCAAGGTCCCCAGGGAATGCTGAAAGTGGATTTTGGGGTCAGGGCGTGATGCCCCAACAGACTGAACTGGAAAACATTCCTAAAAGCCAACAAACGATCCTTGAACTATCTACAAGCTTTTCTTTCTTGATGTGTTGTGTTTTGTTCTTTGTCAGTGGTTTGTTGTTGTTGTTTTGTTGCATACCGTTGCTTTGTTTTCCTGTTTTGTTTTTGTGCATGTTATTAGCTCCACAGGTCTGTCTAAATAAGATAGGCTGGATGAACTATCTTGAGCAAAAACAACGGGACTGACAGTTACGGGGGGACATGGGATAGGGGGAGGTGGGGGGTAAGGAAGTGGTGTTAACAAACCCAGGGACAAGGGAACAACAAGGGACCCAAATTGGTGGTGAGGTGGGAGTGGCAGGCCTGATAGGGAATGATCAAGGGTAAGGTAATGAAGAGGTATAGCTGTAACCCAGGTGGGTACGGAGCATGATAGTGGGGCAGGATAAAAGTCAAGGGAAATAGAGGAAAGAGCTAGGAGGCAAAGGGCATTTATAGAGGTCTAGACAAAGACATGTACATATGTAAATATATATATGAGAATGGGAAAATAGATCTATGTGCCTATATTTATAGGTTTAGTATTAAAGTGGTGGAAGGGCCTTGGGCCTCTACTCAAGCACTCCCTCAATGCATGAGTACTTTCTTCTATTACATTGGCATTCGGTGATGCTCACCCTCCCGAAACAACCGCTGAAGCCAAAGCAGGTGAAGAAAGCTGATGGTGCCCGGCTATCAAAATAGATAGCGTCTGGAGTCTTCAAGGCTCAAAGATAAACAAGCGGCCATCTAGCTCAGAAGCAACAAAGCCCACATGGAAGAACACGCCAGCCTGTGTGATCACGTGGTTCCGAAGGGATCAGTTATCAGGCATCAAAGAACAGAAAATCATATCATTGGCTGCACACCTCCATGATATGATTGCCGAGGACAAATGGGTGCAAAAGCAAATGTGGCAAAGAAAGCTGATGGTGCCCGGCTATCAAAAGAATTAGTGTCTGGGGTCTTATAGGCTTGAAGGTAAACAAACGGCCATCTAACTCAGAAGCGACAAAGCCCACATGGAAGAAGCACACCAGCTGGTGCGAACACGAGGTGTCGAAGGAATCAGGCATAAGGTATCATCATCAAAAAAAATCTTACCATAGTAAGTGAAGGGGGAAGTGCAGAGTGAAGACCCAAAGCCCATTTGTCAGCCACTGGAGATCCCCTCGCAGAGGGGTCTAGGGGAGGAGATGAGTCAGTCAGGGTGCGACGTAACACCGATGAAGAATACAGCTTTCCTCTAGTTCCTAAATGCTTCCTCTCCCCCTACTACCATGATCCGAATTCTACCTTGCAAGTCTGGATAGAGCAAAGGATGTACACTGGTGCATATAGGAGCTAGAGGCACAGAGAATCCAGGGCGGATGATACCTTCAGGACCAGGGTTGTGAGGGGCGATATACTGTGAGAGTAGAGGGTGAGTGGGTTGGCACGAGGGAACTGATGACAAGGATCTACATGTGACCTCCTCCCTGGGGGATGGACAACAGAGAATGGGGTGAAGGGAGAAGCTGGACAGGGCAAGATATGACATAATAATAATTTATAAATTATTGAGGGTGCATGAGGGAGGAGGGAGTGGGGAGGAAGGGGGAAAAAGAGGACTTGATGCAAAGGGCTTAAGTGGAGAACAAATGCTTTGAAAATGATGAGGGTAAAGAATGTACAGATGTGCTTTATACAATTGATATATGTATGGATTGTGATAAGAGTTGTATGACTCCCTAATAAAATGTTTTAAAAAAAAAGATGTACATGCAAAGTGCTCCTTAGAAGCAAGAATAGTGAGACTTGATCTTACATACCTTGGACATTTCAGGAGAGCATAGTCCCTGGAGAAGGACACCATGCTTGGTAAAGTGGAGAGGAAGTGAAGTCCCTCACGGAGATGGGTTGACACAGTGGCTACAACAATGTCTCAAACTTAGGAAAAACTGCGAGGATGGCACAGGATCAGGCAGTGTTTAGTTCTGATGTGCATAGGGGTGCCATGGCTCAGAACCAACTGGAAGGCACAAACCGTCACCACCACCATCACCAAACTCACATAAATGAATAAAGGAAGAAAAGAAAGGCAGGCAAGAAAAAGAAAGAAAGGGAACAAGCAAGACATATCATGAGATATATCATGTTATAATGGGAAAAATTTCCATACAAAAAGAAACAGACTTTGATGATTATTGGTGTGCTTGGCCTGGGAGGTAAAGGGATAAAGGAAAGCAAGGGAGGTGGAAACAAAAGAAAATAAAAAATTTTAAGTTCCAGATTTTCTGAAAGATCACAGAGAAAATTGTTCAAGAGTGTTAAAAGAAAACTTTCCTAATGTCATGAAAGATGAGATACATTCAAGTAGCTGAATGAAACCCAGAGTGTAGACATCTAAAGAAACATATCATAAACAAAAATTAGCTACCCGTGCCACAATACAGGGGTTGGAAAGAAATCAGGCACACTAATTAGACACCTATGGGAAAATCCAGAATTGAGCATGCTCAGACACAAGCCCCCCTAGGCCGTGCTGAAGCCAACCTGGGCACACCCACCTTAGGCACTAGCAATGTGACATCACCCAGGTGCACTTAAACTCAGTCAATAAGGTTGGTCAATACCTTCAACCATGTCTCCCCAGACAGAGGAGATAAGGAAAGGTCGTGGGGAGGAGATGAGCCAGTCAGGGTACAGTGTAGCCACAATGAAACATACAACTTTCCTCTAGTTCCTAAATGCTTCCGTTCCCCCTCCCGCCACCCCGGCTATCATGATCCCAATTCTACCTTACAAATCTGGCTAGACCAGAGGATGTACCCTGGCATAGATAGGAAATGGAAACACGGGAATCCAGGATAGATGATCCCTTCAGGACCATTGGTGAGAGTGGCGATACCGGGAGGGTGGATGGAGGGTGGGGTGGAAAGGAAGAACTGATGACAAGGATCTACATGTGACCTCCTCCCTGGGGGATGGACAACAGAAAAGTGGGTGAAGGGAGACGTCAGACAGTGTAAGATATGAAAAATAATATTTATAAATTATCAAGCGTTCATGAGGGAGGGGGAAGCAGGGAGGGAGAGAGAAAAATGAGGAACTGGTGCCAGGGGCTTAAGTGGAGAGCAAATGTTTTGAGAATGATGAGGGCAATGAATGTACAAATGTGCTTTACACAATTGATGTCTGTATGGATTGTGTAAGAGTTGTATGATACCCCAATAAAATGATTTTTAAAAAAATAGCAGTTGTAGGCAGGCTGCCCCTCTCTTTCAGGCTTGCTTGGCAGGAGGTGGGTGGGAATCTCTTCTGCTTGTGAGTGTGTGTTGCCTGGATGCTAGGGCTCAAGCTCCCACTCAGGCCTCTCTCTTGGCCCCTGTGGATTTCCGGGTTCTGCAAGCATGGTTTTGTGCACCTGTGTTCTTTGCACGTGGTTCATCACGTTCAGTCTTGAACTCCTGCGCAGCTCCTGCACGGCCTTCTATGCATTCCTGAAGCAGAGTGTACTTTTTGAGACTGTAAAACCTGAAACTTCCCTTTACTCATAAAAATCACTTGGATTAAAAACGTGATTCTTCTGTGTAAATTCTTTCAGCGTTGTGAAGCAAGAACCGAGGTATCTCAATTCAGAAACCCATCAGATTTACATCTTTTAAAAAACTTTCTATTATCAAGGATTTAATCTTGCTTGGATCCACAATCAATGCTCATGGAAGCAGCAGTCAAGAGATCAAAGGACACATTGTATGGGGTAAACCTGCTGCACAAGACCTCTTTAAAGTACTGAAAAGCAAGGATTTTACTTTGAGGACTAAGTGTACCCGACTCAAGACATGTTATTTTCAATTGCCTTATATGCATGTGAAAAGTTGGACATTAAATAAGGAAGACCTGAGAAGAATTGATGCGTTTGAATTATAGTGCTGGCTAAGAATATTGAAAGTACCATGTGCTGCCAAAAGAACAACAAATCTGTACTGGAAGAAGTACAGCCAGAATGCTCCTTAATTGCCAGAATGGCGAGACATTGTCTCACGTACTCAGGAGAGGACAGCCCCTGGAAAAGGACAGCATGCTTGGTGGGTCACCTTAATTGAGGTTATCTCTTTTATTTCTCCAGGTTCTAATATTCTCTACTTGATCTCTCTGAGTTCCAATATTCATTCTGCTGACTACACAGAAACTCATAGACAAAATTAATGTTTAAAGGGTTTATTAGGGAAGTTAACAAGTTGTAATGTTAGCGGGAAATGCTCAAGGTAATTGTTTACCAGGATATCTTACAAAGTTCAAGTCTGCTAATAAAAAGTCTAAAGGGATATACTGAGACAAACTAGCCATGGTAACTCCATCTTGTTAACTGGCAGGTGACCTGCCCACTCCCTCCTCCCTTCTTGGAAGGTCTCCATTGGTGGTTGCTCCCAGAATGTACCCACAAATCAGGATGTTGTGATTAATCTCACTATTCTTGCTGTTCTATAATCAATCTCGCTATTATGTTTTTACTCTGTAATGCTTGCTTGCCTTGTAGAAAAAGAACATTTGTTTTGCTATTCTTGCTTCTGTCACATGCTCACTTGCTTTGTAGGAAAGTCCTTAACAAATGAACCAAATGATTTTTGTGTTTTTCGCATTTACAAACTTTGCTAGTAATTTCACTCAGGGCTGCAGCAAAGGAGAATTTATCATTTCCCTGCAGCTCAATTAGCTGAATAAAGACTCTTCTAAATGTATAAGACATTATACATTTTAAGACATTATAAGACATAAATGTATAAGACATTATGGTGGCTATTATTTATTTGAACGCACAGTACCACTCTTCTGTTCTGTGGAACAATAAACCCAGATCCCTGAATTGAGTGCCCAGAGGCACCCCGCTCTAGTAAGCTTCAGCCTGAAGGCCCTCAGCTCCACTTTTGTAGGTCAGCAAGCACAGTCTCCTAAGCCACTCTCCTGCCCTGAAGCACGCACATTAACTTGCTCCATAGGTTCGGAAGGCTGTCCATGCTCTGGTTCCTGGATCTGCTGCCTCTGATTGTATAGCTACCACCTGGACCAGGAGCTTCACTGCAGGAACTTGCGTCTAGAGAGTGTGTTCCACTCCTGGCTCTTGCTGGTAATGAGTTCCCGCTCCAGGGAGCCATGTTTGTAATTACAGGAGAATCCTATCAGTATTTCTCCCACCATCTTACCCGACACATGCAGAAAAATGCCATTTGGTGAGTGTCAGAAACTTTGGCTAGAACAGCCACATTAAATAATTCACTGCCCCTACACTTGATATAAAGGAAGAGAAAAAGAGGGAGACCAGCGACAAGATGGACTGACACATTTATTGCAACGATGGTTCAAGCATAACAACTGTGAGCGTGGTGTAGCGCTGGCCGTGCTTTGTTTTGTTGTACACAGGGTTGCCATGAGTTGGAACTGATTGGACGGCACCTAACAACAACAGAGCCCTCAAACAAAATGAAGGATAGTACCTTAAGTCAGACCTTCTAGTAGAGTCTAAAGATACCCCCAACGGAACAAGGGGTATGGCTTTTTTTGCATCTTCTATGAAGAGTAATACTTAGCCCTACCTTAATCCTGTCCATTTTTGTAGCAGACAACACTCTCCAAAATGGGATTAGAGTCACAAGCACAGAGTCCAGAATTGTGATTCAACACACAAGGAATTGTGGGTAGTAGGACCATATTAATTGACGACATCTTGACCAAACAAACCACAGTCTCCATAACCCTGAAAGCAAACTAACTAGATGGTGCAGAGCCACCACGTCAGCTGCTCTGGAAAAGATCACATTAGAAGATCCTGGACAGAGTGGGAGGAAAATGGGGAGCAGAACTCAACATCATGAGAGAGAGCTGGCATACAGGATGGATCGAGACTGGTGGGCTTCCCAAGACTATGGCCTTTCATCACTCTTAAGGTCTGGAACCGAATCCATCACGTTAAAATTATCAACTATTTAAGATCTAAAGGGAAGCATTTAGGAGAGAGGGTTAGGCAAGGAAGACTGATAGAAAAAGGAAACACGAGGAAGAAGTGGGATCAACAATGGTATATTGAGAAGATTAAAATGGATGAATTAAGACAACATATATGTAAATTGGTGAATATAAAACTTAGGATCGTCTCTGTAAACCTTCACCCGAATCATAATAAAATTCTTTTTAAAAATTATCAAACTGCAGAAAGGAGAAGTAGCAATGCAGAGGGTAGATTAGTGTTGACTTTGGTGAAGGGGAGGATAGTGTAGTGCAAGAAGGAGACAGGAAAAGGATCAGGAAGTGGATAGAATGAGCCATTGGGAGGTTTGAGAGGTTGTTTACAGTGGTGAATGTAAAAACAATGACCTCACATATAAATTCCCACCTGATAACGATTTAATAAACAGCAACCTTTGTTAAATAAAAACGGGAAAAAAAACTCTCAACTGGAATTCAGCATCCAGAAGAGTAGGAATTATTCTAGGAATGCATGAGAATGTTATACATTATAAGTCAGGCATCAATATTCATAGGTGATCAATAAATATTTGCTAAATGAACCATGAGTAACTGATGATTGGGTGTTTTAAAGTGCTGAAATATTAGTTGAATAAAATGTTTGTAGAATAATTGATCAGCTTCTGCTTCCTGTGATGCTGATTTCTCGCCGCCCCAAACAGTCAAGGAGGGTGAAGGCCATTCTTAGGGAAGTAGAAGCGAACCTGTCAGTTAGAGGATGTCCAGTGTCCAATGGATATCTCTTTTCTCCTTGAAGGTGGGAATCCCCTCCCCCGCCACCCCCTCCCCACCCCTACTCCCGAGCTAGGGCTATGGGAATTGAACTTTGTCCTGAAGCCAATTCATTAATTTTGGCTCAGTCCTTGGTGTGGAGCCTCAGTCTATTCCCCAGGCTCATTATGAGTTGAGTGGGTGTCCTGAGATTTCTATTCGCTGAGAAGAATTATAAACCTGGAACATGAGCGCAGCATAAATTTTGTGAGAAATAAAAAGACATATTGGATGGTTTGTTTTCTACATTTTTACTTGGGCCATGGAGTTATCCAGACAAAGTGTGTAAGGAACCTTCCCCAGCTCAGCACTTGCTCACGCATCACCCTGAAGAGTGGCTTTTTGCATACTTTTTGGATCTACCCATCTCTTTGCTGAACTATATTTGGCTGCCCCAAAAGGTGAATATGGGGAGATGAATGGGGATTGGAAATGCAGAAAAAGGTGAGGGGGGACCTGATGGATGAGGGATTGAAGTTTGACCAAGAAGTGGGGAAATCAATCTGATTTCCGGTTTCAGCCTGAAGATAGCTATCATTGATCATCCTTTGCTCAGTCACACTAGGAAGTTCCAGCGTGGTCAAGCAGATTTGTTGACTCCTCACCACTGTGCATATTTCACATGGTGGTCTGGGTGGTTTCATTCCCTGCCTGGGTCTGTGCAGATTTTGGAATTTACCTTCCTTTGTTGTGTATGCTTCTAAGTCTCTGTGTCATAGACTGTCCCTATCGGCTTCTATAATCTTTCTTCCTACAGGCAACATGAGATTATAATTATCCAGGCAGATTTTATCTGCATTTCCCTATCAGAGCCATGTCAAATATTTTATAAAATCGATAGAAGTACATAAGGGGCCCCTTCCCAGTGAACCAGAACCCCAGGAGGTGTAACCAATGAATCAGCATTTGTAACATCTCCATATGTGTCAGAGACACATGACTGAAAATTCCAGTCTTGACTATCAGGCCTAGGATGTATCTTACTCTGTTCTGGTTTGGTTCTTTGATATCTTCCTGTTACAAACAGTCAATATTCTTTGTTTATCTTTGACAGTCTTTCCAGTTTATACCAGGGGCACATACTTAAATTCTGGACATGATGCAATAGAAACCAGAGCCACACCATCCATCAAGGCACCCCTGAATCCCATTATTTATAGAGTGTGCACTCGCCCATCCTTCTTTTGTAAGTTTGGTGAATGTATCTTGAATGCCTGGTAGGGATTTAGGTACTGGACTGATACATAATTGATGTGCTCTCTGTCTCCATTTTTTATACTTTTGTAACCCGTGGTCCACACTCCAAAGTAGGATGGATAGTGTAGATGTATCCAGAGAGGCATTTCTGAGTTTGCATGTAGTGTTTTACATGGCTATTTGGATCTGCTGTAGGGCCTGCCTGTTGGCCCTTTCCTTCCTTCCCCAAGACTTCATTTCTCACTGTGTACAAAGAATCTAACCTTTTCCCCAAATAAGTCCTTGCCTTTGCTCTCGGCTTTCTGTGACTTTTAAGCCCTTGGCACATCATGTCTGACAAGAATATATTTGTTTGCCTGGGAGCCTTGGGTCACACTGGATAGTCTAGCAATGTGATTTAGGAGAAGAGTTTTGAGTCACATAGTATCAGTTCAACTGGAGGTTGGACCTGGTCAACTGAGGTTAATTCCATGAGCAGGCAACCATGGAGTCCCAGTAAATACTGAATATCATGGCTTGGGGTAATTTCCCTACTTGGTAATACTCCATGGGTTGCCTCAAACAGCAATATTGATAAAGTAATATTATGCTAACCCCATGCAAAGAAGACAACCGGAAATACGGCATTTGGTATTTCCTTGGATTCTGCCCTAGGTACTTCATCCAGTGCCTAATTTTATTCTTATCCTTTAGATTTGGTAAGCTGTTTTCTATTATTAGTTGCCTGTGGCGTTTGAATCATGGTGGCCAGATATGTACTGAGTAGAAGGTTTTCAAAGTTTTGACTTTCAGAAGTAGATTGCTAGGAATTTCTTCTGTGGTGCCACTGTGTGGATTCAAACCACAACCTTTTGACTAGGAATCAAGACCTTAGCCAATTGCCCCACTCAGGGACCCTACAATAAATGGAACCGTGGACATAAAAGCTTCCAGTGAGTCGTTCTAGCAATGATCAAAACTAAGGGTCATTCTCCAAAAAATAAAAATGAAATTCACTGTCATTGAGTTCATTCTGATTTACAGTTATCCTACAGGACAGAGTAGAACCACCCCTGTGGGTTTCTGAGGCTAAATCTTTATGGGAATCGAAAGCCTCATGTTTCTCCCATTTAGCAGTTAGCGGTTTCAAACTGCTGATCTTGTGTTTAGCATCCCAACTTGCAATACACTATGCCATCAGGGATCCCAAGGAATGTTGTGGGAGGCCCCAGACTTACAGTTGGTGCCAGATCTGAAAGTCATCTTGTGTGGACTATTCCCTCTAACTTTAGTTGGCTAAACACGAATGTCATTTCTCTTAAATCTGTGTCCCATTCCTACTTCTAGATTGAACCACATACCACTTAAAACTCCTTCTCTTTTTCATGTATTCTCTGGCCACCCGCTTCCATGCCTTCCCTGATTTCTAGTCTTTCAAGAGAAATAAGGACCAAATCCTCCTTGGTAATCACAGAGGACAGCTGAGAGAAAATGAATCTTTAAAGCAGGAGCATGGAACCTGTGTCCAAGATCTGGGTTATCTTATTTATAATAAATGGTAAATAGTTATTGCCTGGTCTTGGCAAAAGGGACTCCATTTTGAATCTGGTGCCTTCAGCTTGGCTCTCAGAATTCACCTCTTATAGACCTCCCTTTCACTGACCTCCCTCTCTCACTGATATCCCCCTCCCCTGCTCAAACTTCAAATTCCTGGAGCCAGCTCCTCCTGAGCCAGAATGTTTTCTGAAGATAAGCACACTCCACTCTAGCCGTCCTTGGCATATAGATAAGGTCAAAGACCTTCTCCCTTCTGAAGCACCTGTGTGCACAGATGCTCCCCAGCTTGGACCCTTCCCAGCTGTGTCTGCCAGCAGGGGTATAAAAACCGCAGCCTAAATTTCCCAAAGTACGGTTTCAGTAGCTCAATTCCCTGAGTTGATGAATCCGCCCGCAAGCCTCCCAATAAAGCCTGCTTCTAAATTTTGCCGATTGGATCTTTGGTTCTGTTTTGCACCCCAAAATCCCTTACAGTTATTGTCCATGTATGAGGAGATATAGAGTCAAGGCCCGAAATCTCATCATGTGCTCAACCTTCCTACAAAAGCAGTCCAGGGTGATGGTATTTTTGTTGGTTTTTTTATCAGGGTCAAAGCCATGGAGCTCTGGAATCACAGCGCCATACCGAACTTCATCCTTTCGGGCCTGTTCAGCTACACTCCACATGACTTCCTCCTCTTTTCCCTGATCCTTCTGGCCTCCATAGCCGCACTGGCTGGCAACATCCTCTTCCTTCTCCTCATCCAGGCAGACGTGCGCCTGCACATCCCGATGTACTTTTTCTTGGGTCAACTCTCTGTCATGGACTTGACTATGATATGCACTGTGGTGCCCAAGATGGCCGCCAACTTTCTTTCGGGCACTAAGACTATCTCTCCGGGAGCCTGTGGAGCTCAGATTTTCCTAGTGGTCATGGTAGGAGGGGCTGAGTGCTTCCTTCTGGCAGTTATGGCCTATGACCGGTATGTGGCAGTTTGCCGCCCCCTGAGGTACCCTGTGCTCATGAACTGGAAGGTCTGCTCTGGCATGGTGATAGCTTCTTGGATCGGCGGAATGACAGACAGCGTGATTGATGTGGGCATGGTGTTCAGCTTTCCCTACTGCAGCTCTCGAGAAGTGAACCACTTCTTCTGTGAGGTCCCTGCCTTGCTGCGTCTCTCTTGTGCGGACGCCTCGCTCTTTGAAGACCTGATCTATGCTTGCTGTGTGGTCATGCTGCTGCTACCTCTTGGGGTCATTGTGACGTCTTATGCCCGGGTTCTCACAGCTGTGATGCGGATGCCCTCCACTGAAGGGAAGCAGAAGGCCCTAACCACTTGCTCCTCCCACCTGGTGGTGGTGGGCCTCTACTATGGGGGGGCCATATTTAGTTATATGCAGCGGGCATCCTCTAGGACACCAGCTGGAGACAGAGCCACCTCCATCTTCTATACCATCCTCACTCCGATGCTCAACCCACTCATTTACAGCCTGAGGAACAAGGAAGTATCAAGGGCCCTGAAGAAGATGATGGGGACATGGGTCATATAGGCACACAGGCCCTTCTGAGGTTTCTTCTGCTCTATCTTGGTCTGCCTCCTTCTCTGTTAAGTTCCGGCTCCCCAATGACCCACATTCCTCCCCTCCGTCCTCATTGGACCTCTCTGACTAGTTGAGAAAAGACTGGAAACAGTGATCTGAAAACATCTAGGATTCTCAGAAGGAAGCTGCCAGAGTAGTTGATGAAGTTGGTACATTAACCAGCATCACAATGAATGTCTCCCCTTTGAGCACCGCGATTTCCATGGAATCAAGGCTCACTATAGATTAAGCAAACAACTCTGAAAACCCATCAGATATATATGTCTTTCCTCTAGAGCTGGTAGCTACAGCCATTCTTCTAACTGGCATGTCAAAAGTGAGTGAGGCATGATAAACAACACAGAACTTGATTTGGCTCCTTTGAACACTGAGATGTAGTCAATTACTTACTATGACAGGTCTAGCCATAATCCCTTTTATGATGCATTGTAAATGGTTTCCATGCCTGAGTTTATAATCCCATGTTGGATTCAGTCACAGTCACCGATGTACAACAGAATGAACATGCACTTGACATGCTCAGCATTGTGCTCGAACTCTTTGTGAATTCTTTCCATAAAATGTGCATAAAATCCCCAAATAAAACTCATTGCCATCTAGTTGATTCTGTTGATTCGGACTCAAGTTGAGCTTATATAAGGTTTCTGAGACTGTAAATCTTTGTGTTAATAGACAACTTCAAGTTTTACCCTCAGAGTGTGTGATAAGGGTGAACTGGTGAGCTGAACTGCTGACCTGAATGTTAGGAATCCAATGTCCAGCCAACCCATAGTACTGCCAGGGCCCCCCATGCTTCAGGAGACAACTCATTGAAGAGGCAACACACCCATTACTTCCAGTTTGAGGAACAGTCACCAAATTCTCCTCCCTTTCCCTTTCTTAACTCACACCTTCAGCTGCTTGTCCTTGGCCTCCAGCCCCTCCTATCTCCTTATTTGTCTAGTTTTCCCTATTGCAACTCTCCTCCAAGGCCTTGTATCATGTTGTTGCTTTTGTTAGGGGCTGTTGACTTGGCAACCACAACCGAAAGAAGCACCGCCCGGTCCTACATCATCCTCTCAGGTGTTCCTATGCCTGAGCCCAGTGTTGTAGCCACTGTGTCAATCTTCTTAGAGGCCTTCCTCTTTGGGGCTGGCCCTCCACTTTACCAAGCACACCGTCCTCCCCCAGGGTTTGAACTCTCCTGACTGTACGCCCAAGGTATGTAAGAGGGCGTCTAGCCATCCTTGCCTCTGAGGAGCACTCTGGCTCTACTTCGTCTAAGACAGATTGGCTTATCATTTTAGCAGTTCATGCTACTTTCAAAATTATTCTCCAGCACCACAATCCAAATGTGTGGATTCGTCTTCAGTGTTCCGTATTCAACGTTCCACTTTCATACGCATATGAGGCAATGGGAAATACCATGGCTTGTGTCAGGTGCACTTTGTGCCATGCCCCAAGTAATGGACTTCTGCCTTTCTCCAACAGTACAGCCTTCTCCCTGAATTCCCAGACTACACCAGTGAGGCCTCACTGATAGCCATCTTTATTTTTCCCTTCTCCTGTGGGCATGTCCCTATGGAAAGTCAGGAGCAGTGGGGGCGTTCCCCAATGCTTTCTCTTAGAGTTAAAAAAAATCATCAGAAGAGGTTTAATATTATGGTTTCAATTGCATCCTCCCCTAAAATATGTGTTGTAAATCCTAACTACTGTGCCTGTGTTTATAGTCCCATTTGGGAAAAGCTGCCTTTGTTATGTTAATGAGACATAGAGTAAGGGGTCTCTTCAATCAATCTTGGAAATTCATATCAAGGAGATTGAAGAAGGAGGCAAAAGAGGCAGTGATAACAGAAGAGAGATGTCAATGTATAAAAAGAGCCCCTAAGAGCAGAAGCTCAGAAAAGGACTTTGCTCCAGACTCTGCAGGGCTGATAGCCTGAATTCAGGCTTCTAGCCTCCTAATCTGTTGGTTTAATCACACACTTTGCGATTCATTAAGCAGCACTAGATATGTAACACAGATAGGCTCCCATCCCTGGGAGTTGACACCAAGCAATTATCTTAACTTAGACTCATTATTTGGCTCTGGGGGCTTTGCTAATTCTTATTCTAAAATTTTCCTCCAGATTAAATAAAACATCAAATGAATCCTTACTTTAATTTCTAGAGGGGCTTCAGCTGAGTGAATCCTTCTTTTGGCTCAAAGAGCATCAGTCACTGGAACAGTGGGAGAAGGTCTAGGAGATGAGGCTGTGCTGGAGGAGCGGGAACTTGAACTGAAGGTGGAAGTGAGCATGGAGTTTGTGTTGCAGCTGGGAAGTGGATCCAAGCAGAAAGCTGATAAGGAGTGGGACGCCCAGACTGCTAGGTCCCAATGAGAGGATATCATCGAGATATGACCTCAATTGAAAGGTGACGGTGGCCCTAACCCTTCATTAGAACATCCAGGGGAATTGCTTCCTTTGCACTGTCTCAGGATGTCTACCAAGCATGGGTGCCCTTTGATCTCTCTTGTTCTTCACCATCGACACTTCAAAGCCACTCACCACCTTCCAAGGTAACAGTCTCCTCAACTGATCAGTTCCCTTCCCAATGGCAACACGATTCTCCAGGCTTCTAAAGTAAATTCATCTGAGATCGACTCTCTCAGGTACTTATTAAACATGCAAGATTTGAGGACTCCACCACAAATCATCTGAATCCGAGTATCTAGGGATGGGACCTGTGGACCTGCAGTTTTTTGGAAGCCTCTGAGCGTTTCTGACAAGCCCAAGGATACAGCTTGAAGACCAGGCTTGTGCCCCACTTGCCAAAGGGTTTCCCAAGATAGTGCCTGTCCTGCCCTTGTGTGCAGCTTCCCTGGCTCTTCCCCCAGTTCGCCTGCCCTGGGCCTCATCTACTGAATTCTGATTGCTTCCAGCTTTCTTTCCATCGGCTAGAAACTCTTGAGATAAGCATTTACCTTTACTTTGCAGGGCTTGGTACTTAGTAGGCTCTTAATGCTCTCCTTTCGTGCTCACTCACATCAGATCTCTGGTCAGGTCTGCCCCAGAAGCTTATGGAGAAAGCAGGGGAAAGTGGGCCAAAGGTCGAGCAGGGGCCGTTGTATTTGTAACTTACTGGTTCACACCGGGGCCTGTGCCGCTCTGCAGTGGGGTCTTCCTGTGACCTCTCCAGTTCTACGGACTGGAAGACTGTGGAGCCCACACAGGAAACAGCTGACTGACGAGGATGGGGAGGGACCCATTTTGAGAGCAGAAATAGAATCCTAATCATACTGGTTCAAATGGAAGATGAGTGCAGTTGGGTCCAGTCCCAGGTTCTGGATGGTGGTCACACTGCTCAAACATCTTCAGGGGAGCGGGAACATGGTGCAACAGCTGGCCAGAGTTGTACTTGAATACAAGTTCTATTTGAGTCAAATGACATGCAGTGGTCCTTATTCCCCACAAAACCACCACGCTCTCCCATGTGAATGTCCCGGAGTACATTCTAAATGGTTTCAGAATGAGGTGATGATGCTTTTGCTTTATTCTATAGAGGATGAAGGGTAGTGGGTGGGCAACAGACTAGAGCGCCTATCAAAGTGGATACAACCTGAGACACCAGGTGGGAGCTAATGCCGCAATCCAAGTGTGAAGGATGGTGCTTTGGCCCAACCAGGTGAGTAGAATATAGCCAATTCTAGATTTATTTGCAAGATGCAGCTGGCGGAATTTGTTGGTATTCCATGTGTGGGGAGGGGAGGGTGGCAAGCTCACTGTGAGGGCAGTGGGACATCAGGAGTTCACTTATGTTCAGGTTATGTTGAGAATACCTTAGACATCCAGCTTACCCTGACCTCCCTCTCCAAGCCACCTTCACCCTTACCTACATGAGAGCGGTGACCTCCTACACTATTGTCCCACAGGCACCTTTTGCATGTAGCCTATTCACCTTCTAGCTTCTACGGAGAGCATGCCTGACTTTTAATTGTCTCCTCTTGCCTTCTCAAGAATGACTAACTCCTTTCTAGACACTCACAGGGCCGGCCAGTCTAGTTCTTCCAAATGCTCTCGGTGTTGCTCATTGTACCCCAGACTTGCCACAGTTTCTAGTTTCCTATGCCCTTTCTTGCCGCTATAGTTTATTTTTTTAATTAAATAATTTTATTGGGGGCTTGTACAGCTCTTATCACAACCCATCCATCCATCCATTGTGTCAAGCACATTGTTACATTTGTTGCCATCATCATTTTCAAAACATTTACTTTCTACTTGAGCCCTTGGTGTCAGCTCCTCATTTTTCCCCTCCCTCCCCCACCCTTCCTCCCTCCTGAGCTCTGGATAATTTATAAATTATTATTATTTTTTCATGTGTTATACTGACCGGTCTCCCTTCACCCACTTCTCTGTTGTCCATACCCCGGGGCAGGGGTTATATGTAGATCATTGTGATTGGTTCCCCCTTTCTCCCTCGTTCTTCCCCTCCTGGTACTGCTACTCTCATTATCTGTCCTGGATTCCCTGTGCTTCCAGCTCTTCTCTGTACCCATGTGCATGCTCTGGTCTAGCCGGGTTTGTGACGTAGAATTGGGATCATGATAGTGGGCAAGGGTGGGTGGGGGTGGGGAGGAAGCATTAAAGAACTAAAGGAAAGTTGTATGTTTCCTTGGTGCTGTGCTGCACCCTGACTTCTTGCCTCTATAGAACTGGCTGTGCCTTTCCCTTTTCTCCAAGGCAGTGATGACATTGAACGAACTCCTTATCTTTAAGGCTCCACACCTTCCAAGCCACCGCTTGCTCTATTTCATTCTCAGTTCAGTGAGGATACTGTAATGCACCCACTTTGCTCCTCAGTTTTCCAGTTCTTAGCTCTCATACTCTTGGTACACAACCAAATTGATGTCATTTTATCCCTGCTCAACTCTGAAAGCACACAATCAGAAGTAAAAGGATGTAATAAAAATCCAAACATGGTCCAGACTGGAAAGATATCCAGATTTACAGAACAAAAATAGCTGCCCCACTGGACAGTGAGCAGGCACTGATTCTTACACAGTTGAAGCAAGAACTAACGATATAAAATCATGATCGACTGAGAGACAATTAGGTGTCAAAGACAGGGTTTAGCAGGGACCGATGGATAGCATGCATGTGGAATTATATAAATGGTTAAGGGTAGCTCGTTGCAAGCCTATGGACTCTTTGATTTATTTCAGGATGGCCTCAGGACAATGATAGAAGGGATTTTTCTGGAACCTGCTATTAAAATTGCTTTCTTAATCATGTTTGCTTCTGAGGATCTTACAGATGTTTGATCATAGAGGGAAAACACTGTTTGGGAGTAGACGGTGATATCCGGTACCTGCCAGGTCACATGGAAGTAGAAGTCCTCCATTAGGGTGTGTGGTTAGGTCAGCATCAAAGTCAGCAGAGCTGCTGTTGGAAAACCAATCCCAAACGAATGCCGTTAAGCCTAGTCCAAACCCATAGGGCTTCTGAGGCTGTCAATCTTCAAGTAGATCGCTTCCTCTTTCTCCCGAGGAGTGGCTGGTTGGTTTCTACCACACCTTGAGGTCAGCAATCCAACACTTCTCTGACAGCACTGACTTTGCTACTCTGCGCATTCCCTCAAAACTTTTTAGTCTTGAAGGAAGTACAGCTTGGTCCAGGCTCTAGTGGACAAGCTAGTTGCCATTGTTCTTCAGGTAGGCCTGCCACCAACACCCAGTAACTCTTCCGTAGGACCACAGCTTACACAACAACCCAAATCCATTGGCTTCTAATGTGCTGTGGTCAACTGCTGGCTTTGTCACCATCTTTATCTACTCTCCACATGCTTAGAGAAAAGTGGGATGTGCTCCAACCTGATAGATTCTAGTGAACTTCTTTATTGTCAGCTTCTCTCTTTGTGGCTTTGGGAATATAACTCTTTCTTCTGGAGCCTTGCTAAGGTTGCCCTTAAATTGCTGGGCATCATTGGCATAGGCAGGATCCACAAGAGATGGAACTTTTCCCTGATCAATACCTGGCTGAAAACCTGGCCCAATAAAATATTCTCACACAGACTTTCCCAACTAGCAAGTGGGCACTAGACTCACTGAGTGACCTGCTTCCACAAATTGGGCCTCACAGTGCGCACGCACTGCTGCCTTTTTCTTCGTATAGTGAGTGATTCTTAAATAGAAAGATGATCTTCTGAAGCATATTTTAAAATCTTGAAATTAAGGGGCAAACAAACGATGAACCCCAACATGATAGATCGAGTATGCGGAAGGTTAAGACATGGAGAAGCAGAATTATTAAATTTTCAATGGTTCTTTTAAACCATTTTTGAAAATACTTTTTAAAAACTTTTAGAATCAAAACAACTATATTTGGAACATTTTCTGTATTAGTCTGTTTTAAAAAACAGAAAAGCTGTGAAAAGCTGATATTAAGCCTGAGAATGGGTTGAATTTTTGGAAAATGTGCATTTCATGACAGTTTCGATGTAAAAGATATTTGTAATAACAATTTTATATTCACCAAGTGAATCAACAGAGATGTTCTAGTCTTTGGTGTGGCCACAGCTTTCAAGGAAAAAAAATTGAGAGAGAGGGACATCTGGCCTCTGGGGGGTTATGGTCATGTGGCAACCTAGGAGAGCGTGAATTCAGGATGGGTGATACTGAGAAGGGCATGGAGATTTTTGTTCAGAAGTGTGCCCAGTGTCACACTGTGGAGGCGGGGGGGCAGGCAAGAAGAAGACTGGGTCAAATCCACATGATTTGTTTGGGCAGAAGGCCAGTCGAGCCCCTGGATTCATTGTACAGGTGCCAAATACACTGATGGAGTATTTGGAGAATCCCAAGCAGTACATCCGTGGAACAAAAAAAATATCTTTGCCAACATAAACATTAAGGGAGAAATGGCAGGCTTGAAGCTTATCTCAAGAAAGCTATTAATGAGTAATTGGCCACTGCCTTATTTATTATAAAATAAGAATGTCTTATGGCTTTTAAAAAAACATACCATGTTTAAATTGATCTCATACACCATAAAGCAGATGAATGACTTATAAAAACATTTTGTTTGGTCAGTCTTAAATCAAATTAAAGATTGGCTATGTTTAAATGACTTTGAAGAAATGTAAAAAAATTTTTAATTAAAAATTAAATTTTTTTCTTTCTTTCTTTTTAACAAAATCATTTTACTGGAGGCTCAGACAGCTCTTCTCACAGTCCATGCATCCATCCATTATGTCAAGTAAATTTTTACACTTATTGCCATCATCATCCTCATAACATTTTCTTTCTACTTGAGTCCTTGGTATCAGCTCCTCATTTTTCCCCTCCCTCCCTCTCCCTTCCTCCCTCATAAACCGTTTACAATTTATAAATTATTACTATTATTTCATGTCTTACACTGACTGATGTCTCTCTTTACCCAGTTTTCTGTTGTCCACCCCCCTGGGAGGGGGTTATATGTAGACCATTGTGATTGGTTCCTCCTTTCTCCCCCCACCTTCCCCTTATCTTCCTGGTATTGCTACTCTCATTATTGATCCTGAGGGATTTATCTGTCCTGGATTCCCTGTGCTTCCAGCTCTTCTCTGTACCCATGCACATGCTCTTGTCTAGCCAGATTTGTAAGGTAGAATTGGAGTCATGATAGTGTTGGGGGAGAAAGCATTAAAGAACTAGAGGAAAGTTGTATGTTTCATCGGTGTTATACTACACGCTGACTGGCTCATCTCTTCCTCATGACTGTTCTGTAATGGGATGTCCAATTGTCTACAGATGGGCTTTGTGTCTCCACTTCACACTCCTCCTCATTCACATTGAAATGAGTTTTTTGTTCTGGGTCTTTGATGCCTGATACCCGATCCCATCGACACCTCATGATCACACAAGCTGGTGTGCTTCTTCCATGTGGGCTTTGTTGCTTCTGAGCTAGATGGCCACCTGTTTATCTTAAAGCCTTTAAGACCCCAGATGCTATATATTTTGATAGCCAGGCACCATCAGGTTTCTTTACCGCATTTACTTATGCACACATTTTGTATTCAGCAATCGTATCAGGAATCATATCATGGAATGCCAGGTTGTTGGAACAAAATGTTCTTGTGTTGAGGGAGTACTTGAGTAAAGACCCAATGTCCATCTGCTACCTTAATACTAAACCTATAAATATATGTACATAGTTCTATTTCCCTATTGTTATTGGGATAGGAAAAATATAAATATATTTACATATGTACACTGCCTGTATTTAGACTTCTATAAATGCCCTTTGCCTCCTAGTTCTTTCCTCTATATCCTTTTACTTTGCTCTTGCCCCACTATCATGTTCAGCCTTCATTTGGGTTTCAGTAATTCCTCTCGGTTACATTGCCCTTGATCAAGCCTTACCAAGCATCCTACACCCTCCTCACCATTGATTTTAGATCACTTGTTGTTCCCTTGTCCTTTGGTTTGTTAACACCCACGACCTTTCCCCTTTCTTTCCCTCTCCTGTGTCCCCCTCACAACGCCTCTCAACCATTGGTCTCATTGTTTTCTCCTTCAGATTGTTTATCCTGTCTATCTTATCTAGATAGACATGCAGAGGCGATAATAAGCCCAACACAAGACAGAGCAGAACAAAACAACAAAAGAAAACAAACCAAAAAAAACTAAGGACAAAAAAAAAAAGAAAGAAAGAAAAGAAAAGCCTATAAATAGTTCCAGGTCTGTTTGTTGACTTTTAGGAGTGTTTTCTGGTGGAGTCTGATGGGGTGCCACACCCTAGCCCCAAAGTTTATTTTTGGTATTCTCTAGAAACTTCACCGCTTTGCTCCCCTTGCTGCTCTGTTGCATGCCCTTAGGATGTCGCCCTGGTGTGCTGGGGTCAGATAGGGCATGGTTCCTGCCTTGTGTCTGCAGTGTTGTCCCTCATAGCGCTATGGATCAGTGAGGGACATTGTGTCTCTTGGTGAGACCATCCCTATGGTCCTCTCTGTGCATTGGCTGCTCTGAGCAGGAATATGGTCCTGGGGGCTTGGTGGGCCAGGATGTGTTCCACTCTCTCTCCTTCCCTCTTCATTTGCTCCTGTGTGCTCTGATCATGTGTGTTCCTCTCCCTGAGCTGTAGCCTCAGTGCTGTCCTCTGAAGTGAATTATTCTTCTGGGAGGTGGGGGTGGTGGGGATGGGGAAGCTGTCTATGTAGTTGGGATTGAGGCTGGCCCCTCAGACATCTCTATTGGTTCTCTGCTTCATACCAGTATGTTGAATTTACCTCTTGGTGCACCGGATTGAAGTCTGGTCTCTCTCTCCCTCTCCTGTGGAGATATAAACAACACCCTCCCCTTGGATGGGGTAGTGCCCCGTTCTCCCGCTATCCATGTCTTCCCTCCCCCCCACCCCCTACTTTTTAGTTGGCTACCATATGTATCCCTGAATTGGGTCTGGTCCCTGCCATACTACCTGGACCTCACACCAAGAATGTTTGTATACAGTAGCTTTTCCCCTAAGCCCCCTTTGCATTTTTAAGCTTACCTCAGTGGACTCATGTTGTAGCTGTCCTTTTGTGCTTGCTTACTTCACTTAACATCATTTTCTTCAGTTCTTCCAATGTGGTGATATGCTTCATGTGTTCATCACTGCTTTTTAGGGATGCATAATACTCCATTGTATGTATGTACCAGTTTTTTAATTCATTTGTTTGTTGATGGAAATTTGGGTTGTTTCCAACTGTTAGCAATTGTGAACTGTGCCACGATGAACACTGGAACACAGTTGTCTGGCTGTGGTTTGTTTCCTGCCTCTTCTGGGTATCTGCCCAGTAAGGGGATTGCTGGGTTGTATGATAGGCTCAATTTCCATCTGTTTTAGAAATCGCCAGGTTGATTTCCATAGTGGCTGCACATACCTACAGGTCTGCCAGCAGTGGACGAGAGCTCCTATCTCACCACAGACCCTCCAAAACTTGTTGAAAGTTGTATGTTTCATTGGCTCTATACTGCACCCTGACTGGCTCATCTCTTCCTCGTGACTCTTCTGTCGTGGATGTACAATTGTCTACAGATGGGCTTTGGGTCTCCACTATGCAGTCTCCTTCATTCACATTGATATGATTTTTTTGTTCTGGATCTTTGATGCCTGATCCTGATCCCACTGACACCTCGTGATCACACAGGCTGGTGTGCTTCTTCCATATGGACTTTGATGCTTCTCAGCTAAATAGCCACTTGTTTATCTTCAAGCCTTTAAGACCCCAGACCCTATATCTTTTGATAGTCAACACCATCAGCTTACTTCGCCACATTTGCTTATGCCATCAACAATTTCAAAACATTTTCTTTCTATTTGAGCCCTTGGTATCAGCTCATTTCCCCCTTCCCCTACCATCCCTCCCTCATGAACCCTTGATAATTTATAAATTATTATTATTTTTGCATCTTACACTGATTGATGTCTTCTTTCACCCACTTTTCTGTTATCTGTCCCCGTGGGAGGGGGTTATATGTAGATCATTGCGACTGGTTCTTCCTCTATCCCCCTACTATCCCCTTCCCCTCCTGGTATCACTACTCTCATTTTTGAAAATTTAAAATTTTGATAGACATTTCTGTTCAGCAAGTGCTATCACTGCTTTCCCCTAAGATGTGATTGGACTTTTAGGCTAGGTTGGATTGATAATATTGAATTTTTCTCAAAGATGGTGAATGGCCATCTGATAACCTATAGATTGATTTTACATTTAGACTTATATGTCTGATTATATGGATATGTTTTAAAATTTGGAAGTCTCTACTCATGGAACAGAGCAAGACATACCTATTTCAATTTGTATTCATGAGCCTGTTTAAATACAAGGGTTGAAGAAAAGGTACCAACGGCCACTTTATCTTTTTGCTCTTAGATGTGTTAATCTAATTAAAATTTCCTGTCTAAAATACTGTCTTTTAATGAACAAAAAGAATTTCCATATGATTTGTGTATGCTATCAAATAAAGAACATTTAACACTTCACATTTTATAGAGGATTTCTAAGGTCTGATGTTTTTAAAAGTTAGCATGATGAGATAGCAAGTTGAACTTTGCATTTAAATTCTTGTTATATTCATGATACATCTTTCAAAAGGTCTTTTTAAAAAATATATCATTTTATTGGGGGCTCGTACAGCTCTTACCACAATCCATCCATCCATCCATTGTGTCAAGAACATTTGTACATTTGTTGCCACCATCATTCTCAAAACATTTGCTTTCTACTTGAGCCCTTGGTATCAGCTCCTCATTTTCCCCTCCCTCCCTGCCCTCCCTCCCTCCCTCATGAACCCTTGATAATTCATAAATTATTATTATTTTGTGATGTCTTACAGTGTCTGACATCTCCACTCACCCACTTCAAAAGATCTTTACAAAGCTATTTAAAAAACTGTTGAACTACTGTATATGTAATTGGTGCTTCTAGCGACTCATTAGAAAGAATAGCATAGAGGAGATATCTTATTGGCACAAATTTTTAAATTATGTGACCATAAGGCTTAAGACACTTACAAATAACAGATTAAGACACAAAGAATGGGAAAAACTCAAGTATTTGTCTTTCTGTGAAACAAGATCTGATGACTAGTATGCTGCAGTTTGTAGGAATGAGCCTATGTTTATGCTTGTGGGTGTGTTTTGACTCTATTTTGAATTTGCATAATTAGGCTTTGATCCTTCATAAGTTCATTTTATGGTTTAGCAATGACCATAGCTGTAGGTAAAAGTAATAAATGGATGGAAGGAATCAGTAGCTAAATCAGGAGCAAGCTTCCTTTGGGGAGAATGGGAGCTGATATGAGACTGAGAAGGGACTGTGGCTGAGGCCTTGGGGGGGTGGAATGTTGAATTCCAGAATGCCTGCAGGCTTGCAAAAGGAGGAGCTTGGCATTTGTTTTCAGGCTGGTTGATCTGCCCAGCAAGCAAGCAAGCTAGGAGACACGGCCTACTAGAGAAAGGCAGCTGTGGGAAGCCTGTCCGGGGCTCATTCAGTGTGGCATAAATTTATGACTTCCTTACGGGTCAAAAGAGCATGGAACCACTTGACTGCTTCCTTCCCAAGTATGTTATCTGCCACGTGAATGGGCCCAGCATCAAAGGAGCATGGGAGAGCTCTAGAACGGATGCTAGTGATTTAGCAGAAACTGGGGACCTAAGGCAAGCAGAGACCTTGAAGGGGGGTTGAGGCTTCACTGTCTCTTCATGACCCCTTTTTGCCTCCGAGCTGAAGGAACAGTAACTGCTTGTTAGAGGCCCACTGATCCCAGCCTGCCCTGCCCTGGAATTGAGTATGAGAGGAAAGTTTACAATTTGGACAGAGAATCTGATCATTAAAGTGTCCAGAATACTATAGGATCTGCCCAAGATGTTATTGCAAGACAAGAGGAAGGAGTCTATGTAAAAGACAAAGATTAAAAATGCAAAACAAAATTATGAATGCACGAAGCTTACTCCTTCAAATGATTTCTTTGGCACAGTTTTATCAGGTTTCCTATGATCGCTTCCCCTTGAGGTGAAGAAGCAAAGAAAGCATCCGTGACCCCCTCAACGAGGACATAAAACTTTCATCGATCAATGAGAAGATTCATGAGCAGGCCTGAAGTCCACAGAAGCAGGCAGAAGGAAATCTTGAGTTAGAACCCACCAAGAGTGGATTGAAACCTGTATTCATTCTCATTGCTTCTGTCCTCAGTGATGAGGGAACCCCACAGTAGACCCACACAGAGATGAATACATATACACCTTCCCCATCTTCAGAGAGAAAAAGTAAGACCAGGGAACAGGCGAGCAATTGACCCAGGTGCTGTTTTATGCCAAAGAGGAAAGAGAGCAGATCAGACACCCCGTGTGGGGAGCATCATACAGTCTCCCCTTTACCCTGCAACTCTGGCAGAGTTGTGAGTTGTTGTTTGTTGCCTTTGCGTCAACGCCAGCTTACGGGGACCCCCCTCCCCCGTACAAGAGAATGAAACGTCGGCTCCAGTACCTCCTTCCTGACTGCCGCCACATTTGAGCCCATTGTCTCAGACGCTAATTGACTTCATATCTAGTGATGTTAACTTTAGTTACTGGGTTAAGATGTCTGCCAGGCTCCCTGACTTTACAGTTAATTGTTAAGGATTTTATTCCTATAAATTAATAAGCAACTGCTGGCATTATTTAATGCCCGTGATACATTCTGTCAAGTAGGATGTCACATGATTTGGACAGAAACCTTATGGGAGGCTGCATCTAGTACTCTGGATGCTGCAGCTGCAAGGAGAAAGAGGCAGCAGCAGCAGCAGCAGAGGATAAGGAAGCCAATGTGGAAGGAGTGGAGGGAATCCAGTCCTGCCCACCTGCCTATCCTCTGGACAAAACCCAGAGCCATATGGACTGCCTCTTCTGCTTGTATACTGCTGCTGATCCAGTACTGAAAGGGTTTGAATTTGAGGTTTTTAAAGTCATGAGGAGGAAATAAGAAAAATGAGAGCCGCCTTTCCTATAAAGAACAAACAAAATAACTTATAGGACCAAAGACATATATGCGGCAAGCAGACATTGCCCAGGTGAATATTGAGTGCCGCATACGTGTAATATTATCCCGGGAGGTATTCTGAGACTTCTTTTGTAGGATAGACATTTCTTTTTCTCTTTATTTATATCAATATGGATATACATACTCAGGAACTCTTGTTTTACCCAAAGCTTAAAGTCTGCAGCGATCATTAACTACCTTGATGTTGAAATTGTCCCAGATTTGGCAATGAGAGTCCATTAACAGTGGCATTCCCCCACCCCCACCCCCAATTTGGCATCTCCCCATCATTCTTTGAAGGCTCCCTTACTTTCGGGTATATGTAGACTCATCTTACATTCTCCCTGGCCCAGCCCTGGAATCAACCATTTCTCCAAGAAGCTTTGATTTCTTTTAGTAAAAAGTATCACATAAAAATCAAGTTCTGGGTGTTAGGTATGTTAACCGATACATGAGTCTTGTTTCTGGGTTCTCAAAGCAGAGTTAATCTACCCTTCTCTATTTTCCTCTTTCTATAGTTTCTGGATTTATCGTATCTGATCCGGAGAAACCGCTCACATTTAGAAAATTTCATGATGGTCTCAATCCCTCCTCTGTGTAACCAAATTCCCAGGCCCATGAACACACAAAGCTCAGCCCTTATCACACCATCCCTTTTCCTAAACCACTCCAGTTCCCAGTGCTGGGGGCACCAGTGGAGAGGGCAGGCCTGGTGAAGGTCAATGACCAAAGAGGGGCTGGGCAAGGTGGCCAGTTAGAAAGTTCAACCCCAGAATACGCTCCTCTCCCCCATCATCCCTCCTGGCCAAAGCGGGCAAGGAAGGCTCATCTTTATTCAAGAGGAAAGTGAAGCAAGTCATTTTCTTTTATTCTAAAACAATATGGAAGATTGCACAAGTGGTTTTATTCCTTATAAATGATTTATTATGGAAATCAGAATATCTTTACAAAGCAAAGTTTCCCCTTATTATAGAACTCATGCATTTCAAGAGATAGGCAAAATAAAAGAGTAACAATCACAGATCATGTTTTCTATCCATAGATAATTACAACTTTTTGCTGTGTCTTTTTCTCCACCCCCTCACAACCCTTTTGAAAAAAATGTCAAATGTTGAGAAAAGGTACATGAATAGTGCAGTGCCCATTTGTAACTATGTATCTGGATTCACCAAGTGTTAATATTAGGACACATTTTATCATAGGTATATACAGACATATATATCACTTTTTTCCCACTTAACTATTTTGAGAGTCAGTTGTAGGCAGTCTGGTACTTCTGAAAGCTTCAGCATATGCTCACAGCAAACTCACTGCCCCGTTTCCGAGACTGGAACACTTTACAGGAGCAGAAAGCCTCATCTTTCGCCCTCGGGGAGGCTGGGAGTTTCAAACTGCTGTCCTCGTGGTGAACAGCCCAACACAAAGTCCACTCTACCACTCAGCATAAACTCAAACTCCACACCAAACCCTGCCGTAGAGCATCCAATTCTGACTCCTCTCTAGAGTTCACAGTCTCACTCTCAGGGGCACGTCTACTCTGTCCTATAGGGCATTCTGAAAATTTAACATCCATACAATGCGTTCCTCCAATATACTCAGAGTCCATATTTTATTTCCCCAGATCGTCAAGCCAATGTCTTGCCTCGTGTTAAGTTTAAGCTCTTGGTTAATCTGGCAAATTCCATTTTCCTTTTAGTATTCAAATTGCCTCAAAATTGGTCAGTTGGTCCCTCCAACCCGGCTCCCATGCCCTTTAACTGCGTCTCCATCCATTTTTACACATTATGTAGCTCCTCTCTGCCCCCCCCCCCCCCCCCCTAGAATCAGCCCCGTCCGGGCTCCTTTCAGTGCGAAGTGGCGTTTAAAACTAAGGTCTGTCTCCTAGGTGAACATACTGCCAGTCCATTAGCATTGCTTCTAGACATTTTTACAGCTAGTCTGCTGGGGGGGGGGGGGAAGTACATCAAATGTATAAAAGCTATAAACTAGAGTGCTACCTCGGATTCCCATTCAAGGTTTCTCCTCTCCACGCCCCCTCGCCCGCCTTCCCCTCTTTCTCCCCCATCTCCCAAGGCGATCACTTACAAGACGTCCTTTACACACAAACGAACCTGACCGTACGTTTCCGTACAGAAAACCATCTCCAGAGGCGCCCCCCTGGCCTTCCGGACCGAGGTTTGGGGCGCGGGTGACATGGGGGCGAGACGCTCCCGCTGGGCAGTCGGTCTCCCACAAGGGGGGCCAGGTCCCCGGTGGCGGGCCCGGGAAGCTGCCCAGGACGCAGGCCCTCAGCACAGGCCCCGGTCCGAGTCGAAGAGCTCGTAGGGCTGGAGCCAGGCGTCTCTGTCGTCCTCCTCCACGACCCGCGCGGGCAGCGGGCAGATGGTCAGCGGCTCCGCGTGTTCGCCGCCGTCGGGCGCCCTGGGCCGGAAGTACGCGCACAGGGGCCCCGAGAAGGTGTCGGTGAAGGTGAAGATGTGCGAGCGGTCGGTCACGTTGAAGAAGGACAGCTTGCCGGCGTCGCAGTCCAGCAGGAGGCCCACGCGGCGCGGCGGCACGCGCACGGGCAGCGCCAGGCGGCGCGGGTCCAGCGCGAAGTACTCGCCGCCGCGCCACAGCCCCAGCACCCAGTAGCCGGCGGCCGGGCTCAGGCGCGCGGGCCCGGCGCGCGCCACCGCCGCCAGGCACGCGCCCAGGAACCAGCGGCTGCGCCGGCCCACGTGCACCTCCCAGTAGTGGCGGCCCGCGGCGAAGCGCTCGCGGCTCACCACGCACTTCTGCCCCGCGAACCTCGGCGGCTCACCCGCGGCCGGGTCGGGAGCCTCCTCGCGGGAGAACACGCTCTTGCCGTCCTCGGAGACCACCAGACTCGGGTGCGCGGAGGCCGGATCCAGGGTCACGTCCACTGCCGAGAAGGACAGGGTCAGGGCCGCGGAGGCCGCCCAGCCCCGGACCTGCCCCTTTCCCCAGCCGGGTCAGACCTCGGTGCCCTGCGAGCCATCAGTGGGGTGGCCCTCCCTGAAGGGGTGTGTGAGCCCCTGCTCTACCTTTCAATGTGCTAAGAGGAATCCTGTGTATCCCCGAAACAGGATGGTTTCCATCTGGGGGGTGGGGAGGGGGGTGGGGGGGTTGGAAGGTAGAGATCAATGGGGTCCGTTTGCGAGGATGGAGGCAGGCAGGGCCAAGTGGAAAGATTGCTAGTCCCAATGTGGGTCTCCCACCTCCCTGTGTGGCCTTGAGATCCTCAGTGGGCTTTGGGACTCAGATTTTTTTTTTTTTCTCAAACGGAAGGAGACCTCCGAAATAGTTTAGTTCAGTACTCTGCCCTGCAACACCTGTGCCCCAGCACGGCCCTGTTTAATGAAACCAGGTGTCCCTGCTGCCCGATGAAGAGGGCACCGGGTTAGAGATGGTGAGTTCTCTCCTGCAGACAAGCCCAAGATGCACTCTTCCTGCCAGATAGAAACCAACAGCGTAAACCCAAGAGGGCTCTTTGCATGGGAACACATGTATGAAGCATATGTGTGGGCATGCTCATGTACACATGCAGCGGTACGTGTCATGTTACATGTGTGCACAAGGGTGTAAAGGTGCGTATGTGTCTGGGAGAGCAGGCCCAGGCTCTTGGATCCTGGACAAAGCACTTTTGAGTCCTAGTTGCTCCACTCAGTTACCTGCATATGTCTGGGCAGCTCTCCATTCTGAAACCAAACAGAGATCTGAGTTAATCATTTTGGAGCCAGAAGGCAGGGACATTCAAGATGCGTGAGGATACCCGCAAACGGAATGACCTTTTCCCATCATGACATCTAGTTTGAATCCGGACGGTTCTGGGTCCATCATTACCATTTTCCTGGGTATTTGAGATTTGGTAAGGTCAGCTGGGCTCAGCATGGGGCTATCCCAAGGCTGCGTGTGTGCAGGCTCAAGTTTTACCGTGAAAAGCACATGGCGTTTATAGTCTGAGGGAACCAGTGTAACACCCAGGTGTCCTGAGGGACAGAAAGAAAGTCTCAACCTCTGACCCGCCTGGCCAGCTAAGCATGGCTCCCATGCTAAGATGTCCTCTAAAGACCAGGTCATCTCTCAACGGGCCTCCTTTTTATCAGTCATTCTGAGTGAATCTCTGTGCTATCTTATTTTGCTTTGCAGCTGAAAAATTACCAAGGCACAAAATAGCAAAAGCAACCAAAGACACCTTCAGAGCTCCATACATTTATAGCCCTGGTTTTGCATCGGAAGTACCAGGGGTATGTAAACAAAAATTATAATGCTTCATAGAAAAACTCAATTCTATAAGATGTTGATTCTATCCAAATTTATATGTCCATTCAAAGCAATTCCATGTGAAACTCTTTTGGGATATTTTAAAAGGAGTCCATAAATTTATATTTTAAAAAATATCTATTAAATCAAAATGGAAGAAGAAATGGGGACAGAAAATTTATTCTTCTAGTTATTATAAAAGCCATAGCGGTGAAACAGTGAGCAGACATTAGTGTACCAATGGGCAGACATTAGTGGGAAAATCATGGATGGCGTTAGGAAAAACAACTCAGTCTATGGAGAAAAATAATTGGATTTCCACCCAGCAACACCTAAAACAGACTTCTAAGTGGATGAAAGGCCTACACACCATTCATCTAAAGTTAATAGAAGTACGTGTAGGAGGGTGTCTTTGTGACCAAAGTATGTGGAAGATCTTCTTACATAAAACTTCAAGAACACAAATCATAAGGTAAAAATCTCATGAATTTTCAAAAATCATAAAAATGACTAGATCTACTGGTCTGATGAGAGACTTGTGGAACTCCTGAGACTGTGGCCCTTAAGCATCTTTCCAAACTGAACTCACCCACAGGGATCAGCTCTCAGCCCGACCTTAGACAGACCTATAACGTAAACCATCCCACCTGGGAAAGCATACTCCTCAGAAGCATCACCAGAGGAGACATAAGGGTAGCATTTGCCCAACAACAAAGCTCAGGGCAGGAGAGGGCAAAAGGACGAATGAGAATGAGAGGGAGTTGAAATCGTGTTCTTACATCGTGAGGATTACAACCGACATCACAAGACAAAATGTGTGTAACCTGCTCAATGAAAAGTATACTTATTTTGTAAACTTCCACCCAAAGCCCAGTAAATACCGAAAGAAATGATGCATTTTACATGACCAAAATCAATCATTTCGACACAGAGCCCTGTGGACAAAGCTAACAGGCAGAGGCCAGAACTGAAGGAGCATGTAATGTTTCGTGCCAACAAGGAACTAGTATTCACAATATATATAAAGAATCCTGCGAATCAGCATCAGCAACCACAACAAAATCTCAGCCACCTCACTTGAAAAATGGGCAAAGAGCGTTAACTGGCCATTTTCAGAAGAGAACGCACCTTAAGCCAATTAGCATGTACAGAGATGCTCAAACGTCTTGGTGCTCAGAGGAGAGTGAGCTACGACAGTGATAATGACCAACTGCTCGTTGAACTGGCAGAGAGAGAAAGCTCGCTCCCACGGGATGTGAGCCTATGGGCCTCCACATAGTCCAGGTGGGAGGATGGTGAGGCACTGCCTTCTGGGTTCCTATCTCTTCCACCTGGTGAGTGTAGCATCCATGGGCCAAATAAAACTTTAAGAGATTGTTCACACCGGGCCAGAAGGCAACATGTGTAAAGCTAGTCAGAGTTTGTAGTGCTCTGAAGTCAAAGACAGTCTGAATGGAGGGTGAGGTCCACAGCAAGAAAGACAGACAGACCTATGTACACATGGGCAGAGTGATGAATGAAAAAAGGAGGAAACAGTATGTGATTATAAATAATAGACGACACT